>NW_017731374.1:6608530-6622208 GCF_001890085.2 Hipposideros armiger
GCGGGGGAGCTTGGTGGGTGACAGTGGGTAGAGTCTTCATCTCCCCCTTGGCTAACGTGGGTGTTTTGGGTTTCTTTTGCAGGCTGACGGAGCCAGTGCGGCTGGAAGGAAAAGCACGGCGAGCAGGTACACCCCCGTCCCCTGGTCTCCCAGCTAACAGCCACCTGTCTCTGGGCTTTCCCCCTGAAAGGATGGATGGTGCAAGCCAGCTCACTTTGCTACAAAGTGCCCATACTTCCCTGGAGGATGTGTGGTTGTGGGCAGCACTTTCCAGCCCCCCTGGTGTCCTCTGTGGGCACCTGTGACTAGAACCAACGATAACTCAGTCCTGAACTGGCCTTTAGCTGCTCACATTGGGTGGAACTTAGGGGTGAAGCACAAGCCTGGACAGAAAACCCTGGGCTAGCCCATCTTGGCTGCTGCGTTGTGAACCCCAGGGCGGCCAGTCCCATCCTTGACTGCAGTCCACTGGCCTGGCATGGGTCCTGTGCTCATCCCCCTGAACCGGTCACTCCAAAGCTGAGGGATGGGCTACTCAGCTGAGCTACGCCAGGGGTGTGCCCTCTGCCTTGGAGCTGGCAGGATAGGGGGAGGGGTGGTCTCCAAAAGAAAGCTGGGCTCATTATCAAAGAAGGTGGGAAGGAGACTGGACAGGCCCCCGCAGGGGACGTCCACCACAGTGGCACAGGCAGGCACTGGTATATGTGAGTGCCACGCAGAAGCGTTTGCCCTTCAGCCCCTGGAACACTATTCCTTTAAAATGGTAATAGATTTTTGTGGGAAAAAGGGGGTACTATGGTCAAAAAACTTTGGACAGTGGGTTAAACAAAGTCCACAAATTTCTTTGCTGGGCAACTTTTCAGAGCCTTTCATGTGCTAATGTGTGTGCTTGAGAACATCCAAAAGAGAGACGAGAATGCCATGCTTCTCAAACTTACTTGACCATGGAACCCTTTTATTGAAGTTCATCCCATGGAGTGAGTGTTCCTTGGAATACGCTTTGGGAAACCATGGGAGCTGTTGAGGCTCTTTGAGCACAAGAGTAACATGTCCAGCCCTGTGTTTCAGGGAGATCACCCTGGCATCTGTTTAGGTGTGGAGTGGTGGCAGGTAGAATAGAGGCAGTGACATGAGGCTAGATGTCATTGTGACCCACACAACCCAGTGCAGGGTGGCTCCCCCCCCACCCCCAATCTCCTTGTATGTCAGTCTCCCCCTCACTCAGTCTGTTTAGTTAACCTCACCTCTCTATTTATCTAACACTCTGAGACCCAGGGTCAGCCCACTTTACCTGTAAGGGTCAGACAGTAAATATTTTACCCTTTGCAGGCCATGGTCTCTGTGGCAACATCTCAGCTCTGCCAGTGTAATGCAGAGGTGCCATAGATAATACATAAATATACAAATGGCCATGGTTTGCTGACCCTGACCTCAGAGCCTTTCCTTTGCAACCACTGTTCCTTTGCCTGGCGTGTTCTTTTCTCCAGTTGTCTCATAATTAGTGCCTTTTCATCCTTCGGGTCTCGATTCCATCCCTTCTCCTCCAGAGAAGCCTTCCCTGACCTCCTTCTTCCAGAACCAGTGGCTTGTTTATGCTCTTTAATTATTTTGCTTATTTGTGTATTTTTCTCTGCCTTGCTAATGCCAGCTCCATAGCCGGGGGCCATGTCTGTCTTGTTCACTGCTGGGGGCTGGCCTGTAGCAGATGTTCAGTAAGTGTTTGTGAGCTGGATGCGCTGAATGAGATGGGAGAGGATGTGGGCACGGTGTAGGGGCTGGAGTGTGGGCTGGAATGGAGAGCTGGATGGCCAGGCGTGGGCCTGTGAATGCAGGCGGTGACCCATACCAAGGCCAGCAGCTGCCCAGCACCTTGGGTTTCTTTCCTGGGCCCCTGGGAGAGGCGTTTTGCATGAGCACCATGTACGGAGCTATGGCCTTTGAGACAGTGGGAATCCTTAGACTAGCGTGGGGCTTGGAAGTGCTTCCTGGATCAGAATATCAGGACGGGAAGGGGCCTTGGGTTCTGTGTAGCTGCTCCTTCACATTGTACACATGGGGAGGAAAGGCCCCGCTCAGGGTCATGTGATGAGTGAGTGGCTGTCAGGTCCCGAACCTGCCAAAGCTGGGTGCTTTCTGGACTCAGCAGTACTGTGCTCACGTGAGCGTCTAGCTAGCCTCTCCTACTGTCCTCCCACGTTCATTGAGCACCTGCTAGGTTAGTCCCAGTGCTGTATGCTATGGCCTCAGATGGATGTGATGTTAATTCATCCATCCAACAGATATTTGAGTGTCTGATGAGTGGCAGGCACTGTTCAAAGTGCTGGGTTTATAACAAAGAGACCAAGTTCCCCTCACGTCCCATGACTCGCACACAGATGTGGTCCTTGCCCTCGTGTGTGAATCTCTCCCACACCAGCATATCTGTCTGTTGATCAGAGGACAGCAGGCAGGTTTCCCCATAGTCTTAGTGGCTGCCTGAAGCTCTGTACTGAGTCTTATCAGCCCACAGCTGCAGGGAGAGGACAAAAGTGCTGAGATAGATCTAGAGATGCCAGCCCCGGTCAGGGGAGTGGGCGGGGAGGTGGTGTGTGTGCCGTCTGTTTGCTCTCCCTCACTAGGCCGGGCTTGCTCCGTGGTGGAACCTCATGCTTATTACCATGGTACTAGAATATACACCAGGGAGGACCATCCAAACACTGTGGTTGTGTGTGTCACTTGAGGCATAAAGAAGAAATTTCTAATAATGGCTACCATTGGGTTAGCACTTACGTGTCAGGCTCTGGGCTAAGTGATGTACGTATATCAGCTTACTGTTAATTTATATTATATTTATAACAGCCCTAAGAGGGAGGTGCTGTTACTATTTCCACTTTACAGATGAGGAAGCTGAGGCACAGAGGTTTACGGGGTTCAGGCCGCCCAGTTGGAAGTGAACAGTAGAGCCCGGATGTCCACCCGGGTCTGCCTTCTCTGATGTCGGTGCCTTCACCACTGCACCCTTCCACCTTTTGGTATGAAACAGTCAGTTAACAGATGTTAGAGGAGCCTTTTAGGGGCCAAGGGCTATGCATAGGCTGGGGCTTGTCAAGAAGGCAGGGACTTCGAAAGAGCTCACAAATTAGTTTATATTGATTCTGTCATTAATGCTAATAGAGCACCTTTGAAAGACCAAAGCAGTAGTATTGTATAGTGACCCAACATTTAGTCTGAGAAGTGAATTGTGTGTTAAGTGTCAAGAGAACATCAGCGTAGACTTCAGCTGATGCCACTGGTAAATTGGACCCTGGCCTTGGGTTAGATTGGCCAGGTGGGGTTTAAACTCGTAGACACTTCATAGAGCATTAGATTCATTGAGTGCCTGTTTCGGGTGGGGAAACAAAGGCCTGAGGCTCCCTGAAGTCAGAGTTAGGCTAGGCGGCCCTGGTCAGGAATGACCGTGGAGGACCCGGCAACTCTCTGACACGGACCTTCACGCTCTGCTCCCAGCCGTGCCACGCACAGCACACTCTGTTACACACCAGGGTCTGCTTTCGTCCCAGTGCCTTCCTTTTGGCCCGGAACACCTAATTTTGTTACTCCTCCAGAGGGCCCCTGGCGAAACCCCAAAACCAACAGTATGGGCTGCTAAGGAATTAGTGTTCAATTGAGGGGGACAAGGAGAGGTGGTGTTTCTGATTCTAAGAGACAACCGAATGTGGTTTGGTTTACTTCCCTGGAACTCAACCTGGGTCGATTTTACAAGACCAGTGATCCCAGCACTTGAGGTTAATGCTGACCTGGTGTGCAGGTTACAAGTCACGTAGCACAACTGCACCCAAACCTCACTTATTCTGAGATGCATGGGGGCTACGGGGCCTTAACTGTGGAAAATTCTAAAGGAAATGCAGTTTTTATAATTGAGTGAATGCAGCTACGGACTTGCTGTAATGAAGAATTATTCCTTCTTTTTGGTCGGTTGAAGGTTTTCAGAGCTGAAAAGACTCTAGATAATCTAGTCCAACCCTCTCATTTTGGAGATAAGGAAACCAGGGATTCATTTGTTCACTGTGTGTACCAACTGCCTGACAGGTGATCAGAATCGTGTAGACAGGGAGATTGTCAGGGTGGGGGAGAAGATGGAAAACCAAGTCTCATTCATTCATCCCACAAATATTTATTGAGCACCTACTGAGTGCCAGAGTCTGACCTTAGTGCTGGAAATACAGCAGTGAACGAAGCAGACAGAACCCCTGGCCTTGTGGAGCTGATGTTCTAGTGGGTGTGGAGAGTCACAATGAACACATAAAATACGTGGTATGTCATGTGGTAAAAAATACTATGGGGGAAAAGCAGGGAAGGGGATTAGAGGACAGAGGGAGTGTTGCATCGCCAAGACCAGGAATCTGAAGGAGATGAGGGACGGAGCCAGGCATCGTGGGGGAAGCCCATTCCGAGCAGCGAGAACAGCAGGTGCAAAGGCCCTGGGGCAGGAGTGGGTACATCATGTTGGAGCAACAGCAAGGAGGCCGATGTGGCTTTGTAGGGTCTTGGAGTCTGTTCTCAGGACTTTGGCCTTTACCCTGTGTGATGTGGGGAACCACTGGGGATTTTGAGCAGAGAGGTAGCATGATGTGATTTGGTTTTAAAAGGATTGTTCTGGCTGCCAGGAGGAGAATAAACTGCGGGCAAGATACTACAAGAGGTATTGCCAAAGGTTCAAGACAGGCAGGATTTTAGAAGGTAGGCTTGGAAATTAGTTTCTGAAAGGCCACTTTTTCCAGGCCTGAGGAATCTAGTTCTGCAAAGCATGTGAGTCCCTCATCCAAAATGCACAGCCTCCTGCTCAGCCCTGGGTTAGCCCCACAATGGACCAGCTGCAACTCATGTGGCCTCCCCCTCTCCGTGCCAGCTGTGCCAGACATCTTCCTTACCCTCTGTCTACCCCTCTAAGGGCAAAGTAGTTTAAAACAGTGTTGAAGAGCCCAGACTGCCCTGTTCAGAGCCTGGCACTGTCCACTGCCTGGTTATGTGACCTTGGGCTTGTTACCTGACCTCAGTTTCCTCATCTGTAAAATGGAGGTTGTATTAGTACTTCCCTCATGGTGTTATCGGTGATGATAATATTATTATTCATAATATTAATTAATAATAATTTAATAATAATATTACCAACTGTAATAATAATACTATGTCTACCCTTAGCACAATGCCGGGTCCATAGTAGGTATTCAATAAATGCTTGTTTTTATCATCACATCACCACCATGCTGGATTCCATTCCTAGGAGGAGGTAACAGTGGAGTGGCAATTGATTTCTTGTAGAACTTAGACATCAGAGAGAGGACTGGTGGTGGGGATGAGGGTGGGGGTAGAGCTCGTGTCTGTCGAGGGCCTGCCATGATTCAGTTACTGTGTCCTGGCAGTTTACACATATCCCATCAGCGGCCCTCTGAGGCAGTGATTGGCATCCCTCTTCCTTGAATGGAATTGAGAAATAAATTTGTCTGACATCATCCAAATAGTCAAATGGCTTTGGGCCAGTCTGAGGCTTGTCCTTTAAGCCAAGATTTTTCACTGGTGGACCATTTCATTTGATAACCACATGTGTACAACTGCATGATTATTTTTGTAAATAATATGCTCTTGTTGTTTTAGCATTTTGGATTTCAGCAGTAAACTAAAAGTAGCCCTAAGCTAAAAAACATTCCCAGTAAGAGTAGGCCCGATGCTAGTCAGTGCCAGTACGGCCTTAGCAGGAGGAATTATTTGAGAACTTTGGGTGTATTTTAGTCAGGCTGCACCTTTCACCTTGACTCTAGATTTATGCCCCTGTTATTGGAGCTTATTTGATTTACAGAAATGTGTATTCTCACCCTACCAAACTTTGGGTCACACAAATCATAAATTGTAGGCTGACTCTGAAAGTTCAGGTACTTATTCCAAAGGGGTGGCCAGTTACTTCTTTGGTAGGCAGAGTTTACTCTGCTTAATCGGTTACTGTTAAACCTAGACTCCACAAATAGGGCAGAGTCTTGAAAATTCAGACACATCCATAGGTTTGCCCTGTGGAGACAGCCACAGAAATGAAAACTTCCTTATGCACATAAAAATCGGTGAATCATTTTTGCCAGCTGGCACTGTGGTTCTCAAGCATGGAGTGGTCCAGCTGAGCGAAGTGACTGGAGACCCCAGGGAACCCCTGCTCGGTGCACCCACCCAGCACGAGCCTCCTTGTGCAAATTCAGGAAGCTCTTCCCTGTGAAGCTGGAGTTTCACTCAGAGTGTTCAGAGGTCTTGTCTCGTCCTAAAGCACAGCCTTGAGAATGGTAACTCGAATGATCCGATCTAGTTGCTCCTTAAGGCCCATACTGACACGCCCTTGATCTGAGAAAGCAACTCCAGAAATTTCCACAACCTCATCGTCTGTCTGGCTCTGCCAACTGAAGAGAAAAATCCTCACCCTCAGCTTCAGTCTCCTCCAGATTCCATGCAGTACGTGATGGTTAAGAATGTCGGTACACTCCAAACGCACCTTTTCGATCACTCCGACCTTCCCATGCTGCAGTGAACTTGGCTGCATTGTGTGTCCTCAGGTCTCCTCTTCATTGCTGCTCCTTTCATTTCCATAGAGCCTAAAAATTCCCTCTCTATTGTGCATTCATTTATGAGCACTCCATCCATGGCCTAAAAGCTCATCTTTTTCATAGTTTGACCAAACTTTTCACCTTTTGGCTGGCGAGTGCTTGGTAAGGACAGGAGAAAAGAACTAACATTTATTGAGCCCTGCTATGTGTAGGGTGCCATGCTGGGCTCCTGTGTGCATCTCTGTGCTTTAATCTTCTACACAACCCTTAGCAGTGAGTGTTAACATCCCCGGATTACACGTGAGGAGAGGGCGATATAGGCAGGTTAGGAAGCTTGGCAGCGGCCCATGCATCTAGTTTATCATCCCAACCCCTTGGGAGGCCTGGACCATATGGTTGGGAGTCTCATTTGTGTGTCCGAGGGCAGCATGCCTCTGGGCAGTGAGGCACCAGGCCTGGATCCTCACCATGGAGTGTGTGGACACAGCTGGCTGCACGTTACAAATCTCAATCTGTCATCAGCTGGCCTCAAGGTCTGGTGGGTGGAGCGTGGAGGAGAGGAGACCAGATATAATTCCAGGACATGGGGAGCATGCTGGAGGGGTGGCCGCTGGGCAGCTCCAGGCATCAGTTGTCAGTGTACACAGGATGTCGGAGGGGAAGTGGTCCTGTCGGGCCGACCTTTTATTCCAAGGAGAAAGTGGCCGGAGGAGTTGTGAGAGAAAGGAATGGTAGCTAAGTCGCAGCCTTGGCAGGAAGTAACATTGGTATCAGAGGGGGTGTATTTATTCTCTGTTTATACATCATCCAGCATGAGGACCAGCTTAGGGACTGCCTCCTTCCTCACTGGAGTTATCTGCCCTCTGGGGTCTTCTTCGAACCCATGGGTGCCACCGGAAGATGCAGGACAGCGGGCATGGGCCCCTCTGTGGCTTCCTTTCCCCACCTGTCAGCGAAGGGATTCTATCTGGGCAAGAATTCCTGAGTCTGCGGTGTCTCCACAATTATGTGAGAGGAGACACGGCGAGGTGGGTCTTCAGAAAGCAGTGCATGTTGCTAACGGATCCAAATTGCGCCACTGCCAGACCCATTGGAAGACGAAGGCTGTGCGTTTGTTTAAAATGCTGTCAACAGTAATTCTTTTCAGTGACCTGGGCCAGCCTTCCATGTGCCGTGACACCCACGAAAGAGGTTCCCAGCTTTACCCAGAGGGCCCCACCTGCTTAAATGTCAGAGTTTGTGACTTGACAGCGTTGCTCAGGATGCCTGGTTTTCTCTATTTTAGGCTTAAATTAACCAGGGAATTAACTCTTAATGTTGAAACCGTCATGCTGTCTTGCTGAGCTGCAGTATTACCTAGTTGTGGCTTGACTGACACCATACACTGAAGAAAATTAAGTGCCTAAGAATTACTTCAAACTAATGATATATTTATGCATTGTAGGTTATTTTGAATTTCTAGACTGTTAAGAGTTGTTTAATAGGTTAATAGTTTTAATCTATTAATCTCATCTTTTCTACTTGACTATTTATTAAAATATATCCGCGATACATGACAGAAATGGAAGTACGGATAATTTTGAGGGTTATTAAGGTGATGGCGTGAAGATTTGAAACATGGGCGGAATAGTAAATACAGACGCAGGCCTCATTACCGGGGTTGTGGAAATGGGGGTTTTGCTGTAGCTTCTCTCTTTTGGCCCTTCCAGGCTAGTGGAAGCTGTGGCCTTTATCCCCATTATGATTTCTGTCCTTGTAGCTAAAAACATTTCTATCCAAAGGACATGTGAGAGCACAGCAGCCATTTTCGAACTCGTCAAGGAGAGTTGGAGGTCAGCAATGAGCACAAAGCCTGAGTACTTTTCTCAGGCACAGACGGGTCCTCTCATCCTTTTATTTAATCGCACGCCCATGTCACTGGTGCTAAGCATCTAGCATGTGCCATGTTCTGTCAGGATACCAAGGATACAGTAAGAGACAAGGGAATATGCTCCCCATCCCTGGCAGCTTCTGATCATTTAGCCATTTATTCGTGCATTCGTTCAACAGGTGTTTTTTTTTATTATTATTATTTTCTCTTCCCTTGAGAAAAGAAAAGAGAAATCATCCAAATGGTTAAAAGCCCAGGCTTTGGAGTTGGGCAGACCTGGTTGAATCCCGCTTCTGTCACTAGAAAGTTGTGCGACCGAGAAAAAGTCACTCTGCTTCTCCAATATCTGCAAAGAAAACTACCTGCCATATAAGGCGTCATGGAGAACAGTGAAATGCTGCACGACTACGGCGTGAAGCGCCGTGCCTGGGTCGGTCGTAGCACGCGGTACGCCGCAGCTGCCCTGGTCTTCAGTCACCCTGTTGTTTGCATAGTTCGAATCACACCATCAGCACCACCAGCACCTCCTCCACCCTGCATGCTGGCGTATTGACATCCGGTCACTTTCTGTTTGTATCATTCAGCAGGCGACAGGTGGAGGGGTACAGAAAGCAGTGGGGTGGAGCCCTTGCCTCTGGAGGTCTCCCAGAACCACTGGTGTGAGACTGCAGGCTCCCCGAGACCTCATACCCCATGCTGTGCCCCGAGGGCCCAAGTCTGCTAATTTTCGATAGCATGGCGGCCCTGAATTCTCTAGAGTTTTTGTCATTTTGTTTTGCAGTATCAGATCATCACCATGGTACACCTTAAACTTAACATGTTACATGTCACCAATATCTCAATATGCCTGGAGAAAAAAAAAGAGCTGGTGCCAGAGCATTACCAGGCTACTCTGTTTTGGCATGTCTGGAAGAGGAAGCAGGGAGAGTATGTTATATTTGAGGAAGTTCCTGTCAGAAAGGATAAAGGTAAGACTTGGATACTTCAGGAATGAGCATCACTTATTCAGTAAGTTGAGTCCTTTGGAACATCTCCAGCCCACGGTACACTGAGGCCCACATGGAAGGACATTGCTAGCTTCCGTTCTAAATATCAGTTGAAGCAGTTAAACCATCTGTTCTTTAGGGGTGGGGCCGTGGAGGGGAGACACCTTGAAGGCTGCACTGGCATTAACCTTTCCAGGGTTCGCACCTTGGATCCTTAAATGTACAGGTGTTTATGGACCACCTCCCACATGCCAGGAGCTGCTACAGGTGCTGGGATGTGACAGTGTGCTGGTGAGACAAAGCCCCCGTCCTCTTGTAGCTTATGTTCTAGTTGGGGAGGCAGACGGGGAAGAGGATGAGAGGTGACAAGTATGTTAGATAAACATGGTAAATACTGAGCAGTACGAATAAAGCAGGGAAGCGGGAAACGGAGGGTTGGAGGCCTTGGAATAGGCAGTCAGGACATCTCCGCTAGCCCTGGGATGTTTGAGTAAGGACCTCAAGGAGTGGAGAACTAGCTATGGGGGCATCTGGGGAGCAGGAGAATATTCCAGGCGGAGGAAAGAGCAAATACAGAGGCGCAAGGCAGGAGCTTGCCTGAGTGCTCCGGGAACAGCAAGGGGACTGGGATAGCCAGTAAAGGGGAATGGGGAGAGGAGTGTTAGCAGTCAAGGTCGGTGGGTGCACAGGGCATGTCACGGAGAGCCTTGAGGGTTGGGCGAGGACTGTGGCTGTTACTCTGGGCGAGATGCAGAACCATAAATGGGTTTTGAGCTGAAGAGTGACACGACCTGGCTTGTTTTAATGGGATCACTCTGGCTGCTGTGTTGAACATTGATTTCAGGGTGTTGGACAAAGGTAGGAGCCAGGAGACTGATGACGAGGTTATTACAACAAGACAGGAGCAAAGGCAGCTTGGGTGAGAGTGGCGGTCGCTGGGTGGTAAGGAGTGGTCAGGTTCTGGATGCGTTTTATAGGACTTGCTGGTAGATTCAAGACAAGGATAATTCCAGGGTCTGGGCCTGAGAAGCTGGAGGGGTGGAATCGCTAGTGACTGAAATGAGAAGACGGCAGTTATTTGTGGTGTCAGTCTGCAGGGTTTAGTAGGAAGAGCACTGGGGTAGGAGTCAAAAGAACTGTTTTTCCACTTGGGGGAAGGGGTGTGCAAGTGGTTCGGTGTGGACCTGTCACATATGGGTGCCTGTTAGGCATCCCAGGGGACGTGTCCATCAGGCAGTTGTTGGTGCAGTTCTGGAGTTCAGGGGGCAGGTCCGAGCTGGACATAGAGTTTGCGGTTCATCTTCACATAGTTAATATTTAAAAGCATGAGTCTGGGCGAGATCACTTAGGGAGTGAGAGTGGATAAAAGTAGAGGAGGTTCTAGAGCTGGTCCTTGGGGCATGGCAGGGTATAAGGGTCAGGCTGGTGAACAGGAATCAGCAGGAAGTGGAAGAGCGGCCAGAAGGTGGGAGGCCCACCACTGAGCACCGAGCAGAGTGGGGAAAGACCTGGACCGGAAGAGAGAGGAGAGCTCGCCCAAGGCTGCTGATAGAGGACGAGCTGCATGAGGACCGAGGAGGGACCATCGGATCGAGGAGCATGGAGGCCCCAGGAGGCTTGAGAAGAGCAGCTCTGGTGGAATGGGGGCGGCAGCGTCTCACTGGACTTGGGAAGCGTTGCCAGGAGGGGCGCGCCGACATCTGCAGATACATGAGAGTCGTTTGACTCAGATGATCGGTAGGTGGACAGATGGGGAGAGTCGGAGGACTGGCTCAGTGGTCAGCCTCTGCAGCCGAGTAAACACAGCCCCTGAAGTCATGGCTGGATGTGCATCAATTCATTGACCGCCCCATACACCCATGCCTTCATGGGGAGTGCACTTAAACTCAGCTTGAGGCCAGTTAGCCCTCATTCCTGATGAGTGGAGTCTTTTAATGAAGTTTTATCATAGAGGGAGTTAACCAAGCCATTGTCTACACACTGTGATGACAGAGTTTTCACCCCCAACCCTTCACGTTGTTTCAAGTGGCTAAAGCACCTTTGGAGGGGGTGGAATGGTCCTCAGGCTGAGCCTTGGGGCGCAGGTTGACGCACTGCTGCCTGTCCTGTGCAAGGAAGCACACACACCCTGCTGCATAGGGCTCTGGCCTCTCCCAGGGCCTCAGACGTCAGATTCTAGCTCACTTGTGGGGCAGATGGGAAAAGGAGTCAAGCACAGGCAGGACTGAAGTCTGGCATGCTGATGACTTCTCACAACTATCGTGACTTGGTAGAACTTCAGGCATTCGCCTTTTTGAAGGAATGATGTAGAAATTGTACCCAGAAATAAAGTTGTCTGACTCCTGGGCACCTGGCATCAGCTGGGACTCTTCCTCCAACGTGGCCAGAAATGGCATTTGCCTTTGGGCCTCAGATGCACTGATTTGTTATTCGGTTGCATTGTCTTGGGCTGCAGGGCTTAGTGGGAACCAGCGGTCTTACTGGAAGAGTGTTTCCAGACCACGCTCATCACTGGAAGTTGTGCGACCTGAGGCATGCCATTCACTCCCTGTGCTGATTGAGTCCCTGCTGTGCACCAGGCCTCCTGCACCAGTCGGATGTGGGCGTGGAGGAGGCTGTTCTGTGCCTGGGTTTCCCCCATCTGGGCCCCAGGGCTCTTGTGAGCACCAGATGTGATGGGGTGGGTCTAAGTACTTGGAGAACCATCTGGTAAGATCCAGAGGAAACCATGTGTTGCTGAAACCTCCTCGGGCAGGATCGGCAGCACAGTGGACTGGCCAGACGCAGTAATGGGGGATGAGTAAGAACGGGAGCAAAAGAAAAAGAAAACGGAGCGTAGTGGAGGGCAGTGGTTTGCACACTTAACCACTTTGGAGCTATTTCTTCAAATTTAGTCTTATATAGTGTATCAGTTTCCTGTAGCTGCTGTAACAAATTACCACAGACTGGGTAGCTTAAAACAACAGAAGTTTGTTCTCTCGCAGTTCTGGAGGCCAGAAGTCCAAAATCAAGGTGTTGGCAGGCTCACATTCCTTCTGGGGAGAATCTTCTGGTGGCTGCAGCGTTCCTTCACCCGTGGCCACATCACTCCAGCCTACCTCTGTGGTCAGGTGGCTGCCGCCTCCTTGTCTGTATCGTTCCCTCTTCTGTCTGGCCAATCTCCCCGTGTGTCTCTTATAAGGACTTGTCAATTGCCTTTAGGGCCCACCCAGATAATCCCCCAGGATGATCTCATCTCAGGATCCTTAAATGAACTACGTCTGCCAAGAGCCTTTTTCCAAATAAGGTCTCATTCACAGGTTCTTGGGATTGGGGGGTGGGGGGTGGGGCACTATTTACTATAGGGAGAAAGAGGTCCAAACCCACACACGCGCGCGCGCACACACACACACACACACACACACACACACACGCACACACGCGCACACACACACGCACGCCTGAAAGCGAAGCTGTGCAAATCAAAGACAGAGTAGGGATCTTTGGAGCCCTACCCAACACTACTCTCCTCAACCAGGCCTCATGGGTGCTTTTTAGCCATTGCTGTGGAAGCCCTAGGCCTTTAAGGAATGTGCTCGGAGGGCCACTGCCTTGTTAAAAGGCCAGGGCTCTTAGGGAATTCCTTGGGCCAGGACCCACTTGTTCTGGCTTCTCTCCCAGCATTCTGGCAGGAGCAGTAGCCAGGGACCACAGACACTATGTACTTAACTGAGAAATATCCTTTTAGTGCCCGACTTTAGATTTTATGTTGAAGTGTGACTCGGGTTAAATATAAAATTCATAGCATATCTTGAGCAACTATTTTGTAGTTATCTATATATAAATCTACTTTACAGCGACACAAATAGAATAGATTGTGGAGTGTCAGCATGTAGATAGATTCCGAGTGCTTTTCACTAATATACCTAATGATTCGTGCTGAGAATATCCAAGGGCTCCACTGTACATTTAAATGGATATAATTAAAATAATGAGCTCTATTTTTAAGATGATATATGGAAAAAAAAATTCTTAAAGAAGTTAGAAGGAGCTGTGCCACTAATTCAAAGTGATATAAGTACTTCTGCAATTCCATTGTTATTAGGACACCTAATTAAATGCAAAGCATCCCACAAAAGCAACATTTGGGCTTGTAAATCTAAAGCGTGAAGCCAGGGAAGAAGGAGAAGTTTCCTATGTCCCTGGTGCAGCGAGGGCTCAGGGGTGTTACACTGAAGGGAGTGGATGTTGTGTGCTTTTGTGCCTGCATTGGGCCGGGG
>NW_017731374.1:6622253-6689097 GCF_001890085.2 Hipposideros armiger
GGTGGTGGCTCACGTGGCTCCCAGTGGAAGAGTTGCCTGCACGAGGCAGGTGGGACGTTCAGAGGGCGTCTAACTCCATCTCGAGTGAGCAGGGAAGGCTTCCCAGAGGTGGGGATGTCATCCTCCTAATGACAGCTGACATCCATGGACATCCACTTCGTGCCCCTGTCCTGGCAGGCATCATGGTCTCCCTTTAACTAACAGAGACGGAGACGGAAGCTCTGAAAGGGGCGTCTCCTGTGTGTGCAGATACCCAGCCTTTCTGACTCCCAGGAGTTCCTGCCTCCCATCAGAATGTCATACTAGTGAGGTCCTTGAGAGCAGCAAGGGACACCAGGTCTGTTCCGACAGCATGGTCAAGTGCTCACAGGACTGAGGCTGAGCTTTTAGAATGTGGGCAGTGATGGAAGAGGGGCGAGGGTGTTCTGGCTGGGGACCCTCCCTCTTCTCCCCTCCCATTGACCTCAGCTGTGGGGAACACTGGCAAGTTGACACCTCCCCTCTCTGGTGGGCCTCTTTGCTGGCCCTGGGAAGCACAGATGCCCTGTGCTTAGGAAGCCAGGGTTGGGACCAGCAAGGGCCAAGCCAGGGAAAGTCCTTAGCAGCCTGCCTGCCCAGCCCCCCTACCCACCCCCAGACCTGTGGTCTGTGTTCATGCCGGGCTGGCATTGGGCCCTAGCTTACATCTCTGTGCCTAGTGAGCCTCAGGCCGGCGGGACTGGCTGACCATTAGTACCCACGTGGTCTCAGCCAGGCAGTGGGAATTGCAGCCACTCCTGTCACCACTTTCCACCAGCATGATCATCTCTATGAGTCGCTTTAGATAAGGTCCTGGATTTACATTTTTGCAGTTGATCTTTACAAGGCCTTTTGGGTAGGTTCAGGGGTCTCCACTTCAGGGATATGGAAACAGGCTCGGAGAGAGTCACGGGCTCGCTCAGGGTCACCAGTTGGAAAGTGATACAGAATTGGGATTTGAACTCCTGTCGGTCTCCCTCCCTGCACTAAAGTCTGCGTCATGTAAGATCCTTCCTGTGCACACTCCCCTCTCCTGCCTCCGACAAGACAGTAGACACCCGTGGAACATTCCCCTGGGGCCACTGTCCTGGGTCCCTTGCAGACATTGCCTTGTTTCTGCACCACAGCGCTGAGGGCAGGTGCTGTTTGCCCATTGTATGTGTGTGAAGACTGAGACTCAGGGCAGGTGTGAGTGTGTGTGAAGTCACTTCAGGGGGAACCCACACCTTGAAAGGCAGTGCTGAGATTTGGCCCTGGGATGATCTGACTTCAAACCTTGGTGCTCTCTGCATCTCACTTCATCACATGCTATTACCCCCAGGCTGTCAGTCAGCCTCTGCTCCGATGCCTCAGTGCCACGGAGCTCCCCACCCCCAGCACGTCCCTTCTGTTGCTGGCTGGCTGGCAGGCATATTCTCCCTCCCTAAAGCCATAGCTGTCCCCTTGTAATGTCTCTTGTAATGTTTGGGCCTCTCCAAACTCAGATGGTGTTTTGCTGGGATGGAGTAGGCATCTTCTCCTCCCAAGAGGGCCCTGGACCTTACCAGCGGGGCTCTAGCTTAAGATATCCCTGTGGAGGCAGTAACAGCCAGAAAAGTGAGGCGCCTCCATCTTCCTGCTCACCCACTAGCACCTTGGTCCTGACTGTTCTGGATGCTGAAGGTCAAGAGGGGGTGACGTGGGGGTCGCCGTGGGTGCGTGTAGGCAGGCTGCCCTCTGAAAGTTTCTCTCCCAGTCTAGGGGCATCACAGCTAAGAGCCAGGATGCCTTCATCAAATCTGGATTCTCCTGCTTTGTACCCATGTGACTTTAGACAAGTTATTTCACCTCTCAGCCCCTCAGTTTCCGCATCTGTAAAATGGACATAAAACCATGACTTACATCACAGGATTGTTACTGTGGATGAGAGGAGTCAGTATGTTAGAACAGTGCCCGGCACGTAGGAAACTCTAAGTGTTTCTTAAATAAATAAATGAAATGAATGCTGAGGCAATTGAATCATCCAGTTTTACATTTCCTGCGGAGGAGAGGAGCGTAAGGTCAGACAGTGTCTGGTGATCCTGACGTGGCAGGCATCACTGGGTCCACTGGGTACTGAAGATGCTCTAACAGTTTGTCATTATTAATAATAGTAATGGTGACTGTGTCTTGAGAGCTAGAACGGGCCAGGTACTGTGCTGAGCGCTTTTCAAGCGTTAGCTGATTAAAATCAATGTGAAAACCCTACCAGCTCCATTTTTCAGATGTGCAAACTGAAACTCAGTGGTTAGGAGCTGGCTCAGGCACACAGCAAGCAAGTGGCTGACTTGCCGTCGGCTTGGGACTCCCCAGCCCACCTTTCCAGTCCCATCCTGCCCATGTGAGTCCTGGCCTCCATACTAGCTCAGGCTGCCGTAACAAAATACTACCAACTGGGTGTTTTCTCACCGTTCTGGAGGCTGGCAGTCTGAGATCAGGGCACCAGCATGCTTAGGTTCTGGTGAGGACCCTCTTCCTGGTTTGCTGACAGCCACCTTCTCTCTATGTCCCCACATGGTGGGGACAGAGTAAGAGAGAGAGAGATGTGTCTTTTGCTCTTCTTCTAAGGCCACAGTCCTCTCAGATTAGATAGGACTTATGACCTTATTTAACCTTAATTACCTCCTAGAGACCCAATCTCCAGATACAGTTACATTGGGGATTAGGACTTCACCGTATGAGTTGGGCGTGGCGGGGAGAGACACACTTCAGATCATAGCACCTCCAGTGGCCTTTTCTCTGCCCCCTTGTTAGCTGGGACCTTCCCTCTCTGCTCAGTTCCCCATCCTTTCTTTACCCTGAGAGACAGCTTGAAGGCTGGGAGGGGCAGCGGATGCAATAAAACCCATGCTTTTGTGATAGATGGAGCTGAAGCCCTGAGGAGAAAGGTCTTGTCCGAGGTTACACAAGAAGCCCACTGTGGATCCAGGATCAGACCTGGGTCCCTGACTCCCAGCCTGGGTGCCTCCACAGTGCTCCAGTTGGTATGCCTGTGGGCCTTGCCTGAGCATGCCAGGGCTGGGCCTGAAGTTCACAATGCCCACGCTTCCCTGGAGCAGTGGGGAAGGGTGGGCATGGCCAGGGCAGCAGCCTCAGGCCTAGAATATGACTCGGTTTCCCAGTTTGTGCACGTCTTGGCTTTCCCGCCTCAGAAATATGACTAATGACAACGATGCCCTGCTGGAAGGATGAGGGGCCCTTATCATGACACGGTTCGGGAGTGGGTGGCAGGGACCTGACTTCCTTGACCTGCCCCCAACCTTGTGGGTAGCCCAGGGCATGTCACAGCTCTGCTCTAGGCCTCAGTGCCCACATGTCCTGCCCACCTCAGTATTGAGCTCGTACCTTGAGGATGTTTTCTGATATTTAAGAGCCGCCTAGAAGCCAACGTGTTGGGGTGTTGGCTCCAGGACATCTCAAACAAGCAAGCCTTTTGGCTTGTAGTTTCCCCATCTGTAAAACTGGAGCGGGGAAGAGCTTAGATGAGATCTCTAGGCCTTCTGCCAACAAGCAAAGGGAACAGCACTCGACATTTTGCATACATCACACTACTTAAACCCTTGCTGCTCCACATGCGGGTGGAAGGCTGGCACGACCGGCCTCGGTGGGTGCTTGTTAGAGATGCAGAATCTCAGGCCAAACCCCCGGACCTGCTGACCCAGAACCTGCATTTTACCACGATTCTCAGCTGATTTATGTGCCCATTGAGGCTTGAGAAGAACTGATTTTAACCAGCCAGAGCTCTCCTTGTCAGTCTCTTGTAAC
Organism: Hipposideros armiger; assembly: GCF_001890085.2. Classification (NCBI taxonomy): domain Eukaryota; kingdom Metazoa; phylum Chordata; class Mammalia; order Chiroptera; family Hipposideridae; genus Hipposideros; species Hipposideros armiger. The sequence goes on from NW_017731374.1 coordinate 6,626,055, forward strand.
TCCAGTTCTAGGAGTAAACTGGGCACATTTTGACCTCTTTAGACCCTAGCTTCCCCATCTGTAAAATGGATGGAGTTGGAGCCAGACTAGCCCCGTATTTTCAACCTGTGTTCGTTGGCGCTCCAGGGTTCCCTGGAGGAACCTCAGGGGCAGCCATGGGCCATGTGCTTCAAGGTGGGGTTCACGTGACAGGTGGGCCTGTAGCTAAACGTTTTGCAACCCCGTGGGCTGGTGGGCTCCTGGGCGTGGGGTCCGCACTGAGCAGAGTCTCCTCTTCCCCAGGGAGCGCTTGAAGCGCAGCCAGAAGAACACCAAGGTGGAGGGGCCAGAGCCTGTGCCGGCCGAGGCCTCGCTGAGTGCCGAGCAGGGGACGATGACGGAGGTGAAGGTGAAAACAGAGGTGCCCGACGACTACATCCAGGAGGTGATCTGGCAGGGCGAGGCCAAGGAAGAGAAGAAGGCAGTCAGCAAGGACGGGACCGGCGACGTGCCCGCCGAGATCTGCGTGGTGATCGGCGGCGTCCGCAACCAGCAGACCCTCGGTGAGTGAGCGTCCACCGCGCGGGCCGGGGCGGACCAGCCTCCTGGAGAGAAGGGGCCCAGGGTCTACCCCTCCCTGGCTTAGAGCCTCCGGTGCCCCCCGCCCACCTCCGGGAGAGACCTCGGCCCTTAGACTTGTCTTTGCCTCCACGGTCCTAGTCGGCAGCTCTTCCCTTCCCACCTGATGAGGCGAAAGCCCTGCTCAACCTTTAAGACTTTGTTCAGGTCGAGTGCCTGGAACTTGCTGCAGACCTGGTGAGTCCCTCACACCGTGGGGCTCCTGTGCCCCAACTGGATCTAGCTAAGCCCATGTCGCCTAGCGTCCTAAATGCCTGCCTGTGTTTCTTCCTCCTCGGCTTCACTGGGGACTCCCCGGGTCCGCTCTCAGTGCAGGCCCTGTTCAGAGCAGCTGTCTAGTCAGGATCGGATCAGTGACAGACTGGTACCTTCCTCTGCCCCTCTGGTCTGGGCCAGGCTCAGCGGAGCTCTGTGGAAACAAGCTTTTGAGAAATCATGTCTCCCCTCCCTTTTCAGCATGAGCCAGGGGATACCCCTCAGGGGCTGCCTGTACTCCTGCCAGGCTCCCAAATTCAAATGCCCACAAGGCCTAACAGATATGTTTATTTAGCATACGGAGCGATGAGCCAGACAGGCAGGTGGTGGGGATCGTGTCCAGCTGGAGAGCCCAGCCTCACGTGCAGAGGAGGGGGGGGGTCACTCCTCCGTTGCTGCTGACGGTAATGACGTGGGAGGACAGGCTCAGCGCGGCCAGCTCTCTGGATACACCACATGCCAGAAATGAACATTTAGATGTGAATTCTTTTGGCTTTGAACGTTGGCGACTAATTCGACTTCTGAAATCTGCCAAACAAAACATCTCTGTGGATCAGAGTCATTCTTTAGGCCAGCAGTTTGCAGCCCCTGGTTTATAAAATCAAGTCCACATGCCTCAGCCTGGCGTTGAGGCCTTGCCTACTCTGGTCCCAGACTTCTGTTTCCATCCATGCCCTCGTTGTTTTCTGTGCTCACCGTGTTCTTAGACGTGCTGCCACCTCTCTCCCCTCTGTCTGTCCTTCCTGCACCAGCTCTGACTCACCTCTTCCCAGCTTCTAGGTGCACATCGTGTGTGGCACGTAGGGCCTTGTGGGGGAAGTTTTTTTGTTCTCTGTTTCTCCAAGTTGAGACTCAAGTCCTGTTGCCTTTTCTTCCCTACCGCTGGCAGTCGGCCTCAAGCTCCGTTTCCCATCTGTTCTCCTGCTGGTTGTGGGTGGCATCGGCCCCACCTGGGTCACTGCGGCATCCTGCTAAGAGCCACGACTTTGTGTCCCCCTGCCCTCAGCTGCCTTCCACTCTGGCTGCAAGGGGCCTTGGTGAAAACAAAACACTGACTGTGTCACTCCCTGCTTATAAACTTGGGATTCCCCACTGTGTCTAGGGTCAAGAGCATAGCATCAAGATACTCTCAACCCGAGCCTTTTTGCCCCATTTCTTATTCCTGATCTTTTGGGACCTTTCATACCAGCACAGTCTGCTCTGCAGCATTTCCTGTACTTTTCTCATGCTGTTCCCTCTCCCTGGTATGCCGTTCCCCATTTCTGCATGCCCAAATCCAACCCATCCTTCAAGAAGTGGTCTGTTTCTACCCTGCCTCTCACTGGGGCACTTCCCATTATCTGCTTTAGATTAGAGGCACCCTGTCTATGCCTGTCTCTGACGCAAGATTGGTGGCTCCTGGAGATTGGAGCTCCAGGAGCTGTCAGATCTATGTCCCTGTGCTCTCCACTGCCACCTTGTAACACCTACAAAGGTGCTGGCTTCTAGGAAGCGGTGTTAACATTGGTGCTGTAACTGTCACATGGGGCTAGGTTATGCCATAGTAGCAAAGATCCTAAAAGTAAAAAGAGATCTTGGTAGCTCAAAACCTCAGAAGTTTCTTTCTTAGTCACACCACATGTCTCTTGTGGGTCATTTAGGTGTTCCACTCTACTCTGGACCTAGGATAAAAGCAGCCATTATATGGAATGCTGCCACCTGTGTGACAAAAGGAAAGAAAGCTCTGGAAGGACTACATTGGCAATTACCTGCCACAACCCAGAAGTGAGCTTTATTAATTCCATTGGCCAAAGCTAGTCACATGGCCCACCCAACCTCAAGGAGGCCGGGAAACGTCATCCTAGCATGTGACAAAGGGGGATGAACCAGGAATATGTGGTGAAGCGCGTCAGCGACTTAGCCCAATGCCATATGAGAGAAGACTGTTGTCAGGGGCCTGTGTCTGACCTCTGTCTTTCAGTCTTCACTCCCCAAGGCCAAGGACTTTCAGCCACTAGGGGATGTGGTAATTAACTGAGCAGAGGACCTGCCTTTGCTCACTTGGAGTGGGGGTGTGATTTAATACTCATTGGACCCAGTAGCTATTTATTTATGCCCTTCACCAGGAGATGCCCAGAGTGTAGTTGAATTTGAATTTTGGGATGGAGCCAACAGTCTGGATTCGGCACGGAAAGCCTAGAGCAGCCATGCTGGGGGAATGCTGGGAGTCTTCCCTGGGCCAGCTGCCTGCACAGTGACAAGACCCAGGGCCCTTGGCCTTGTGCCAACCACCATGCTGGTTTCCAGCTCAGCTGCTGCTCAGCAGCAGGGTCCTTGGCCTCACTGTGCCTTAGTGTCCTCTTCTGTTAAATGAGGCATGTTCCCGGCCCCAGCCACCTGGGGGGTGTGGGAATCGAAAGGGTCGTGGAAGCGAGAACAGTGTTGTGCGCAAACCAGCTTGGCTCCTTGGACTGGGAGTGAATCCAGGCTCTGACTTAATAGCTGTTGTACCTTGAAGCGACTTGACGTCTCTGTGCTTCAGTTCTCACAATTGTAAATTCATGGGATTATGTGAGGATTCAGTAAAGATAATGTATGTAAAGGACTCAATATTGTATTTAGTAAACGATCGGCTATTAGTAGTAGTAGTCTAGTACTAATGATATAAAGTACCTCTTCAAGGGCAAAGAGTACTCGTAGTAATATTTTCTGCTTTTTTTTTTTTCCAATTTTAAGAAATCAGCCAGTGTGATATAGAGGAAAAAACCAGGACGGAGAAGTACGTTGGCACTGGATGAAGTGTCAGAGAGGACGGGTTCTAATGGGGCCTCAGTTTTCTCATCTAAGAACTGGACAGAGCTGTCCAGTTCCTGGGGTTCCTTTTTAGCACCGTCTCCCTAGAATACAGGAACTTTGAATACCTGAGAAATTTCTGAGAAACCTGTTGGCAGACCCTTGTGAAAAAAGGTGTAAAAGCCACAGCGACGCGTCAGAAGTGGAACTGTGACTTTGGAGCCCATACCAAACAGGCTCCCAGGGCGCCCCCTGCTGGTCTTGGCCGCTTGTCTCGCATCCATCCAGGTCGACGTTGCTCCTTACGGGTGTAGTTCCTGCCAAGGTTCAGGCTTAGAGGAATCTGGCTTGGCCTCAGCACCAGGAAAAAAAAGCATTTAACAACAACAACAAAAATCAATATTAGAATTGAACCTTTTGAACTCATCTAATCACAAGATGGCAAGTAGATTTTATCTTGTGGGCGAAGTAATTGCTGCTGGCTGTGAGGGGTCTGTGTTGGAGCTTCTAAAGTGTGGCATGATTGGTTATTGATGTTTGCCATGGATGTGGAAGTGGGCAGTGGGGCTGCCCATGCTATAGATTTGACACTCCTGTTCCCCTCTTTTTACATAAGGGCAAACAATGGCTTGCAGAAAGGCAGAGAGCTGCCCTGAGGCACACAGCAGGTCGGTGACATTTTCCTCCACTTTGTGGTAGAGGCCCCGTTCTACCTCACAGAAGCCCTCCCACCCGCTTTTGGAAGTCAAACAAGGAGGGAACGTACTCGCAGGGATCCGGCCGGGGGGCGGAATGCTGGTTAGAGCCCTCCCTTTCAATGAGCCCGTGCCACAGTGTGCGTCTGTGCCCTGGTGACCAGGCGCTGGGGAGTGAACATGTTCCCGAACACTTGGCAGGGAGCACGGGGCTCTGCAGAGCCGAGGACCTCCTGAGTGCCATACTCAGGGCTCAGAGAGGGCTCTGTTGCTGAATAGAATAGTGGTCCTGTTTGGTCAGCCAGTCTGTGCCATGAGGGAACCTCCCGTTTGCCTTTTCTCTGAGCTCCCATCCCCCTTGTTCCCGCCATGTCCTCACTGGCCCTTTCACAACCATCAGACAAACAGTGTTCCCAGTGACACAAACATTATCTGAGGCACTTCCCATGGAGGAGCCCGGGTCACAGACACGTGGATGGCACTTGGCAGCTTCTCAGGCTGGGAGAGTTGGGAGGGACATCAGTGCCCCGGAGGCGGGCTGCCAAGTCTGCTGTGGTTGCTGCTACCTCCCTGCTGCCCAGAAATTCCTTGTGCTGACAAGGGCATCCCTCACTCTTAAAAAGAACATCACTGCTGTTGGAGCCAGCATGGGGTTTGAGGGGAAACCCTTGAGCTTCCTTATTTAGCAGAGAGAGCAGAGATAATGTGGACTAGGACAATTTTGTTGGATAAAACCGGAAGTGAATTAACAGCTGCCTGTTCTCTCCTGACCAGCTACATGTCTGCACAGCAACTTCAAAGGAGTGGCAGAACCACTGAGGTTTTGGGAGCTCCCCCTCTATGTGGAATCGAAACACAAGGCACTACCATTGCTACTCCCCAGTTCATGGCAGGCGTTGCTTTTATTAATCACTGCATGCTTTCCTAACAATGTACTTCAGAATCCTTCTCAACACAACACACCAACAAGTCATTGTCAGTCAGCCAGAACTGAAAAAGCTGAAGTGGAAACCTTCTTGCCATTTTTGTCCTAGATGGTGAAGACAGGACATCCAGGTCATGGAACATTTTCTGGTTCCAAGGGATGAGAATGCCCAGATCTCATCGTGGTGGTCCCAGTGTGCTACCAAGCAGTGGGTGCCCTTCTCTGTGCTGTGAGACCATTGGTCCTTAATCCAGGGAGGATACACATGAGGGAGCCCAGGCAGAGCTGCAGGTGCCTGGAGACTAGGTGGTCCAGGGCTTCTCCAGTGGTGGCACAGGAGCCTGTGAGGTAGCGAGTAACCCAGATGAGGGGTATGGACCAGCAGGTCAGTTCTAGAGAGATAACTATCGTTCTGGGGGGAGGAGCCTCGTGGAAGAGCTAAGGGCTGTTTGTCCTGGGGAGGAAGAGTCGGGGGGTGGGGGTGTCTGTGGGCCGGGGTGGGGTGATGGAATCTTAAGTATTCACAGCTTAGAGTATTTTGGTGGGAGGGGATAGGGCGGACACATTCCAAGCAGCCCCAACCAATATGGGGAAGTTACCAGGAGGTGATTTCAACTCAGTAAAAGGAAGGACTTTGTGGCTATGGGAACCCTAATTAATTAAGAGGAGCGCGCTCCTGTCCTGGAGATAGGTGAGCAGAGAGGGTTACTCACTGGTCGGGGTGGACGAGAGGGAGTCAGGAATCAGCTGGGAGACTGGACCCTGCAAGGATGTTTCTAGGCATTGAACTTTGAGCATCAAGGGGTGGAGGTGTTTGCACACAGGCAGGGCTGCCCAGGGAGGAGGGAGGTCGGCCACAACCCCAAAAGGAGCAACTGAAGAGCAAACAGCCATTCAGACAAGGCCACATGGGCTTTCGTCTGTGACAAATCTGGTAGCGAAGGTGCCAGGTCCTGCTTCATAGTGCCAGCTGATAGTTTCCTGTTTCAATAGGTTGTTGGCAGGACTTGGTGCCTGAGCCTGCCAGGACCAACACTGAGCTCTTTGCTGCAGCTACTTGGAAAGGGAATTTGGCCACCCTCCCAGGTGCATCTTTTCTCTGGTGATGACTCTTCATCTGGAGGTCTGAGGTGGTAAGGGGATCCTGGTTGGTGGGTCCCAATTATAAAGGGCCCATGGGCTGTAAGCCAAGAGACCCAGGATCTGCTCTGTGGGTCTTTGGACAGGCCCCTTAATGTCTATGAGCCATACTGCCTTGATCCATCAGTGGGTATAGTAATATCTGCCTGTCTTTCCAGTAGGATTGTTGGGGGCAGAGTGAATTAATAGGTATGAAAGTGTTTTCAAGAGGGGACAAAAATGTAAAACAGATACCAGTGGTATTAGCTGAGGCCTCGGACGTTGACATCTGGGGTTACCTTTGGAGTGACAGCAACCTAAAAGACCAATGGCTTCACACTTTTTTTGTTCAATACCTCCCAAAAGAATTTTGAGAAACTATTCTCTTCCACATTTTTGAATTGACATCTAACATTTTTATCCAAAGTTTAAGTAATTGCAAAGGATATAATGTCCCAGTAGCATGTAAAAAATGTGACATTTTGGAAATAAAACTGAACCACTGTTTTAAATGTGTCCAAGATAATCCCAACCCCACTGCTATTTGGTATCTGCCATCATCCATTGAAGAAACATATGAACAGGCCTGTCTTTAACCGTCAGAAATTCTTTTCTTTTTTTTTCTTTTTAGAAATTTTTTTTTATTGTTAGTTTCAGGTGTACAGAACAATGCAATAGTTATCCTTTTCACTCTCACAAAGTAACAACCACCCTCTCCCCATCTATTGCCCTCCCCCTCCCGATATCATGCTTATCTATTACAATTCCATTGACTCCATTCCCAACAGTCAGAAATTCTACATCTTTCTTTTTTTCTCGTTGAACTCATATTTCCAGTCCACTTCCCTCAGAGGATTTTATCCTAATGTAATATATTTTTTATGCTTGAGAGTCTTTTATTGATCACTGTTCACACTCATCTCCCACAACAAGATGTATGTAAATTGAAATAGAAATGTCTAAAAAAAATTGTTGGGATCATAAAGCTCTACATTTTAAAACCTTTTTTTTCCCAGATCGAGTTATTACAATATTAGCATACAACTTTCCAAAAACAAATTTAGAGAAATAGTAAATGTACAAGTAAAAAATGATCAAAAAAATCACCTTTTAATGAAATAGATGGGGCTTTGTTTCTTTTTCAGTTGGCTCATGTTTCTGTGAATTAATGTTTCTTATATGTTGAGTGAGACAAGATCTAGCATTAATTTAATTCCTGTTTTTCAGTTTCCATAAGTGTAACTGCTTAGAAAGCTGGATCACATCAATAAGGAGCCAGGGAGGGAGGGGCGGAGTTTTCTCTTAACAGCGTTACTCAAGTCTTTGAACTCCAAGTTCCTGCCCAAAATTGCATGGGGGTTTCTCATCAGACATTATTTTTAATGGTCTCTCCACTGACAACTCCATTAGATCTTCGATTTTTTTGAAAGCTGAAGACTTGGAAAACACCCGATTCACAAAAGAAATTGTTCCCAGTCAATAGGTCCACCCACTTTCTGAGTCCGACCATTTCGAATCACGCAGGTGGTCATCCCCCATGGACTGCACTGTGGTGGGATTAGATGGATGAAAGAATTGTCTTGTCTGTAATGTGGGGGAAGGAGGAAAGTGAGAGGAGTGCTGGAAAGGAGAACCGGGTCTCCCTGCCTGCTGCCGTGTTCTCTGCCGTGTTGATTTTAGGAAAAATACATTTGGAAGTCGATGATTGGGCATTGATTATCTTACAACTGCCTGTGCTCACATATCCCTAGAAGATTTCTACTCTGAAGACCCTGCTTCAGAGGATGTTTGGTCTGAGTCCAAGCCCCAGAGAGCCTCAGGAAACCCACTCATGCATGACTTAACCTCCCCAGGGCCCTGGTCCTCCAGTAGGCCTTGGTCCAGCTCCTGTTGCATCCTAAACCCAAGTGGGCTGGGTGCTCCTCAGTGTTTGATCTGTAAACAGCGGCCACTGTGATGCTCTGAGCTAAATACAGGACTGCCCGTTGTAAGGAGCCATCTCTCTGCCCCCCGCCCCTTGCGTGTCTCTTCTCTCCTTCACCTAGTCTGGATTTCCACCTTGTTGCATTTTGTGTATCCTGAAAGCTGTCTGAGCTTATCTGGAGCTAGCTGGGTGCAAATGATAGAGGTGAGGATTGCTACCCACGTTCCTTGTCCTCAGGAGACAGCCTCCTCTGTCTGGGTCTTCGCAGCGTCACCCTTCCATGGCTTGGGGAACTAGACGCACCTGGCCTCACCTGGTTGGTCCAGGTCTCTCAGGGAGGGAATTAAGCCAGGATGTCTGCCAAATGGCTATGGAAAATGCTAGACAGGCACTGTTGATCAGTGCCTGTGGATTCTTGTTGTGTCACTAGTGACAGCAGGATGGCGGAGAGGAGAAGGCTTGCTCTCGTGTGCTGGAGTGCCCTGCCAGCTGTCCCTGGCTCTTCAGAGGGGACTCTGGGAGTTCCTGCAGTGGTATTAGACATGGTATGGGGTTCTGCTGCCCGGCACCATTAGGGGGGAGCCCAACAACTGAAGGGGATTTATGGCTCCCTTGGCATCTGGAGGTGACCTGGCATGGTGGCGGTAGGATGGCTCTGGGGGTCTGATGGCTGGCTTTGAGCCTAATTCCACACAAACTACTGAGTATCCCCAGCCCTGGACCACCTGGACCTTAGAACTTTCAAGCTCATTGTTGGAGTGGGTGTTGAGTTGTCCCAACCACATTAAGACTTCTGGGAAGATGGAGGACAGAAATGAGACCTGGGTGTACTCGGTGAAGGGTAACTTACAGGCAGTATCCCTTCTGGGAGTTCTCTCAGAGGCTGAGTGTGTGGTAGGTACATGTGTTGGCTCTGGATTGAGACAGACCTGGGCAGCCTCCGGCCCAGTGTGTCGCCCCTCCAGTCCTCGCTTCCCTCATCTGAAAATGGGGGGTAATAATTGCTTTCATCTGCTGAACTTGTGCGGATGAACTGAGCTGATGAGTGAGAAGCCCCTGAGTCTGGACTCTACCCCCACCGTGTGAATGGGCCGGTTGCTGCACACCTGGCCAGCTTCTGCTTCCTCACCTGTGAGTGGGGTCGGAGGTCAGGCCTGTGCAGGGACGTTGGAGAGACTCAAATGCAATGAGTTACAGCACCTGGTACTTGGTAGGGAGTCATGGTTACAAAGGACAGAATGTAGTTGGGGAACCCAGCAGAGTCAGCAAGCGTGCCGGGCAGGGAGTCAGGCAGCTGGTACAGGGGCTGTCTGAGCTTCAAGTCCCTGAGAAGGCCCTTTAGCGTCCCAGTGCCCCAAACTGGGGTACATGGAGGCCATGGAGTCGGGTCCTTACTACTCAGTGACAGATGAATTTTTTGAGCCCCTGCTGTGTGCCCATCATGGGGCTAAAGACAGAGAAATACACCACCTGATCTTTGCCCTCCATGTGTTTATGTTCTTCCTGTGAGACAAAACACGTATAAAACCACTGGATAACCGACTACTACATTCCACTCTGGTGTCAGGATGACAGCGTGCCCTTGAGTGACCCACAGTGTTAAGGTGGCGATGCCACCTGTGTGCCAGCCGACTCGCACATTGCATCTCATTAATCCTGACCTCAGTCATGAGACATAGGTAGGAATCATAGTCCTGTTGTACAGGTGAGGAAACTAAGGCACCGACCAGAAAAGGCGTGTGCTTGAGATCAAACAGCTAGGGGGTAGCAGAGCTGCGCTGACAGACTCCAAGCCCAATGCTCTTCTGACTTAATCCAATACCTCGAGTTCACACCTGGTCAGTGGGCCTCTGCCCCTAGGTGAGACCAGAGGCAGTAGGAGTTGGTGATGCCCCGCTCACTAAGCGCCTAGGCTCATGGTAGGAACACTGTTCATGCTTCGTTCCGTCTTCACGCGAGTGCTCCTGCATTATCTGCCTTTTTCCAATGAGGAAACTGAGGCCGGGCCAATAAATGGTAGAGCTGAGACTCCATCTAAACTCGTGGTTCTCATACCTGGTTGCTGGGCATCAGGTACCCTAAGGACCCTTGTGAAAAGGGCAGATTCCTAGGCCTCTAGCCTCAGCTGTTCTCGCACATTAAGTCTTGAGTGGGGCCAGGGCCTCTGTATTTGTGCAAGTTCCCTGGCCATTCCATTAGGAAGCCTGGACCCAGGTGGTGTCAGGCCTATGCAAGGGAGCGGCAAGGCCTCCACTCCTGGGGCCCCTGCCACGCTGGGCCTGTTGGGCTCTGCTTGTCTTCCTACCATGGGCCTTTGCCTCGTGCTCTGTATGGCATGGTGGGCTCTGCCTTGGACCTGTCTGAAATGCCCACTGGGAACTCAGCCATTTCAGTCAACCTGCTCCTGGGAGAAGGGCCCAGCAGAGGGCTGGGGTCGGGTGTTTATATCGTGTTGCTCTGTGCACATCTGAGGGACCAAGACAGCTCCTCAGCAGACAAGGGCATTCTCTCCTTGTTGGGTACATCTATAGTAGGTCTGGGCACTTCCTAGGGGGAGTGTAGGACCACCCTTAAGAGGTAGGTATTTTTAGCCCCTTTTTACAGATGAGCAGACTGAGGCTTAGTGCTGCTGGTAAGTGGCAGCGCAGGGACAAGGACCCAGTGTGTCTGATTTGAAGCCTGTCCTCTTATCCTCTGTCCCATCTTGGCAAGGAGGAAAGGTAGCTAGACATTATTCCCACAAAGTCTAACGTATTTGAGTGATTTCCTCACATGGGTGCAACTTATTCCTTATGTGTAAGAGCACTTTTGCACTCACCTCCTTTTTCCTCAAGGAATAAGGATGAGAGTTACCTAAAGAAGTTACTTTCTCCGTCTTATAGATTTGGACACTGAGGCCCAGAGATGGTAAGTGACTTGCCCAAGGTCACTCAAAGAGTTGAGGCAAACCTGGAACTAGACCCAGACCTCCTGACTTCCAGCTCAGCACTGTTTCTGTTGCCTCTTTGCTTGCCAGGGACAAGACAGCGATTGGAGGACCCCTGTCCCCTCGACGCGGAGTTAGCGGTCCCTGGAGGCATCACCGTGGGTCCTGGGGCCTCGTGGCTATATGCGTTGGGCGCTGGCTGACTGATGTCTTCCTTTCCTGTTTTCCAGGGTCCTATGAGTGTGGAATCTGTGGCAAGAAGTACAAGTATTACAACTGTTTCCAAACCCACGTACGGGCACACCGAGGTGAGTGGTGTGTCCCTAGGGCAGAGTTCAGGGGCTGAGCCTCGCCGTTCTCTGCGTATTTTTCCACCTGCACCCTTCATGGGTGACCCCAAAGGCTCTCAGAGCCCCAGTCTTCTCCCTCTTTCTGCAGTAGGAGGGAGACCCGAGAAGGAGAGGAGAGGCCTCCTTTACTTGGGAAAACACACAGCAGGGGTAGGGGGCAGCAGGACATGCCACCAGGCTTCTGCTCCCAGTGTCCCCTGCCTGCTCTGCACGGGCCTGCTTTCTCCCAGAATGCGACAGTGCTGCTCAGTGGCAGTGGCGCCTGGAGGGAAGGCGTTCATGTGTCATCTCATTTGCCCCCCGTGACAGCCTTGGAGTGGGGGCAGGGCAGCCATCTCCATTCTGCAGATGAGGACGCTGGGCTGAGGCGGCAGGAGAGTTCGCGCCTGAGCCTGGCAGACAGGGAGGAAGGGCACCAGGTCAGGGCCTGACTGACAGCAGGGGCGATGGGGACGGACTGGGAGGCTCGTTCTCGGCATCTTGAGTGGGGCGAGAGTGTCCCTGGGCACGTGGAGCGGGTTCTCCCTGCCACTGCCTGGCCCAGCTTCCTTGTTTTGGCGCCAGCCCTGCCGTTGGTCTGTGTCCTCACCTCCTCATTCTCTCTCTCTTACAGACACCGAAGCCACCTCAGGCGAGGGAGCCTCCCAAGGCAGTGAGTATTTTTTTCCTCCTGGTGGGCTTTGGGGCGCCCAGAGGGCCAGGGGTGGAAGGAGGAGACGCTTTTACCCCCCACCCCCAGGAGTGCCTCAAGTGGCCTCCGGGACACACGTTGCTGTGGTCCAGACTTTGGGGCCAGAGAGTCCTTAGGAAACTGTAGCACAGCACCGCAGAGCCGCCTTTCCCAAAGGATAATACGCCGCATGACACACTCATCCTGGGGACGCAGTGAGGTGTTCTGGTGGTAAAGGGCTCTCTGGCCAAATAACCTGGGGAAACCTTGAGTTCTGCTAAGATGAACATGTTTCTTGCTGTAGACTTCTCAAGGCCTTTCGTTGGCAAATAAGCATGTATCCCTCCAAGAGGGACTCAGCGTGTGCCGTTTTCCCCTGTATTTTAATTCCCACTTATGGGTCTGGGGCTGCCTAGCTGGCGTTTGGGAATTCCTCCTTCAGAGAATTACCTCATGAGCACCCGTGGGCACCCCTGGTGTGTGGGGTCCCAGAGCCTGGGGTGTGCAGGCCTTGACATCTGGGGACAGTGTTTGCCTTTGCTGGCCACAGGTCCTGCTCGCCTCCCTCCAGAGCTAAACCCATGGGCCTAGTGAGCAAAGGAAGCCGCCACAAAAGAGCCCCTCTTAAGATCTGTGCACAGAAAACGTACAAATGGGATGCTATTCATGCTGGAAGGGTCAAAGTCCTGGTTACCTTTGGGACAGGCCTCTGAGCTCTGATACTTGAGCTGGGCCTTGGTGACACAGGTGTTTTTGGTTTACGAAAATTGGACCAACTGAACACTTAGAATTTGTGTCCATTCTACATCAAGGTTCAGCAAACTTTCGTAGGGGAGGATATAGTAAACATGGTGGACTTTGCAGGCTAAACATTTCCGTCACAACTGCCCACTTCTTCCATGTAGCACGAACACAGCCAGAAATGATATGGAAATGAATTCCTTACCAAAACAGACGGTGGCAGGCCATAGTTTGTCACCCCTGTTCTACATGTCTGTTATGCCGCCATAAAAAGTTTCTTAAAATGTAAATAAACACGACCTCCCCCCACATCTAAAACAGAGCAGTTTAAGGAGGTGCCTGGAGCTAAAACGAGACCTGAACTGCACGGGATCCTAATAATAGCATGTCTTCTGAGACACTTTCCCATTCTTTCTCTCTGGAATTCTTACACCCCCGCAAGGCAGGCAGGGCTGAGGCTACTCCTCCATTTTCTGGAGGCGAATCTGAGGCTCAGGTTAGTCGATAACGGCTGGAGGGCCCGTGGCTGGGCGGAAGTGAAGGCCTGCCCCTTCTTCCCACGCCCTGCCCCGCTCTGGCCTGGCCCCTGGCTCCTTTTCCCTCAGTAGCTTCCTTCTCTTCCGGCTTCCATGGCCTGCCTGTGGCCAGCCACACATTTAAAGAACTTCCCCATTTATCTTTCCTTCCTTGGTTATTCTGGGCCCCTGGCCTCACCAGCAGCCCCTCAATGATGTGTTGTGTTCTCTCTGGCTTCCGTTGTTCCTGGAGGCTTGCTGGTTGCTGGACTCTGTAGCTAGGGATATTTTTAGTCCTTCCGTCACTTTTTCCTTCTTCCTTGTGGAATTTGCTCCCTGTGGCCAGTGTGCTTTATTTTATTCCCAGACCTGTATCCCTGCCCTGACCCAGGCCAGCAGTGCCTGCTCAGAAAGCCTGGCGTCCTCACAGCCCAGCCTCGTTACTGGAGCCTGGCCGTGGAGTCCCGGAACCAGAAGCGTCCTGTTGAGAATAGCAAGTCCAGCCTACCCATTTTGCAGATGAAGAGACTGAGTCCCAGAGAGCAGTCATCCAGCTTGTTAGGGGCAGAGGTGGGCACAGAAACCAGGTCTCACACCTTTAGCCCAGGAATCTTTCATTTATTTGTTAGAAAAATTATATAGTCATACATAGAGGCATCTTACCCATCTTTCAACTAAGACAATAAAAGATTGACTCCTAGTTCTCTTGATACTGTCACAAGTGATTCCCTTTGCAAAACAGTAACATTAGGTAACAAATTTACTAAGTATTTATTGTATGTTAGGCATTGTGCTCGTTTATTTATTACAACTCAGGGAGATGAAGGAACTATGGTTCTCCTTTTCCAGATAAGAAAACCGTGGGGCAGAGGTTAGGGAGTGTTTCTGACATTAGTTGCAGTTGTAAGCAGTCGAGCTGGGTTTGAGCTCGGGCGGCCTGACTCAAGAGCCTGCCTCCTAAAACAGATTAGTGGTGGCATTCCTGGAGCCACTGAGCTCTCTTGGGGTTTGAAAAGCTTAGTTTCACTGACAAAAAGTCATTTTGCCTTTTTTCCTTTGGGGATCACTCTCTTTTTATCCTAATCCACTCCTTCCTTGGGTGGGCCCAGGAATGTGGTCCCATCCACATTGAGTAGTGATGGGGGATTTGACAGGGACGGGTGGGGGCACTTTTCACTGGCAGAAAATGGGGGTTCATTTCATGGTTTTTTTTTTGTTGTTTTGTTAGTTTCAGGTATATAAAACAATGCAATAGTTATCCTTTTCACCCCTCAAAAGAAACAACCCCCCTCCCCCCATTCACTCCCCTCCCACCCCCGATATCATGCTTACCTATTACAATTCCATTGACTCTATTCCCACAGTCTACTCCACTATATGTATATATAATTATAGTTGACATACAATATTATTCAACATCAGCTTCGGAAATACAGTGCTGTGGTCAGGCCTCTACACCATCTATGCAGTGGTCTCCCTAACAAGACATGAGTCCATCTGGCCCCCTAAAAAATATTTACAACGTTATTGATTATATTCCACAGACTGCCTTTTCTATCCCTGAGGCCATATTGTAGTTGCCAATTTGTATTGTCTCGTCCCTTCCCCTTCTCCTTCATCCCCACCCCCTCCCAACTAGCAACCCTCAGTTTTTCCTGTGTCCCTGAGACTGTTTCTGTTTACATTTCTCATTTATTCCGTCTTTCATGTTTCATGGGAGGTGGTAGATGTGGCCCGACTGGTAGGAGAGACTGTGTGGGCAGAGACAGGGCGAGTGGGGCAGGCAGCTGTGGAGGAGGGTGACCAGCGCTGGCCAGCTGGGTGAGGAATTTCAGGGGCAGGGCCCCATCTCTCAGGACCAGCAGACCTCAGGTAGCCTTAACTTCGCCACCTCTGTTCCCCAAGAGAAGATTACGGTCCAGATGGGACCTGATGGGAGAGATGGTTGTCGAAGCTGAATTGCTGGGCATGGGAAAGGATTCTGAAGCCTAAGCCAGGCTTGGACTCCTGGAACCACCGGCCTAGAGAGGCCCCGGAACCAGCTTGTATACTCCTCTCCCTGCCCCCTCAAATTAAGGGGTAAAGAGGGGATCTGAATCCCAAGGTGGGGTCAGCATTTGCTGGCAGTGTGGGCGAGGCAGGGCAGGGCCAGGCCTCTTCCCACAACTCTCTGGCTGGTTCAGGTGTGATGGTAGGGCCTGGTAGGATGGTGGCGTGCCTGGACCCTGCCTGGTCCCCACACGCTCAGAATATCTGCGTGTGCCAAGGCTCTGTGTGCCTCACTCAAGGACCAGTTAGCCTCTGTGGCCCTGGCATCTACCAAGGCACTTCCAGAGACTGCAGGTGTGGTGGAAGAGGCGGCGGCAGAGGCGGGGAGATGGCTGCTGTCGTCTGTGTCCCAGAGTTCAGCTACACGGGGGCCAGAAATGTTTCCGCAGAATTGCCTGGCATTGCACCCTTGGGATGGAGGGGTTTCATCAGACCCTGTATTTGGGTGCTGAGGAGCAGAAGAGGGGCCAAGGGGCTGGTGCCCTAGCCCAGGATTGGAGGGTGGCTTGTCCAGACAGAGAAGGGCCACGTGCCCTGACTCAACCATAGCTTGGAGTTAAGGGAGTGTTTGGATCCTGGCTACTCCCCGGCCCACCGTGCAGCCTGTGCAAGCTGCCCAACCTCCCTGTGCCGGGCTTCCTCAAGAAGGTGGGGTGGAGGGGTCGTCCCTAGATCAGCCCAAGGAAGGTACACGCAAGGCTTGTGCCAGGGCAAACATTAGAGGGTTGCCAGTGTGATGAGGGTAATGTCCTGTGTAAGTCTGACCTCAGACTTTGGATAGACCTAGGCGATCATCCTAATTTGGATCCCGTATCCATTATCTATTGCTCTGTAACACGGTTCCCAAAATTTAATGACTTAAAGCAACAAACACTGATTATCTCACGGTTTCTATGGGAACCATCTGGATGTGGCTTCCCTGGGTCCTTGGCTCTCAGTCTCTCGAGAGGCTGCAGTCAAGGTGTCGGCCAGCGCCGTGGTCTCATCTCAAGGCTCAGCCGGGGCAGGAGCTGCCTCCACACGCACTCATGGTTGTTAGCAGAATTGGTCTTTTCCAAGCTCGTGGACTGAGGGCCTCAGTTCCTCACTGGCTGTTCACCAGAGGCTGCCACATGGATCTCTCTATGGGGCAGCTTATACATGGCAGCTAGCAAAAGCGAGATGGTATGAGCAAGACAAAAGTCGCAGTCTTTTGTAACCTAATCTCAAAAATGGCATTCCATCACTTGACTGCATCCTATCACTTTAGAAGCAAGTCAGTAGGTCCAGCCCTGACTCAAGGGGAAGGGATCGCATGAGCGTGAACACCAGGAGACCAGGTCATTGGGAACCATTTCCAAAGCTACCAGCCATGGGGCCTTCCAGCTGAGGGGCTTGGGGGAGGTCCCTTCTGAGCCTCGGTTTCCCTGTGTGTTAAATGGGTTACTGCTTCCTCCCTCAGTTGCAAGGACTCATGAAAGACATGCAGTGAAAGCGCCTAGCTGGGTGCCCTGCACATGTAGCACCCAGGAAGTGGTAGCTGTGTGATTGTTATTCTCGTGTCACTTCACGAAGGGAGGTGGGGCCAGTTATGACCCAGGCCATCAGGAGCTCAGCTCACATAGGGTAGGATTGGGGGTTGGCTTGAAAGTCACTTCAGGGCTCCCCGGTCTCCTTGTGTAGAGGACCCCCGACACTGCAGGAACTGATTCTCCGTGGCATCACCAGTTGGGGCCAGTCTGGGCTAGTCTTTTCTTTGATTCCTGAAGCAGATGAGCTGGTCCCAAAAACTACTCCAAGTGACTGAAGCCCTGGTAACCGTGTGTGTCTTTCCATACCCACAGACAATTTCAGGTACACGTGTGACATCTGCGGGAAGAAGTACAAATACTATAGCTGCTTCCAAGAGCACCGAGACCTCCATGCAGTGGATGGTGAGTCAGGCCCCGCACTCCCCACCTCCCCGGCTGGAGAGGGCCCCCTCCCTGCCCCTAGCCCTCGTCTGTGTCCTCCCGCCCAGAGGAAGGTCATCAGCGGCCAGACTTTGAGGAGAGTGACCAACCCCTGAGGATCCTGAGGGAGAAAAGGTCTCCATCATTCTCATGTATACCTCTGATTAGGGTAATGTGAGTGAAATTGCCGGTTTTGTAGATTAAAATCAGTCAAATACTCACAATTTTATATCGATTCATTATACAATTTCATGTTGAGTCTTCACATGCTCTGGTGAAATTAAACCAATTTTTAAAAATGAAGGATGGTATTTTAGCATCTTAGATTGTAGAGTTTGAAATTAGAACAGTTAATTTAGGTAATTTGTTTTCAGAATCTTAAGAATCCTAGAAATAGGGTCTTAGACCTTGGAGGGATCTTGGGTGCCCCCTCTCTAGCCCTATGCCCAGCTATGACAGCTGGGCCCATCACCTGTTGCCGTGGGCACATCCTTCTCTCGTCTCCCTCCTCTCTTTCTCTCCTCCTGATCTTTCTTTTTTCCTCCTGCCTTGGCCCCTCGTGTGGGTGCTGGTGGTTCCAGAAACAGGGCAGATAGCGAGCATCTGCCCGCCCCTGGGGTGGGCCCCTGCTGTGGAAGGAAAAGGAGTGGAGGCACAGGCTCCGTCCTGGTTGGGAGGCAGCCCCCTGTGGCCCCTGGTTTTCTGGGGCATCGACTCTGGCCAAGGCAGCTCTCCTAGGCCCCAAAGGCGAGCTTACCTGGATGGAGGCTGGGAGCAGTGGGCAGAGGCAGCTCTGGGCAGGGACTAACAGGGCTCCTGTTTGCTTCTCTCCTTCTGCGGCTGCCGCCTCCTGCCCGGGCGCAGTGTTTAGTGTGGAAGGGGCCCCCGAGAATCGGGCAGGTAAGTCCTCGGTGGCCAGCCACCTCCCCTGTCCCCAGCTGGGCTCCCAAGACCTGGTTACCAGGGCGCTAAGGGCCGTGTGTTCTCCCGCAGACCCCTTCGACCAAGGTGTCGTGGCCACTGAAGAGGTGAAGGAGGAACCCCCGGAACCATTCCAGAAAATCGGGCCAAGTATGCGGGCCTCTCCCTGGGGCAAGGGCTGGGTTGGGAGACGGGTGGGTGCTGGCTGAGGGTAGCAAGGTGAGTTCCGCCGCTTGAAGGAGGTGGCACTGCTTATCCTGCATCAACGTCACTGGCTGGTGGGCCACTGGCCTCCTTGGACCTCACTTTGCCCACCTGACAAATGGGTCAGTCAGTGTTAGGACTTGAGCTTTTGAGAAGCAGCAGGACAACACAGGGTCAAGGTCAAGGCAGTGAAGGTCGCACATGCTTGGCGCCCTGGCAGTCTGTTAGCCGTCCTGAGCCTCGGCTCCTCACCTGTGGCATGAGGATGACATTTCCCCACGGGCTTGTTGGGGGATTAAATGAGATCATGGCTATAAATCACCTATTAATTAGCACAGTGCCTGGTACATAGTAGGTGCTCGGAAAATAACTGTTGTCATTGTCATCGGAAGGGGTTTAGCAGCCAATGAAGCTATTCAGGGGAGCCCCATGCAGATGATCTGTCCTTGTCCCAGTAAACCCCTGAGGGCGGGAGCCTTGCACAGGACCGACCTGTTTTCAGCATCCTTGTATTGAGTGTTGTGGGCACACAGTGATGAGCAGTGCAGATGCGGCCCTGCCCTTGGATAATGCACACGGGGCGGGGGAGGCCTAGGCCAGGAAGCAGTAGTTACAGCATAGCCTGAAGAACAGCGGGCTGTGGCTCTCGAGGGGCACCTGACCAGCCTTGGGAACCCAGAGGCTTCCACATGGGGTCCAGGGTGGAGAATGAGTCCCTGTGTCTCTTGTGAAGGCAGAAAAGCCCCACCAGGAATTGAAAGGCAAACCTCGCCTGAGTTCAGGTCTTAGAGAGCCTTGAATGCCAGATGAAGTTAGTTAGACTTCGTCCTGAGGGGACTCAGCCAGAGAGCTTACCAAATGGGGAAGGGACTTGATTAGTTTGCATCTTAGGAAGACCACTTTGGCTGCTGCAAGAATGGATGTGCGGTGGTGGGGGGGTGTTCTCATAAGTGACATTCATCTGGCCTAGCCCTTCAGACATTTACATACTTGCTTATTCCTTTCTTTACTTCCTGTGCCTGTCTTACTACCCAGCAAGAAAAGACCTTTATTAACTTGGCCTCATCACAATAAGGATTAAGGTAGCTTGCAGAAATATACACACAAACACACAACAAGTGGATACGGAAACCTGAGGGCAGAGAAATCGAGGGAGCCACAGCAGTGAAGCCAGAGGTGCTCCTCAGGGTGGGGCTTAGCCCCAGGCCCTTGGAAGGTGTTGGCGAGGTCCCCTGAATGCTTTTCTTCCCCCCTTCCTCATAGGGGATGATTGTTTTTACTCTGAAAGCACTCAGGAAACTGCAGATGTGATAATATCTGTAAAGTGGTTAGCACAGTGCTTGTCATGTAAATGCCTAGTAAATAGTCAGCAAACGGTAGCATTAAGATAGTGAAGAAAAGGATGAAATCCTCAAGACAAAACTGTTATAAGGTAGACTGTGGGAAGACCTAGATGTGAATCAGACACGTTCCATGATGGACATTCGTAGACAGATACAGGACAAGGACAGCAGGACCCATGAACCTCCACTGTACTATCTGCCGGCAGCCCCAGCGTAGCACTGCCCTTCCATCTCTAGCATCATAATTATGAAAAGAGGCTTTGGAATCAGGCCCTGGTTTGAATGCTGGCATCACCAATTTACTAAATACTTACCCTCTCTGAGTGTCCTTTGACTCATCTGTAAGTTGAGGACAAGAACGTCTATTCTACAGGATGAATCCATAAAGTGTCCAGCCAGCACCTGTTTCGTATTCAGGGCATCACAAATGAGCGATGGCGCCAAGAGGTAGTTGAGAGTGAGAGCTGTAGAGCCCTCCCAAATATGAATCCCAGCTCCACACTTAATCCCCCGGTGACATCCTGCAAATTTTGTAATCTCTCTAATCCACCGTTTCTTTAACTCTAAAATGGAGTGATGACAGTAAAACTTAACCTCAGGATTGTCATGGAGATGAGATGAGATTATATTTGTAAAAGAATTCGTCCTTGACACTTATATTAAATAAGTGGTACCTACTAATTACCCAGGAAGGTGCAGAACAAGATAAAACTTGTCCTATATATCAGTAACTAAGCCTTACAGACAACCAGGGCTAGAACCTGGGAGGAATTATCCCAAATGACACAGTAGGAAATTGTACTGAGAAAACCAAACTTGAGTTTGAGTTCCCGCATGCCCCCAACTTGATGCTGTGGACGCGAGGTCACTAGAATAGAGGGAGGCTATCCCTTGTTACCACTTAGAAGCTGCCTTGTGAGATAAGAATGCTGCTTTCTTCTTGTCAGCAGGCCAATGCCACAGAACCGTAAAAATGACGAGGTGTAGAATAAGGGGAACCAGTAGTGGCATGGTGCCTTTGAAAGGACTAGTCGCCACAAGTAGTGCTCTGTAGGTCCAGAAAGAGGAAAAATAACCTAACAGCAGTGCATGCTGGGAAGCACACCGTCCACATCGGCTTCAGTTGAGCAAATTAGAGAATTGGGTACTTTGAGAGGA
The DNA here is from genome assembly GCF_001890085.2 of Hipposideros armiger. Classification (NCBI taxonomy): domain Eukaryota; kingdom Metazoa; phylum Chordata; class Mammalia; order Chiroptera; family Hipposideridae; genus Hipposideros; species Hipposideros armiger. The sequence goes on from NW_017731374.1 coordinate 6,647,171, forward strand.
GGAAGCCAAAGCCATGACAGAGCAGAGAAATCCTGCTAGGAAGATGGAGTTGGTCTAAGGGGCCCTGTTGTGTGTCAGCTTGCTCTCCAGCTGCAGATCTGAGAATAACTACCATGGTAATGGTTTACTCTGATAATGAGAAGATTGAGGGCAATTCATTCATGTCTGCTGAAACAGAATAAGCTAGACTCATTTTTAGGTTACTTGATTTTTATATGTGGATAAGGGAGAATAACTTGTAAAATAAAAGTAAATAGGTAAATAAAAGCAAAACATCAGAACTATGAAATTCCACCTACCACGAAAAAAAGAGCATTTAGGAGACCCAGAGGAAGAGAACACCTCTGCAAATGATACCTCAAAATCTGAAAGAAAATTCTGTTTGACAACCACAATTGATTATAAGAAAATATGACCTGTCTTAGTCCCCTCGGGCTGCCTTAACAAAATACCGATGGGTGGTGTAAGCAACACATTTACTTTCTCACAGTTCTGGACGCTGGAAGTCTGAGATCAGGGTGCCAGCATGATTGGGTTCCAGTGAGATCCCTTTTTGGCCAAATACCATCACCTTGAGAAGCATCAACACCTGAATTTGGGGGAACAGAATTTGGTCCATAGCATGACCCCTGTGAAAAAGGAGCCTGGAGTTGTATGGTGACAAAGCTACAGGATAAGATGAAAAGGCAAAGAGAGAGAACTGAGATGAGGAAGAATTGCAGAGAAGCTGAAAATACAAGAACAGAACTGAAATCTCCATTGTAGGTAACAAAGAGCAGAATCGATTTGCAGAAATGGAATTAATGCTGTGAAGGACAGATTTGAACAGATGAAGATAATAAGAGGAAAACATGGTGAATATGGAGAAGGGAACCAGGTCCAGATAACTGATGGTGTTGTACTAGTGGAACAGAAGATGGAACAGAAGAGAAATTTGCTCAGCTCAAGGAAGACCTGTGTATGCAGATTTAAGGGCTCATCATATGTCAGGTAGAGTCAATATAAATAGACGCATAACTAAATGAGATCTTAGTGACTTTTTAAAACTATAAATATGAAGGACAAAATTATACAGCCACCTAGAAATACAGAAAGCAAGTTATTTACAAATGAATCCATGATGGACATGCCCCAGACTTTCCTTTAATACTAAATGCCAAAGGCAGTGAAATCGTTTTGAAGGGAAAAGGTTGTAATCGAAGAATTTTATATCTCAATAAATTGTGATTTATGTGTAAAGAAAAAAGCCAGGTCTCAAAAACATACTATATCTCCTGTGTAAATCTTCAAGGAATTATTTGAAGTTATACTCCAATGAACCGAGTGGTAGACCACGTTTAAGGGCTCAGTTATGAGGAATTAATTCACAGTACCAGAGCACTTGTGAATGCTAAAGCCAGGTAAACTAGAAGTAAGTTTAAAATGTTGCAAAATCTGATTATAAAGTTGTTTGCGAAAGATGAAGTTTACTCTGGGATATTAAAAATGAATTTTAAAAACAGAAGAAGGAAGTAATAGGGGGTGTATACAGTAAAGGTTAAGCCAGTCCTGCTTACAGTGTGGTCCCCAGACCAGCAGTAGCAACATCTCCTAACAGCTTACTAGAAATAGAAATTCTTAGGTCCCACAACAGGCCTATGGAATCAGAACCCTTGGGGGCGGGGGCAGCAATCTGTGTTGTAGCAATCTCTCTAGATGATTCTTACATATGCTGAAGTTTGAGAAGCACTGAGTTAAACTCTTCTCAATGGTAATAAATGTGAAAATGTAATTTCCTGCTTCATATATAACAATTAGAGAAATATCTTATATACTGTCTAAAACAATGAAGAATGTTGGAAAATAATTGAATATTGGAGAATAATGGAAAGGCAAAGAAATGAGTTTATGTGTCAAACAACTGAAAACTAAGGGAACAACCAGAAAAGGTGGTGGAGCATGGGGGGAAAAAAAGAATCGTGGAGTAAAACCAAGTCAATTATAGCAATAAAAGCAAATGGCATGATCTCCTCTATTAGAAGACAAAAATTCTCAGGTTAATTTCAAATAATCCAATTATTAATGGTTTATTAGAGGTATACCTAGTTAATTTCCTTATCTTGTACCCTTCTCTTTCTCAAGAAACTCTTTGCTACGTCCCTAACTAAATTGAATTCCCTATTAGAATTTTCATACCATTGTAAATATCTCTTTAAGAGCGCACATCATGGTTGCAGTGTTAAGTTTGTGTGATTATTTGATTTTTCTGTCTCCTTTTCCAGACTGTAAGCTCCTTGAAGGCAGGAACCGTGAGTCTTTTTGTTCAATATTTGGTGCCGGCAGTTAGCACAGTATCTGTTTAATGAATAAAAGTGCAGGAAAATTTAGGGAAATGTCTTCAGGCACATGCAAACATGTGGAAAAGAGGATCTGACAAAATAATCACCAAGAATTAATAGCAATGCCAGATGAACTAATAAAACTGGGTAATTAAATGTTAGAGCAGTGGTTCTTAAACTTTCCCATGCGTCAGAATTTTCTAGGGGTCCTATTAAAACACGGGTTACTGGATTCCATTCCTAGAATTTTTCTTTCAGTGTGTCTTAGGTAAGTCCTGAGAATTTGCATTTCTAATAGGTTCCCAGGCGATGCTGGTCCAGGGACCACACTTGGAGAAGCACTGTGTTAGAAAATAGGATAATGTTAAGAAAAAAGGTACAGGTCACAGTGAATATTTTGACCTCCCTAACCCACATACATCAGACAACATTGTATCTAACGCTACAAAATAAATTTAGAAATACAGTGAAATGGAAGGATTTATCACATTTAGCCTTTGACAGAGCAAGCATACGAAGAATTAATACAGCTGGCCTAACAACTTTGAAGCCTACAAACAGCACAGAGAGCTTTTCCAGTGTTCATGAATCAGTTACAAAAATCATTTAACTGTGAAAAATGTTAAAGCTTCTATATTGAGAGAAAAAAATCGTAAACAAAATAAGAAGCCAATCTGAGAAAAAACTACTTGTGATTAACATATAGGACAAAAGGTTGGTGTTCTTCATCTGTCTACAGAGTTCTTAGTGATTTAAAAAAGGTACATACACCTATAGAAACGTTGGCTGTAAACACAAATGGGAAAGTCACAAAAGAAAAACTATAGTTAATTGAACATGAAAAATAGTCAATTTCCTTAAACCTCAAAGAAGTGGGAAAAACCCAGCAGTGCGTTACAGCTCCCCATATCAGTCACAGTTTAAGAAGAGAGTAATACTTAATGCTGGCTACAGTGTATGGAAACATTTTCACATCTTTCTGAGTGAGATAAAATTTGGACCAACCTTTTGATGGTTCATGGTGTTATGGTTATCAATAACCTTAAAAATGCATACCCTTAATTTATCCTGTGGAAATAATGTGCAAAGATTATGCACAATAATCTTTATTTTGCAATGATGTGCAAAAATAATGAGCAAACATGCAAAAATTTCTACCAGGATGTGTGGATCACAGCGTTTTTTTTCATATAAGGAAAAAAGTTTTGAAACAATCTAAATGCCCACTGGTGTAGGAGATGGGCTCAGCAAATTCTGAAGTCCAGTGGGAACCGTGCAGCCAATAAATGCAGTAGAGATCGAAGTTTATTGATTGAGCAAGATGTCCACAAAGTATTGTCGATTGAATGCACCAGGTTACAAAGAAGATATAGATCAGGGCTGCTAATTCGCAGGAGCCAGGCAGATGATGTCAGTGAGAAGCACGCCCCAGATGAGATGGGAGTGAGGGGTGGGACCTGGGACAAGGGGCGAGGTGCACGTTCTACCCAAGGGGTAGCTGCTATTCTTTGGGGGTTACAGATGATTGAAATTTCTCTTTATTTTTTAAATTTTGTATTTATCAGTATTTTATAATTTTCCCCCAGTGAACAATATTACATCAGAAATTTTTAAGAAGAAAGAAGTTAGGCAGACCCAAAAGAGAGGTAAAGATAAAGTTGCGTGGGACCTGAGAGGAAGAAGTGACCTCTTCTGCTGGGGGGGTGGGGGGTGCTTGGGGGCAGGGAAGGTCCTGGAGACAGGGGAACCAAGTGTGGCCATTGCCGAGGACAGGGTTTGCAATGGGGCTGATAGGAAGGTTGGCACTAGAGGTTAACTTGGGTCACCACACACTTCCTGAGCACTGGGGCCAGGGGGTGGAGTGATGAAGGAGAACAGTGTGTGCCAGGTACTGTTCTAAGCACTTGACGTATAAATTTAATCCTCACAGCAATCCTATAAGGTGGTCCTATTATTATCCCCGTTTTACTGATAGGAAAACTGAGGCACAGAGAGGTTAAGAGATTTGCCCAAGGTCACACAGCTCGAAATGGCAGAGCTGGGATTTGAACCCAGGTAGTCAACTCACCTGGGCTCCTGATGCTAGCTGATGGTCCCAGAATGAGGCAGAGTTTTGGGGGAGGGAGGACACTGCTGCGTTTCTGGATGGGAGCCTGGCGTCTATTCCCACACTTTCCTCTTCTTCTTGGACAGAAACTGGTAACTACACCTGTGAATTCTGCGGCAAGCAGTACAAGTACTACACGCCCTACCAGGAGCACGTGGCCTTACATGCCCCCATCAGTGAGTACCTTTTGTTGTTGGTGGAGGGGTGGGTCAGCCAGAGGGCTCGGGGGCTTTGCCAGAGGAGGGTGAAAGCAAAAGGGGAGCTTGATGTGGGCCAATCTCTAGGCGTCCAGAGGCGACCTGGGGTCACCTTACTCTAGTAGCTGGAATAGCTAGGAAAGCCCTACCCTTAAGACAGAAAAGCCTGAGTCCTCCCTTGGTGGATTCAGAGTGGGCACCACTTATCCAAGTGGTTCCTGAATCCCCGCCCCGCAAAGCCAGCGCCATGTGATGCAGCCTCGGTCTGAGCCCTGAAGGGGTTAACCCAAGCTAGGCCATGGCCAACTGGACAGGACAGCTCCCTCTGTGCCCTTGGTGGTGGAAAGGGTAAGAAGTTAGAGGGCGCGCTAAGCCAGGCCTCGGAGCCCTGGGTGTTCGTCCTGAGCAGGGTCGTAGGCGTGTGTGTGCGCCCTTGAGTGGGCCTCATCCTTGCCTCTGGCCCCCCCCACTCTCGCCTCCCTCCCCTGACTGGAGGGGAACAGTTTCTAAGGGCCTTTCCCACGCAGACACCCTGGCCTTCCCTTCTCCTGATGCCGCTGCTTTCCCAACCTCTGTTCTGGATGTCAGCGGGGGCTCCACGCTTAGATTCCCCAAGTATATGAACTAGGAGGCCCTCAGTCCCCAACCAGGATGACCGGGGTGGGGCTTAACCAGGGCCTCAGGGCAGCAGGGTGGGATGTTTAGGAGCAGCCGTGGGAACACCCCCTCTTTTGTTTCTCAGGGCAGAGCCATGTAGATCCCCCTCCACTGCCTCTGGGAGAGGAGACTTAGGCCCAAACACAGGGAGGGGGGAGTAACGCAAGGTCAGCCAGGTTTTAAGCTGCCTAGTCTGGGAGGCCGGATGACCTCCAGCCAAGGACATTCAGGTGGGTTGGAAGAGGTGTCCAGAGCTTAGAGGATGGTGCAGGCAGGTTCCCCAGGAAGTCCTCCCTGCTGGCCAAAACAACAGAGGTCATGGGTGATAGCCCCTGTCCCGAGGTCGATAACGGGTTTAAGATTCTTGTCCTGCTCAGCCTCTGACTGCTGGGGGACCTTGTGCCTGTCACTTCCCTTCTCTGGGCTCAGGTTTCCCATCTGTGGGAGCCCTGGAGGCCTTTCCAGCTCTGGGCTCTGAATTCTAGGCATCTGCAGTGTGAGGAAACCCTCAGGCAGGCATCCCTGGTGGCCCAACTACAGAAACCCATCCTGCCACCCAGGCTAGGGACATAGGGGTTATCCAGTTCCCACCACATGTCCAGGTCCTGTGTGGGGAGAGAGGATACAGCTTCCACTTAGTGGGCATGACCCATCCATTTGACCCACTGATGGTGCTGAGTCATCAGGGCTGTGGCTGGGCGTGAGCACCATGGCCTGGACCCCTCTGTGGACCCCTCTTTCCGTGGCCCGGGACTGGCAGCTCTGTGGGCAGCTGCCCTGCTGCCTGACGCCCAGAGCGGATGCTGCCCAGAATGCAGTTAGCGGTTAGTTACAAGGCCAGCCTGCAACCATGCTTTCAGCCTTTGGAGAATACCTTCAGTGCTGCTTCTGCGCGTCCCCCAAATCGCTCTTTCTAGAACACATTGTAATCATGGAGTTAATAAGAGGGGGAGCTTGGCTTTCAACCTTGGCAGGCAAGCTCCAGGCCCATACTTTTAATTTTGAAGCTATCCTGCATCACATGTCAGATGGTACAACACGAAAGGGTCGTTGCCTGCACCCCGATTTCTTCCTTAACATCCAGGTGCTTCTCTCCTGAACAGCTGCTGTCTGCTTTTCTCTGTTGTTCGTTTTCTTTTTCTCTCTGTTATGGACTCTCTTTCTTTGTCTTTCTGCATCTGTTTGTTGAATAAATCTCTCTTCTCTATCACTAAAGTCTGGGGACTCTAGGGTCATCTGTGTTTAAAATATAGCATGAGAGATTTAGGCTAGATCTAACAGAGGACTGATTCTTCAAGGCTGACCAATAGCCCCTCCTTTAGATCTAGAGATATGTATGTTCGTGGGTTCTGTGTGGAATTAGGGACTGGACTTCACGGCTTAAGTGGTACCCAGGGCCAGCCCTGGGTCTCATGAGAATATCCAGCGGGACCTAGGCTGGCTGCAACAGTTCTTACAAATGGAGTCATAATAGTATGTACTCTTTTGTGTCTGGCTGCTCTCATGCAGCAAAGTATTTTTAAGATTCATACATATTGTTACACACACACACTCACACACACTCACATCAGCTCATTTTTACTACTGAGCAATATTCCATTGTATGAAAAATACCACAGTTGGTTCAGCCGTTTGCTTGTTAATTTGAGTTGTTTCCAGTTTTAGGCTGTTATGAATAAAGCTGCTATGAAAATGCTTGTACAAGGCTTTTTGTGGACAGATGTGTTCATTTCTCTTGGATAAATACCAAGGACTGGAATTGCTAGGTCATAGGGGAGAGAGAATGTTTAACTTTTAAGAACTCACTAACCGTTTTCCAGAATGACTGCAGCATCTTACTCCCACCAGTCACGGATTCCCCGTTCTTGCCAACACTTGATGGCAGTGGTCTATTTAATTCTAGTTATTCTGGGGATTGTCTAATGGTATCTCATGTTGTTCATTTGTAATTTCCTGATGACTAAAGAAATGGTGTTGAGCACTTTTTCAGTTGTTTATGGGCCTTTGTATATTTACTTTGGAAATTATTGAAATCTTTTGCCTATTTTTTGGTTGCATTGTTTGTCTTTTTAATAAGTTACAGGAGTTCTTTATATATTCTAGATTGGGGCCTTTATCAGATATATGTATATCTACATATAGGGAATATTTTCTCTGTCTTCATCATGTCTGTTGATTTTCATATAGTGTCTTTTGATGAGCAGTTGTTTTTCATTTTGATGAAGTCTAATTTATCATTTTTTTCTATGGTTAGTGCTTTCTGGGTCCCACCCAGGATACCCTTATATATCTCAAGATGGTGATGATATTCTCCTTTATTATCTTTTAGAAGCTTTATAATTTTAGCTTGTCTGTGATGCATTTCAAGTTAATTTTTGTAAATGATGAGAGGTATGAGTTAAGATTCATTTCATTCCATAAGGATATTGGTTGCTCCAACATGATTTGTGGAAAAGATTGCCTTTTCCACATTACATTGCATTGGGACCTTCGTTGAAAATCAATTGAATGTATAAATAAATGAGTTTATTTCTGTGCCATTGATTTATTTGTCTGTGCTTATGCCAACATGGTCTTATTTACTAGAGCTTTATAGTAAGTATTAAATCAGGTACTCAGTTTTTCAGTGTTGTCCTTTTTAAAGAATATTTGTCCATTCTAGGATCTTTTCCTTGTAAATGTTAGTCTTCTTGCCAATTTGTACAAAATAATAACTAGGATTCTATTTAGAATTACACTGAATCTGTAGACCAATTTGGGGAGAATAGCCATCATAATAATATTGGGTCTTCCGATCTATGAACATGGTATATCTCTCCAAGTATTTAGGTCTCTTACTTTCTGTCAGCAGTAGTTTGTACCTTCAGAGTAGAGGTCTTGCACATATTTCGTTAAATTGCCTCTAAATATTTTATGTATTTTTTTATATTACGGTGATTTTTTAATTTTCTAGTCATTGTTGGTAGTACATGTAAGCACAATTGATTTCTCAATATTGACTTCAATGTTGAATTCAGTATTGCTAAATTCACTTATTAGTTCTAATAGGTTTTTTGTAGATTCTTAGGATTTTTCTTGTACATATTGATATTATCTGCTAATAAAGACAGCTTTATTTTTTTCTTTTTATTCTATTTTTCTTCTTTACTATACTGATTAGAACCCTCCAGTACAATGTTGAACAGGAGAAATGAGTGGCTGTCTCTACCTTATTCCCAATCATAAGGTTCAGTTTTTCATCATTAAATATCATCATTTTCATCAAGTATTATGTTGATACTTGCCCTTTATCAGTTGAGGAAGTTACAGTCTAAGTCCTAGTTTACTGAAAGTTTTTATCATAAAGATGTTTTTTCTACATCTGTTGAGATGATTCTGTGATTCTTTTATTCTGATTGGTGAATTAATGTGGATTGATATTTTTAAGAAGTTATTATGCCTATACTTCATTAAAAATACATTTAGAGTATCAGAAAGTCAACCTGTGAAATAAACTGAAGAAGGTTACAATGTTGGGATGTTTTTTTCTTTGCCAGAAGAATGACTTCCTTCTTTGAAACTTCTTTTTCTTGAATAGGTATCTGAATTACTTTAAGGCCTACAGTAGTTTGCAGAGTTAGCTTTCAAGAACATGTTTTCTGATCACTTCTACCTGAAATTTTCCAGAATTTTACCTGACTTTAATATCATTCCCAAAACTGACTCCTCACGGGCAGAGAACTACAGTCCTAGGATTAACAGAGTGCCCCATGCTCACTCAGTGGTTTGTTAATGATGGTCATAATCAAGAAAATAAATTTTTCTGGTGAAGCTTTTTAAACACCTGTATTGAGGTATATTGTCCTACAATAAAGGGCTTGTATTAAAGTGTACAGTTTGATAAGTTTTGACCTATGTAGACACCTGTAAAACCATCATTGCAATCAAGATTATGAACATATCCATCACTCCCCAAAATCCCTCACTTACCATTACCCCATCCTTAGGCAAGCACTGATCTGCTTCCTATTACTAGATTAGTTTGCATTTTCTAGAATATTGCATATGAGTGCGTATGTGGAATCTTATAGTATGTACTCTTATGGGGGGAAGGGGGTGTCTGACTTTTTTCACTTACCATAATTGTGTTAAGATTCATCTATGTTTGCATATAGCAGTAAGTACTTCATTCATTTTAATTGACAATTAAAATTAAGTTCACGAACTCATCCTAGAAAAAGTGCTACATACCTCATTGCTGAATATCACTATGGTCACCTTCAAAGTACTCCCTTTGGGAAGCTATACACTGATGCCAGCACCTAGTCCATGCTTCAAAGCAATTTTGGAACTCTTTCTGGAATGGCCATTAGAGCTGTCGTCGTATTACTCTTGATATCCTGAATGTCATCAAAATGTTTTCTTCCAATATTCCCTTTATCTTCAGGTAAAGAAAGAAGTCATGGGGGGCCAGATCAGGTGAGTAAGGAGGGTGTTCCAATACAATTATTTGTTTACTGGCTAAACTCCCTCACAGACAGTGCTGTGTGAGCTAGTGCATTGTTGTGATGCAAGAGCCATGAATTGTTGGTGAAAAGTTCAGGTCGTCTTTTTCACACAGCCTTTTCAGCACTTCCAAATAGCAAACTTGGTTAACTGTCCAGTTGGTACAAATTCACAATGAAAAATCCCTCCGATATCAAAAAAGGTTAGTACAAATTCACAATGAAAAATCCCTCCGATATCAAAAAAGGTTAGCAACATCATGGCAGCAAGTTTGCGAACTTAATTGTCGGACCTCATATAGTAAGTCCTCACTTGACATTGTCAACAGGATCTGTGACTTTAAATGAAACGACAAACAACAAAACTAATTTTACCATAGGCTAATTGATATAAACAAGAGTTAAGTTACTACAGCATCTCATCAATGATAGAATGAAATAACATTGAACAAAATGATATTGATTCTAAGACCTGTATAGATACCACAGTTTTCTTTACTCACGCATGGACATATGGGTTCCAGTTTGGAGCTAATAAAAATAAAGTTTCTGTGAACATTGCTGTACATATCTTTGTATGGACAAATGCTTTTATTCGTCCTTGGTAAATACCTGGGAATGGAATGGCTGGTGTATGTTTGACTTTTAAGAAACAAATTGTTTTCCAAAGCGGTCATGCGATTTCACATTCCAACCAGCAGTGTACTTTATTTTTCATGTAATCTTCTTGTCTAATTTGGGTATCAGAGTAATGCTAGCCTCATAGAATGAGTTGAAAAGAGTATTCCCTGAGTGGAGTGTCAATTAGGTTACAGTGACTGATAATGTAGTTCAAACCACTATACCTTTTCAGGCTTTAAAAATATATATATGCTTTTTTCTATCAAATCCTGAGAAAGAAGCATTAAAATCCACAACTTTAATTGTAGATAATGATGTTTCTCACTGTAGTTCAGTCAGGTTTTGATTTATGTATTTTGAAACTTTGTTTTTAGGTGCACACACTTAGGATCATTATATGTTGATGAACTGACCCTTTCAAAATTGTGCAATGCCCTTCTTTATCTCTGGTAATACCCATTGTTCTGAAATGTACTTTATCTGATATTAATATAGTCACTACAGCTTTCTTAGGATTAGTGTTTGCATGGTATATCTCTTTACAGCCTTTCCTTTTTAATCTATGTGTGTCTTTATGAAGTGCATACATGTTGTTGGTTCTCACCCCTTTATCCAGTCTGGCAATCCCTCCCTTGTAAATGAAGTGTTTAATCCACTTACATTTAATGTAATTTATTGATATGGTTGGATTTTAAGTTTACCGTCTTCTTGTATTTCTATTTGCCCCATTTCTATTGTTCATTTTTTCTTCTTTTCTTGCCTTCTTTAATATTAATCAATAATTTAAAAAATTTCCTCTGTTAGCTTCCTAGCTATATCTTTTTCTTTAGTGGTGACTCTGTGGTTTATAATATACATCTTTTTTTTTTTTTTCAGCTGAGCCATCCTGCCATCTGTTAGCAGCTCAGTGGCAGCTCAGCTCTGGCCGGGACTCGAACTGCTGTTGCTCAGAGCTCACACTCTTGAGTGAGCTCTTAACTAACTGAGCCACTCAGCCGGCCCCAATAATATACATCTTTAATGTATTATAGTCTACCATGAATTTATATCATAACGTATCACACATGATGTAAGAATCTTAAAACAGCATACTTTCATTTTACTCTCCTGCCCTTTGTGCTGTTCTTATCATACATATAAGCCTAAATAAGTTAGAAACCCAACAGCTATTTTTGTACTTTAAATTATTCATTACAGTAATTAAGAGATGAAAAAAATACTTTTTATATTTGCTCACATATTTACCATTTTCTGTAGTTTTCTTTGTATAAATCTGAATTCCTTCTATTATAATTTTCCTTTATTCCCTGAAGAACTTCGTTTAACATTTCTTATATTGTAGGTCTGTTCGTAAAGACTCTCTTAACTGAAGATGTTCTTATTTCATCTTTTCTTTTCAAGGATACTTTCTCTGGATATGCAATTCTAGGTTGAGATTTTTTTTTTCTCCAGCACTTTAAAAATGTCATTCTTTTATCTTCTGGCTTACGTTGTTTCTGATGAGAAGTCAGGTCATTCTGGTTGTTCTGTATTTAATGTATCTCTTTTCTCTGGATGATTCTAAGTATTTCTCTGTATTACTGGTTGTTAGTAATTTGATTAGGGGTGTGTAGTTTTCTTAGGGTTTATCCTGTTTGAGGTTCATTGAGCTTCTGGATCAGTGGATTTATATTTTTCACCAAATTTGGAAAATTTTCGGTCAGTATTTCTGTAAATATTTTTCTTTCCCAATTTCTCTTTCACCTCTTATTGAGACTATTTACATATATATTAGCTTGTGTGATGATATTTACAGATCAACTGAAGCTCTGTTTAGTGTTTCAGCCTTGTTTTCCTTCAGTGTGCCTGATTTATAAGTTAAACTATCATAGCAGAGCAAAAATCACAGTATGTCTAGGATTTGGTATTTAGGTATGTCTCGTATGTCATGGTTTCGGGCAGCCATTGGGGATCTTGGCATGCATCCCCTGTCGATAAGGTGGGGAGTGCTATAGTCTTCATTCTAGGATTAGAGTCATCTTTTCAAGGCCTGGCTTCTCTGGGTCTTGACTGAATGCCCGAGGTATTCAGCAAGGTCTCTCCTGAATGGCAGGTGGGATCTCAAATATCCTCTAACCTTGTACAGCCTCTGGATCCTCAGCTCATAGCCCCCCAATAGCTGTTGGCTGCCAGGCTCCTTCTGCACGCTTGAGTTTGGCATTCAGCTAAAGACTTCATGGGGCTCCTCTGCACATTTCTGGAGTTTTTTGTGTGTGTGTTGGTTTTTTTTTTGCCTGATTCTCTCCTCTTTGTTATTCTGCCCTGCAACTTGCAGCCATCTCAGGGGCGCTGCACTCTGATCACTGTCCCCTCAGTTCAGCGAGATCGCAGTGCTTCCTTTGGGTTTCACTTCCGTGCCATGGCCCAGAAGGGCTCTCCAGGCAGGGGCTCATGGAAGGTCTTCTGTGAATCACAGTCCTGCGCCTCCTGCTGTTCAAGGTCTGAAAACTGTTGTTTCGTGTATTTTGTCCAGCTTTACAGTTGAATTTGGAGGAGGGCTAGTCCCATACCAGTTGTTCCAGCACAGCCAAAAGTGTAAGGTCTCCAGTTTTCTTTCTAAGACTAAAATCCACAAGGAGGGTTTCCCAAATAGGCTCCTCCTGTATCATGTCTCCCGCTCATGTCCACCTCCAGCCTTGAGCACACTATTCCCATTTGCCTCGAATGCATTCTCACCCCCCTCTACCTAGGAGAGGTTTCCGAGAGACCAGGGGGTCTCTCCGCCCTCTCAGCTGCATAGTTACTTTTTTCACATCCTTATATTCTCTGAATGTTTTTCCTCCAGTTAAATTTTCAGGTTTACAGAAACATCTCTTACTTTTTAAACATCTCTTACGTATAAAGATCTCATATGTTTCCTACAAGAGCAATCAGCCAGTCTGTCTAAAACTCTTTCTTTCTTTCTCAGTGAAAGCCCAGATAGGAATTTCAACCTGATAACATTTCATTTGAGAAGGTCAACAGATGGTGCAAATTATTGAGTGAAATGAGTTAGGAGCCTGGGAAATTCATTCTGGCTCAGCCCCAACCTGCTCTGTGGCCCTGGAGTGATACTTGTACCTCTCTGAGCCTCTGCGTCCCCATCTCCCTTACACCCTTGGGGCCAGTGGGGAGATAACATGTAAAATAGGCTCCCCTCAAGGAGAAGCTGGGGCAGGTTCTAGACTCCTGGATTTTCCTGGGCTCCTGGTAGAAGCGAGAGTGTTTGCTTTCTGTGGACTGCGAAGGGGCTTCAACCCTCGAGCATAGGGTCTGTGGCTCACGAGGCCACTTACTCGGCCAGCTCTGAGGGCCCTCGGGGACTGAGAGCGTGACCCTCTCAGGTACCGCCCCCGGGTGGGAGCCACCGGACGATCCAGACACAGGCTCTGAGTGTTCACATCCAGAGGTCTCCCCATCTCCACGCTTCGTGGCAGCGAAGACCCAGACGAACCAGTCGGGGAAAAAAGCTTCGGCCTCCGTGGTCCGATGCGCCACCCTCTTACACCGCACCCCTCCAGCCACCCAAACCCAGACGTTCCGCACTCCAAATTCAGGATCTCCGGCAAGCAAGGCAACCGCAGGTACCAATGGCCTATGTCACCCCACACTTCTTCCACTCCCTGCACTTCACCCACCTGCCACAGCTGTGCCCTGGGTCATTGTTCCCTTGCAGGAATGAGAGTGGAAGTCCCCTAGTTTTCTGGGACGAATCTGGGTCCTAGCTGTACCTCTGGCTGGCCCTCTGACTATGGCGAGCCACCTAACCTCTCTTGAGTCTAGACTTTCTTTCCCAAAATTAGAGGGTTGTACAAGATAATTTGCAAACTTTAAAAAAATAAAATAGAATATTTTTTCCCAAGTCATGGCCAAAGGTGTTTATAAAAACGTTTTTAATTCATTGCCAACATTTGAACATTAAGAGATTTTTATGTAAAACTTGATTTCTAGCTGGCATTGAAAAGTCAGATCTGGCAGTTCTGGGCCCACTTTCCTGCAGGACGACAATTGGCTTGGGGCTGAGTCACAGCTGTCTCTTTTCATAGAGCATGTGTGCTCCAGTTTTCCACAGTCCGCACCACTCCCTCCTGCCTCCTCAACATAATGGCCATGTGGCAGGTATCATTCCTCATTGTGATCACACTGTTGTCTGTCTTACATCCAGCTCAGTTCATTCATTCACATCACCTGCCTGACCCCTCTTGGCATGAGATTGAATCCCCCGTCTTTCAGAAAACCCAATCCAAAAACTCATTTCTATGACGAGCTGCTCTCCTTGAAGCAGAGTGGTTGACCTGGAGCTCTGTTCTCTTGGCCTCTACCTAGTACTACCCGTAAAATCACTACATGAGCCGTAGCCCAGCAGGAGACCGAGGGATGCCAGCTCCAGTGTTTTCTGTGTTCGTGCACAAAGGGGCTCAGACTCCAAAACAGTGAACAGGCAGTGATAAGTTCACAGCAGCATTTCCCCCGGGACAACTGATAAGATGTGCTATGTCCCAAGTTGTCAGGAATCCTGATTCATACCCGGATGGGATGAACTTTGGGCCCCAAGCCTGAATATGTGGGACACAGGGTAGAGAGATGATGTGGTCCCTCTGGGACTGTGGGTCTTTCACTTGCTTTCAAGAGACCCACAGCCATGCATTAAATATACAAGCGATCAAATGGAGAACTGGGTTCAATGACCCAGTAAAGTGGACCAGTGGCATAGCCAAGTGACGAGCTGTGCTTGCCTCTACTCTTTGGTTCAGGAGGTTCCTTTTGGGCAAGGATGTGTTTCTTAAAAATGTCTGAAGATATGCTTGTTGTGCTTCGATCTCCCAAAAGGAGAGTAAGTAGTTAATCAACCTTGAAAGTAATGGCTTTTCAGGTACTGTTTTGAGAAAAGCCAATAGCCGTTGTATTTTTGCAACAATAGTCATAAATTGGTTAGAACCAGACTGGTCATCATGGGCTCGTTGCGGGTAGATGTTGGCTCAACTAATTAACTGCGAGATCATGGCTTTCAGATCTTGTTTTTTACTCTTGACCTTGGGGCTGGGAGTTTTTACATCCATAGTTTCTGCAGAGACCTGCCTGCAAGGGGCTGTGTGGTTTGGGGCGGCTCTCAGACCTCAGTGTCCCCAAGTAAGCATCCAGCAAGCTAAGGGTCTTGCCTCTGGCTGCCTTTCTGTGACTTGGAAGACTTGGGGCGGGGGTGTCACACTTGAGTTTACCAGGTGGGCAGGGCAGAGGATACCAGGTTGCAAGCAGGAACCTGCGTGTTAGAGCTGGAAGTTGTCACTGCCCTTGTCATGCCAGAATAGGCAACTCTTCCTGTGTGGGTGTGCGGGATTTCACCTACGGTACTGCCCACTAGTCTGCAGCCACAGGGCCTATGGCAGGGATAGCTGATCAAAATTTGCGTTGTCAACTGAGTAATAGGAAACTAATTATAACCTCAGTTGTCCTAAGTTGGTTAGGTTGCACAAAGATCCTCCAAGACAGGTCAGCATCCCCCTGTGTACATAAGGATTAAGATGGAGAAAAGAATCACTTGTTAAAAAATGAAGCATTTGCCTGGAGAATGACGTCTGCTTATTCTGCTATCTTAGAGGGTTAGCCGCGTATCCAGCCCCAGGAACTTGATGACCTCACTCGCCTCTGTTTTTCACTTGTAAAATTCAAATGACAATGTGGACCTCACAGAGCTATCAGGGAGGATTTAGGGAGACCCTGGGTGTAAGGTGTCTGGGTTAGTGCCTGGCACATAGTAGGTGCTCAGTAAATGAGGGCCCCCCCCTTCTTCTAGACAAAGAATTGAGGGGCTTTGCCAATTTACAGATGGCATCTTGAAGGAGGCCAGCGTGTCGCTCTCTGTCCAGGCGTCTTGCAGACACGATTGTGCTCATGATGCTGGGGACAGCCTCTGCAAAAGGAGGCTGCGTCAGGAGGCGCTGTGGGGGCCGGGGCAGTGAGCAGGGCCTGTAGGAGCCGCCTCTGGTTTTCTCTCGCATCAGTGATCATTAGGAACCCCCGCCCCCACGGTCTGAGCACTTGCCCTTCGGGCGTGGGATGGACTGGGTGACAAGTGGCATTTCGCAAAGTGGGTTCCTGAAATCACCATTTTTGAGGAATATTAAGGAATCTGATATTTTAAAAATGGGCTTCGGGGACCACATACATTTGGGAAGGCTGGGTTAGATAAAGCTAAATGGGCCTCTTTCTGGTCACACTCCTCCGAGCCTTTGATATCCTTCTGTGAGTTTTTTCTCCTTAAGAAAGGGGCTAGGTTGGCTTCTCATTCCAAGTTGACTTGTTCCCTGAAGAGCATCTCGCATCCCTGTTGTGCCAAGAGCAGCTTGGAAAAGCCAAGTTACCTTCCAGCTTGGATATTCTGTCTCAGTACCTTCTGCCGGTGGGGGTGAGAATGAGGCCTAAATTGGTGTTTTCCCACTTGTTGGACCCTATCTCTACCCTCTGGGGTTTCCAGGAGAGGGTGAACCACTCAGGAAAGTGCCATCTGTAAGTGGGATGCCCCAGAAATCTCTCAGGAGCCAGTCCCTTCCCCGGGGTGAACGCTGACCAGACCTCACTTGGTCTTTGGCCTCCCAAGGTGTGGGGCTGCCTCAGTTCTGCCTGTCACGCCTTCTTTCCCAGGGTGCTTCCCTGCCACCCCGGGACCGACCTCTCGGCTTGTGGAATTGGAATGAACTGGCCTCCTTCTCCGCCACAGCCGCCGTTAGGAGACAGTCTCATCATCCTCCCTGCTCCTTTGGGGGCCTGTGGCAACAGAATCTGGCAGAGGGAGTAGTGGGGGCAGGTCCAAATTACCCAGTGTCACAAATGTGGCTCCCCAGGGGCCAGAGATGGGAGGTCCAGGCCCATTTGCCATCTGCTCACTCAGCTGGATTTCGTTGTGTGCTCTTGGCCAGGTCATCCACACATCCCGCCATGTCTGGACTTCCACCCACTCTAGCACTGTCAGGAGGGTCTCTTGGAGCCCTGACAAGGTATCAGGCAACTCAGGTGAGCCTGAGGAGCTGGGGCATCTGGTTGGGGTCCTGGAGTCCCTCACTGCTGGTTCCCCCGGCCCAGGGGCCCCCGCCTCTGAGCGGCATCTGGCATGCCCCCCTTTGGACCTCGTGCTGATGAATCACCATTTTCTCTTGCTCTCTCCTGTCCCCCACCCAGCAGAAAGTGCTTTCAGTCGGAGAGTAGAAAGCAAAGCACAAAACCACTTTGAAGAGACGAATAGCAGCTCCCAAAACTCCAGCGGTGAGTGTGCCCCATGACAGCTGCCCTGTGCTGTGGCTGCTGCCTCCATCTCCCACTTGTAGCAGGCGCTTTGTGGGCCGGGGTCTTCATGGTGCATGATGGTGGTGTTGGGAGGGGGCGGGGGCAGGGAATTTGGAGGCCAGGGCTGGGCAGAAGCTCAGGGGCCTTTTCTTCCAGGAACATCTCTCTGGGCTTCAGGGGGCATCTCTGGGACTGTGGCCCCTTTTTGTCCTTTCCCATGGAGAGAGGAATCCCCCTGCCCCATTGCCTGCAACGCCCACTAACGTGGCTCTAGAGCATTGGGCCTAAAAGAGCCATTGCTATGTTTTTTAGGGTAAACATTGTAGCCAGTTTCTTTCCAGGAGAGGCAAAGGGGGTGCAGTAAAGAAAGCGGTGGCCTAATAGCCAGAGGCCCTCAGTTCTGGCCCCACTTAGGACCAGGGACCATCCAAAGTTTCCCTTCCAGCCCCCACCAGCCAAGGTTTGCCTGAAGTTCCTTGTGGTGTTTTGGCGCCCCCTGGTGGCCGCCTCCCACAGGATGCGGGCAGAGCCTAGAGTTTAGCGTGCCTTAGAAAAGAGCAGCAAAAAGCGACTGTCCCCCCACCCCCTCCTACCCAACCCTCCTCTCACCACCCCTGACAGACCTAGGTCAGCCTGCAGGGCCACGGGTGGTCACCAACAGCCTCTATCTGAGAAAGGCACAGTGACAGCCAGGGCAGGAAGGGAAAACAATTCTGACACTTTTGTTATATTAAGGTAAGGCACCCACTCACTCTCTTGCACGGTTGAGGTTTCATTCACCATATTAGGTGTTGGCTTGTGCCCAGCACGTCCTGGGCACTGCTTGGGTATAGACAGATGATGAAACAGCCAGGAGCACAGGCGTGAACATGGAGGTTCCTGTGTAGTAATCTGAGCTCCAGCTCCCATCTCCAGCTGAGGTTCGAACCCCGGCTCTGCTGCCTGTGAGCTGGTGACTCAGAGTCCAGCCTCTTAATTCGTCCTCTGCTCTAAAGTGAGAACAGCACACATGTCCCTGTGCTGGTGAACATTCAGTGAGTGTCCTGCATAAATTAAGTAAACCAAGTGATATGCTGAGTGCCCTGAGCAAAGGAATGAGGTGTGCTGTGGGAACCCCAAGAATGTTGACACGATCTCGTAAAGTGTAGGTAGCGAGCGTATCTATTGACTTGTCCAAGCTGCTTCACCCTCTGAGACATGGGCCTAAAAAGGATGGACTTCTGCCCAGTGGCCACACAGGAATAAGTAGCAGATCCAGGACTGGACCCACGGTCTCTTGGGAGCCTCTGCTGCCAGCCTCTCCTTCTACCCGAGCTCATATTCAGGACTGGGAACCACGGTGTCAAGTGCAGCCCCATTTACTGAGCGCTTACCATGTGCCAGGCGTGTGTTCAGAGCTGTGTGCGTCTTACCTGTTTTCATCCTTACCACAGCCCCGAGGGAAACGGGGTCAGTGTTATCACCACTTTTTGGATGAGGACGCGGAGGCTCAGGAGAGGTTCTTTGTTGCCCCCACGTTACCAGCTTGAAGCGGTGAAGCCAGGATTCCCGGCCTGGTCCATCTGGCCCCGCTCTGCTGCCTCCCGCACCTGAGGCTCACCTGACAACACCAGAAAGCGTGGGGAGAAGTTCCATCAGGCAGAGCCCTTAGAAGCACAGCCCTCGCTGTAGCTGCACTGGTGCTTGGTGCCAAGCACCCCCCATCCCGGTGCCGGGGCCTAGAAGCAGCTTTCTGCCCCGAAGCGGGCAGCCACGCATGGGCATTTTCTCCTTGTGCTTTGTGGGCTCACCTTTTGAGCGTTGAGCGTGCCCTAGAGGGATGGCCCTGGCTGATGGTGCCCTGCCCCGTACCCCAGCGCCCCCCCCCCGAATCTGATGCTTCCTCTCCTCGGGGAGCCCCACCTGGCTCTCTACTTATTCAGAGTGGAAATAACGACAGTCATCTCAGAGCACCAGGACTGGAAGAGACTTAGCTAAACTGTTTCTCTTTTGCAGAAACTGCAAGTCCCCTGGTTTCCAATACTTTCCCTCTCCTGCAGAGTAAGTGGTGGTCCCATTGGGGGGGCTGGCGAGGGTGAGGCAGGACAGGGAATGGACTCCGCTGGCCACACGCTCTTGGGGCCTCCCCAGAGCATCTGACCTTGGGCTGCCCTTCCAGGCAGACCAGGCAGCTGGTGGGGGCAGGAGGAGGACCCAGCTCCAGGCGGGTGGAGGAGTTTGGACGTGGGACGGGGCCAAGCCCTGACCGTGGGCAGCCCGCCTCTGCCCACCCCCAGCCCTGGCAAGAACACAGACTTCCCCACTCCTGTTCACGGTGGTAGCCTCGGACACCTCTTCTGGCCCCGTGTCAGCCATCTACCTCCGCTCTTTCTCTTACCCTCCGTGGCACCCCTTCTCCTTCCTCCGTCATCTCTATGCCAGGCACCGACTGGAGTGCTGGGAACACGGAGATGGACGACAAAGGTCATGGGCAGACTTGTTCCCGTTCCTACGTGTGCTCTCAGTATCCCTTCCCTCGCCTCTTCCCTTTCTGCATCTTATCCAGCTTGCTCTTGCTTTTCTATGGCTTTCTCTGTTTTTTTACCCTGTTCTCTTGTTTCTTCTTCCCCTCCCTTTCCTGCTCTCTGTGTCTGTTGCCTTGTTTTTGGTTCATTCATACATTCATTCATTTGTTCACTCAGCAAACAGTGACGCCGTGTGCTTCCACAGGCAGAGAGATGGGCTGTGGCACCAATAAGACGCGGTCTCTGCCTAAGAGAGCTCCTGGTCCATTAGTGCTGTCCTCCCCAGCCCTTCCCCAGTGCCCAGAACAGTGCCTGGCACACAGTAAGCACTCAATAAATAGCTGCCTGACTGCATTAGATGGTCTCTTGATCTGCACGCCTTCCTCTCTCCATCACTCCTTCCTCCCCCCAGCCTCTCCCACACTAGTTAGCAACGGGGACAGACAGGCTGGGCCCAGAGTCCCAGTGTGTGTTTGGGTTCCCAGTTCCCAGTGTGCCCAAAGCGCAGCAGAAAGGTGTCCAGTGTTGCTCTGCCCCTGAAACGACTGCCTCATTCTTTCCCCTAGAACCTTACACCTGTGGCGCCTGTGGGATCCAGTTCCAGTTCTACAACAACCTGTTGGAGCACATGCAGTCCCATGCGGGTAAGGGGCCCAGCGGCCCCCCAGTGATGCTGCAGCCCTCCCTTCTCCCTTTCCTCAGACCCTGCAAAAGGCAGAGATGGCGGAGCCAGCCCGAGACCCCCAGGGAAGGCCATTCCTCCACAGGAAATGGTCACAGGACGTGGGAGCTGCCCTCAGGGAGCCCCAGTCAGTCGGTTATAATATGGGGGGAGGTCTGTCCTCTGGGGGGACAGCGGGCTTGGTGGGAGCACAGAGAGTGGGCGTGGAGTGAAGAAAGGCTTCTAGAAAGTTGTGGCTCCTGTGCTGAGCCTGGAGGCCAAATAGGAGCTGACCAGGAAGGAAGCGTCAAGGTGGGAATTGAGTGTGGTTTGACATGAGTGTGCACAGATGTGCGTGGGGAGGCGTCAGCCCCATCTCAGCAGAGTCACATTCATGGTGACACTGTCCCACAAAGCAGCTATCCCTAAACTTAAGCAGGCGTCAGTCACCCTGAATTTCAGATTCTGTAGGTCTAGGGTGTGGCCTAGGATTTGCCAGGGGCCATACTTTGAGAACC
Organism: Hipposideros armiger; assembly: GCF_001890085.2. Classification (NCBI taxonomy): domain Eukaryota; kingdom Metazoa; phylum Chordata; class Mammalia; order Chiroptera; family Hipposideridae; genus Hipposideros; species Hipposideros armiger. The sequence continues at coordinate 6,668,537 of NW_017731374.1, forward strand.
ACTGCTGTGGAGCTACAGGCTAGTAGTAGTCTGCTCCCGCCGTAACCTTTTTATCAGCTGTTTTGCCATCTTTCCAGCTTGCATTAACCAGCTCCCTCACTCTAGACCATCAAACACATACCTCCGATGTTAGGTTTTTGTGACTGTAGCACCCCACTTTGGGTCTAATTTTTGTTTTAGTCAGGGAGACACTATTTGCTGTAGCAGATAAATCGAAAATTCTCAGTGGTTTTAACATAATCATTTCTTTCTCAGTCACATCACAGCCTAATGCAAGTGGCCTGGTTGGGTGGCCTTCCACATGGTGATTCAGGGACCCGAGGTCCTTCCTTTGTGTGACTCCATCCTCCCCTGGGTCTTCAGGAGCCTGCCTCTGTGACTGGTGGGCGGGGAGAGAAGCACCCTTTGCTTTTTACCTCTTTAGGTGACAAGTGACACATGTCATATATGCCCAAATTCCAAGGGCAGGAAAAATGCCCAGAGCTGCTACCCAGAGACAGCCCAACACTCTGCAAAGGCAAACAGGAATCTGGGGGAGGCAGCTAGCTGTCCCTGACACCCCTCCCTCAGAGTAATCCTCTGGAGGCATTGGAAATGATGTAAGAAAAGTACCGGACACGTGCTGGTTCAGTAATGGTCGGGTAGCTGCTGTTATTTCTACTGTTATTATTATTATTATTATTGCTTGTACCTCTCTTAGGCTCACAAATCTTTCATATAACCTTCCTGGCCTGACCTGACTAGCACAGAGTAACACAGGGCTAGACTCTTTAAGGCTAGGTCCTGCTCTGTTAGCGTGACCTCCATTCATTCATTCATTCATTCATTCGGCATCTAATTATTGGGTATCTGCTGTAGGGTAGGCACTAACTCACATGGTCTTTTGTGGAGCCTATTATTTATTTCTAATGGACTTATTAAAATCAGGACAGAGTTGGATTGGCAGCCAAGACATGCGAGCTCCCCTCCCCGCTCTGGCGTGCCTCCGTGCCCTAGGACCTCGGGCTGGCACCTTTGTCCCCCCCTCTAGGAGTCTTCATTTCTAACACAAGGGCACCTAAACCTGCTCTCTCCAGCTGCCTTCCTCACCCCACGGTTCCACCTACACGTGTCTCACCTCCCACTTTGCTTTGCCGTTACCCATCCTGCACCAGGGAAAGCCTTAAATGCCAGCTCAGGGCACTTAGACCTGAGCTTATGGGGAACAGTGACAGAAACTGGGAGGCTGCTCAGGAACCCCTGCCTGAGCACACTGGGACTTTCACAGACCAGCCCCCTCACCGCTCCTCCTCCTGCTCTGAAACCCCAGTCCTCTACTTGTGCCTCCTTCTGCCAGCTTCTGGAAGCTGAGGCTAATTAGGGAAGAGTCTGGGTGCCTGTCCCTCCCTGTCCCTCAGGCAGTTGGGCAGAGGCCATTAAAATGCAAATCAAGGCTGAACCTTGTGGTGGCCCCACCGCCCCCAAGCATCTCGACTTGTTTTCCACGAAAAGCTTTGGGCTGCTTTGTTCTGGTCCAGTGCTGGCAGAGAATGCAGGAGGCAATCCAGTGCAAATCCAGGCTGAATCCCAGCCAGGCTGAGTTGGGATTAAAGGATTGACTCCATAGAGAGAAATTAAGCGTCATGATCTGCGCAGTTCACAGTGCTGCTGATAAGGGGGATCAGCCTCGAATAACACCAATCTCATTAAGCGGCTGCTGAATGGCACAGGGTAATTCCCGCTAATAAACTTCTTTTCTGCGCTGTAGGAGAACCTGCCTTGCCTGTGGTAACAGTTCAGGAACGCATTTTGGCAGTGATAATACTAAAGACAGCTCACATTTAATGATCGATTAGTGTGTATCAGGTGTGGTTCTATTCATCAGATCTCCTGCGCAAGCCTGTTAGCTAGCTGACGTTATCATCCCGTAGTACAGATGAAGAAACTGAGGCTCAGAGAACATAATCGCTGGCCCAGAGTTGCACAGCTGCTAACATGGTTTGAGCTCTTACTTGGTGCCAGGACTTATTCTGGGAGTTGTACACATATTAGCTCACTTAATCCTCAGAACAGCACTCTCATATTAGCTCCATGTTACAGATAAGGAAATTGAGGCACAAAATGGCTAAGTAACTTGCCCAAGGCTATGCAGTCACAGTGTCAGACCAGGATTCCAACTCTCTCAGTGAACTCCAGAGCCTGTGCTCCTAACTACCACCCTGTTCAGCCAGGTAGATGGGGTGGAGGGTTAGCAGAGGCAGAGTCCCCTCAGACGTCATTCCTGCCAGCGCCTTTCTAAAGTACCTTGAGGAGGACCATAACCAGGAGAGCCATGGGGACTTGCCCAGGCGGCAAACAGGTTGGCAGTTGCAGTTTAGGATTTTGGAATGGCCACACCTGAGTTCTTAATCCCCCTGAGCCCATTCACCTCTCTGGGTCTCAGTCTTCTCATCTGTAAAGGGGGCTAACCAGCGCTCCCACAGGCTGGGTGAGGGTTCTGGAGATGACATGTGAAGTATTCGGGGCCGTGGCACATTCTAAGATAAGACCGGACAGCAAAGGGGCGTATTTTCCATTTGCCTCTGCCAGAAACAACCGCTTTCTCCTTCCTACAGCAGTCTGTCCCTGATGACAGCCTTTATTCAGCTTTAAATCCTGCCCTTCACGGATGTGTATGTGTGTGTGCGTGTGCATGTGTGTTACGTACTGATAGCTACATTGAGTAAACCTTATTTCCAGCTCAAGCTATAAATCAAGCCTACTCACAGAGCATTTACTCAGTACCTCACCCATTCAACAGCAGTATCTGAAATAGGAGAAAAAAAATTGTTTTAATCAACCAATACTAGACATTGTTATCTACTGTTAGGTTGAGGAATCTCTATTCCCAGTTCTGTAAAGTCAGAGAATGAGGAAATCACCCTGCAGCTTGCCCTGTCCTGGCATTTTAGAGAGGGGAGGGGAAACTGAGCCCCAGAGAGTTAAAGTGTCTAACTCAAGGTGTCATGAATGGGACGGGACTATCAGAGTAGCAGTCTCACACACGTTTGTGTCTTTCCACAATGCCAGACTTTATTAGAATAAAGCCATGGATCTAGTCCTCCTGACTCGGCTTACCATGGGCCTTAACCAAGGCTCTGGCCAGGGGATAGCCTCCAGTAGTCAAGGTAGAGCGGTTTCACGTGAGGGTCACACAGGTTTGCAAGCAGTAGGGTTAAGCAAGGTGAACAGTCTTATGAAAGAAAGATGAGAGAGAGTCCTGTGTTCAGCGAGAGTCCCTATGGTGCTGGGGTGTATAGTGTTGGGCGTCAGGCCCGGCAGGTGAGACAGTCAGGATGCGAGGCTTCAAGTGCTCCATCTGGGACGAGGGCAGGTGCAGCTGTCAGCTCGTCATCTGAGGCTTGAGCGATGGATGAGCTGTCAGAGAGCTCTGATTTTATGCTCAAGAGTTGGTGCGGTGCCCCCATCTACAGTCTGATAAAGCCGTCCAGGTGGTCACACTCCACCCTGCGTCTGGAGTTACCTGGTTAGGGCGTTCACTGGGTACGCCTTTCACAGGATGCTCGGGCATGGTGGTCACTTTGTGACTGACATAGCTATCAGAATTATTAGAGTCCATTTTGTGTTCATAATTAATGCTCTGTACATGAGTTTATACCGACAGCCATGAGAGAGCCAGATTCAAATCCAGGGCTTTCAAATCCCTGTACTCCAATGGAGAAAGTTAACAAGAATGGCTGCTGGTTTTCATTTTAAAATTGTGCTTCTCCTTTTTAAATGTAAAATCTGTTCATTAAAAGAAATTGGAAAAATGTAGAGAAATTAGGAAATGAAGAATCAGCCATAGACGCACTACTGAAAGCTAACCACCATTGCTCTTTTAATGTGTTTATTTTCAGTCACTTAAAAATTGGATTTATTGAGCTATAATTTGTAGAAATAAAATTCACCCATTTAAGAGTACAGTTGGAGAGTTTCAACAAATGTATACAGTCATTGACTCACCATCACCATCAAAATATATAATATTACCATCAACCTAAAACATTCTCTCTTGCCTCTTTGCAAACCGTTCCTTCCTTCACCCCAACCGTGGCAGCCGCTATGTGCTTTCTTTCACAATAGTTTTTTTTTACCAAATTTTATATAAATGGAATTAACCGGTATTTAGTTGTTTGTGTCTGACTTCTTTTACTTAGCACACTTTTGAGATTCATCCATGTTGCTCTGTGTTATTGGCAGTTCCCCTTTTTATTTCTGAGTAGTAAAGCATTGTCTGTACCACAATTCGTTCATCTATTCACAAACTGATGGACATTTAGATTGTCTCCAGGTTGGGGCTACTATGAATAAACCTGCTGTGAATATTCAAGTACAAGTCCTTGTGGGGACATACGTTTTTAACTCTGTGGGTGTATACCTAGGAGTGGAAGTGCTGGGTCGTATGGTAACTCTATGTTTACCCATTTGAGGAATTGCCAGACTGTTTCCTAAAGTGGCTGTACCAATTTTACATTCCCACCAACAGTGTACAAGGGGTCTGATTTCTCTATATCCTTGATGGCTTATTATCTGATTTTTTTTTATTATAGCCATCCTGTGTACGTAAGGTGGTATTTCATTGTGATTTTTATTTACATATTCCTGGTAACTAGTAATGTACAACATCTCTGCATGTGCTTATGAGCCATTTGAATATCTTCCTTGGAAAAATGTCTATTCAGATCATTTTCCATTCTTTAATTGGTTTTGTTTTGTTTTGTCTTTTTATTATTGAATTGTGAGTGTCCTTTACATATTCTAGATACAAGACCTCTATAGATGTATGATTTGCAAATATTTTCTCCCATTCTTTGGGTTGCCTTTTTATTTTCTGGATGCTAGCCTTTGAAGAGCAAAAGTTTTTAATTCTGATGAAATCCATTTGTCTATTTTTTTCTTTCATTGTGTATGCTTTGGGTGTGAATACCTAAGAAACCATTGCCTAACCCAAGATCACAAAGACTTAACTCATTTTCTTTTAGAGTTTTATAGTTTTAGCTCTTACATTTATGTCTATATTCCATTTTCAGTTAATTTTTACATGTGGTGTGAGATAGGGGTCCTTTTTCATGTGGATATACAGTTGTCCTCGCACCATTTTTTTTTTCTCCCAGGAATCAAACACAATTTATTTTAGAACTAAACAGGACAGAATGACTAACAAAGTTGTATCCTAAACTTTTCCGAGAGACATCTTCTCCCCAGGCTCCATGTTATTTATTCATTTTTACAGTCCTATCAGTGGCCTTCATAACATTCACAAAGCATGTACTAATTCTGTTATTTGATTTGAGGAGTCAAGTTTGACAATAACAACTTTTCCATTCTTTGTGCTTTCGAACAATTCTCATACTCCCAGCTGCTAACTCATCAATTAAAATTTTCTTCTAAAAATCACTTAGAGCAAGAGGGTCATTTATACATATTCAAAACAAGAACCATTTCTCCAGTGTCCACGGAGGGAAAAACTGACCTGACCAAACAGAAGAAAAACTGTTTCCTATTTTGGCTTCTCTGTTTTAATGGGCAGGAAAAAAAAATCCCTTGTTGTTTTCATCTCAGTTTCAACATAATAGTGTCAATATCCTTTTCTTCCTCTGAATCTTGATCTGGCATCCAACATTGATCTTTTACATTCAAAAAAATGAATATTTCAAAGCTTTGCAGTTTCCTTCCTTCAGACACTGCCGAGGGGATTTTCCTTCCCGGAGCGCACAGTCCGCCTGCAGCCGACCTGCGCCCAGGTCACCCTCCTTCACGCCCGCGCACGCGCCGCTCTCCGGCTGGTTCTCATAATACCGGGGCATGGCTGCGCCTCCCGCCCTCCGCCGCCCCGACTGCTGCTGTCCGCAACAGCAGCAACCCGGCTACGCGCGAGCAAAGCCTGGAGGAAAGGACCGGAAACTGGCGTCAACAATTTCCGGCCCTAGCACCATTTTTTTGAAAAGACTTTTCTTACCCCCATTGAATTTTTCTGGCACCCTTGTCGAAAATCAGTCGACCATAAGTGTGAGGGTTATTTCTGGGTTCTGAATTCTATTCCATCGATCCACAGGTCTGTCCTTGTACCTCCAGTCCCACACTGTCTTGATTACTGTAGCGTTGTAGTAGTTTTGAAATCAGGAAGTGGGAGCCTTCCAACTTTTTTCTTGTTCAAGGGTCTTTTGACTATTCTGCATCTCTTCTAGTTCCACAAGAATTTTAGGATCAACTTGACAATTTCTATTAAAAAAGTCAGTAGGGCTTTTGATAGGGATCGTGCTGAAACTAGATCGGTTTGGGTTTTTTGCTCTGTTTTGTTTTTTGCCATTTTAACAATATTAAGTCTTTCAGTTCATGAACGTGGAATGTCTGTATTTATTGAAGTCTTCTTTGAGTTCTTTTAGCAGTGTCATTAGTTTTCAGTGTACAAATCTTGCACTTCTTTTGTAAGTTTATTCCTAAGTATTTTATTCTTTTGGACACTATTATAAATGGAATTATTTTCTTAATTTAATTTTTGGAGTGTTCATTTGCTATTGTGGAGAAATATAATTGATATATGAATACATTGTTACCTGCAACCTTGCTGAACTCATTTATTTAGTAGTTGTGTGTGTGTGTATTTTCTATATAGAATTTTCTATACACACACTATGTCATCTGAAAATAGAGATAATTTTACTTCTCTTCCATTGTAATCTAGATTTTTTTTTCCTAATTGCCCTGGCTAGAACCTCTAATACATGTTGAATAGAAGAGATGAAAGTGAATATTCTTTCTTGTTCCTGATCTTAGGGGAAAAGCTTTCAATGTTTAACCATTAAGTATGGTATTAGCAGTGGGTGTTTCATAGATGCCCTTTATCAGGTTGAAAAGAGCTCCCTTCAATTCCTACTTTGTTGAGTGTTTTTATCATGAAAAATGTATTGGGTTTGTCAAATACTTGTTCAGCATCTATTGAGATGATCATGTGGTTTTTGTCCATTCTGTTATTAAGGTATATTACATTGATTTTTAAATGTTGAACCGACCTTTTATTCCTGGAATAAATCACACTTAGTCATGATGTATAACCTGTTACATATATATAGCTGAATTTGGTATGCTGTGTTTTATTGAGGATGTTTGTATCTATATATGGGATAGTGGGCTGTAGTTTCTTTTCTTGTAATTTCTTTGTTTGATTTTGGTATTATAATAATACCTCATTAAATAAATTAAGAAATGTTCCCTCCTCTTCTGTTTTTGGGAAGGATTTGTGAAGAGTTTCTTTAATATATGAATTTACTAGTGAAGCCATCTGAATTTGAACTTTCTTTTTCTTTCTTTCTTTCTCTTTTTCTTTTTCTTTCCTTCCTTCCTTCCTTCCTTCCTTCCTTCCTTCCTTCTGAGAGAGAGAGAGAGAGACAGAGAAATATTTTGATTACTAATTTAATTTTTTTCTATAGGTCTATTCAGATTTTGTTTCTAGAATCAGTTTTGGTAGGTTATGTCTTTCTAAGAATTTGTCTGTTTCAGGTTATTTAATTTGTTGGAATACTATTATTGTAGTATATTTCCTTATAATCCTTTTTATTTCTATCAACTCAGTAAACTTAAGTTTCCTTCTGTTCTTAATTTGCTGCGAGTTTGTGTCGTGAGTAGGTGTTGAATTTTGTCACATTTCAATGTGCATTTGGAGATTATTTCTCTTCTTTTTTCTCTTAGTATAGGGAATTACACTAGTTGGTTTTTAATTATTAACCCCAACTTGCATTTCTGGGGTAAACTCCACTTGGTCATGATGTATTATTATTTTTGCTAATATTTTTGTGTGTATATTTATGTGAGGATTGTGTGTACATTTGAGGATTTTTGTGTGTATATTTATGAGGGCTATTGTTCTGTAGTGTTTTCCTCTAGTTAGAGATGAGGGTAATGCAAGCCTCAGAAAGTGATTTTCTAGTAAATGTACTGAAAAGACAAAAAAGCCAACTTGGAAGTCGTTCTTGTCTTGTCAGCCCACAGGCCTCTTACACTGTAGTGTAACACACTGTCCCCTTTGTGCCCACAGCGGACAATGAGAACAACATTGCCTCCAACCAGTCCCGATCACCACCTGCTATTGTGGAAGAGAAGTGGAAACCCCAGGCCCAGAGGAACAGTGCCAACAACAGTAGGTCTCTCTCTGGCTGGAGCCTGGGGGACTCGTGGAGGTCTGGCTCTCGTACTCCCAGCCCCCGCTCTGGTTGTTCCCTTCTTGCCCCCCACCCCTACCACCTGTGCCTCCCATGATGATGGAAGACCATGCATAACAGTTTCCGAAGCATTTTCACCCGTAAGACCCCGTTTGTGTGAATTATGACCTCCCCAGGATAGACAGATGGAGGTCCGGGGAGAGGAGGGTGAGCTATTGTGGTCAGAGAGCACACCTTAGTGACAGAGTCAGAGCTGGAATCCACTCTTAATGGTTTCTGTTGTCTGCTCTTTCCTGACGTTGTGGCCTCATGAATTTCATTCACTAGAGATTCCTTTATGAGAGGCCATTCCCATACTGAGGACGAGATCAGGCTAGTCTAGTTGGCTTTACAAGTCTAGGTGAATGACACATGAAGGAGTACGTGACACACATACCACTATATTTTATCCCCATGAGACTCGTGTTATTTAAAGGCAGCCAGCAGCGGCAATCCGTGTGTGTCATGAAATCTGTTCATAATTCGTAATACTAGATGCTTAGAGGACTAGGCTGCTCCCAGACTGAGGATCCTCAAATGCTGGGATTAATGCCCTCTCTCCTTGTGTTCCCTGCCAGCCACGAGCAGTGGTTTAACACCCAATAGCATGATCCCTGAGAAGGAGCGGCAGAACATTGCCGAGCGGCTGCTGCGGGTCATTTGTGCCGACCTGGGTGCGCTGAGCGTGGTGAGCGGGAAGGAGTTCCTGAAACTGGCACAGACACTGGTGGACAGTGGCGCCCGCTACGGTGCCTTCTCGGTCACGGAGATCCTGGGCAACTTCAACACGCTGGCACTGAAGCACCTACCACGCATGTACAACCAGGTGAAGGTGAAGGTGACGTGTGCCTTGGGCAGCAACGCTTGCCTGGGCATTGGCGTCACCTGCCACTCACAGAGCGTGGGCCCCGACTCCTGCTACATCCTCACAGCCTACCAGGCCGAGGGCAACCACATCAAGAGCTACGTGCTGGGCGTGAAGGGCGCAGACATTCGTGACAGTGGTGACCTGGTGCACCACTGGGTGCAGAATGTGCTGTCGGAGTTCGTGATGTCGGAGATCAGGACAGTGTACGTGACGGACTGCCGGGTGAGCGCGTCCGCCTTCTCCAAGGCCGGCATGTGCCTCCGCTGCTCAGCCTGTGCCTTGAACTCGGTGGTGCAGAGCGTGCTGAGCAAGCGGACGCTGCAGGCCCGCAGCATGCACGAGGTTATCGAGCTGCTCAACGTGTGCGAGGACCTGGCGGGCTCCACAGGCCTCGCCAAGGAGACCTTCGGGTCGCTGGAGGAGACCTCGCCCCCGCCCTGCTGGAACTCGGTCACGGACTCACTGCTGCTGGTGCACGAGCGCTACGAGCAGATCTGCGAATTCTACAGCCGGGCCAAGAAGATGAACCTCATCCAGAGCCTCAACAAGCACCTGCTCAGCAACCTGGCGGCCATCCTGACGCCAGTGAAGCAGGCGGTCATCGAGCTGAGCAACGAGAGCCAGCCCACCCTGCAGCTGGTGCTGCCCACCTACGTCAGGCTGGAGAAGCTGTTCACCGCCAAGGCCAATGACGCGGGCACTGTCAGCAAGCTGTGCCACCTCTTCCTGGAGGCCCTCAAGGAGAACTTCAAGGTGCACCCGGCGCACAAGGTGGCCATGATCCTGGACCCGCAGCAGAAGCTGCGGCCCGTCCCACCCTACCAGCACGAGGAGATCATCGGCAAGGTGTGCGAGCTCATCAATGAGGTCAAGGAGTCCTGGACCGAGGAGGCGGACTTCGAGCCCGCTGCCAAGAAGCCCCGCTCTGCCGCCGGCGAGAACCCCGCAGCTCAGGAGGACGAGCGGCTGGGGAAGAACGAAGTGTACGATTACCTGCAGGAGCCCCTCTTCCAGGCCACGCCCGATCTCTTCCAGTACTGGTCTTGCGTTACCCAAAAGCACACAAAACTCGCCAAGCTCGCCTTCTGGCTACTTGCGGTCCCGGCTGTGGGGGCCAGGAGCGGATGTGTAAATATGTGTGAACAGGCACTTCTAATCAAAAGGAGGCGACTGCTCAGTCCAGAAGATATGAACAAACTCATGTTTCTGAAATCCAACATGCTTTAAGACTTGACTTCAGAATTAAAAAAAAAAAATTGTAAAAGGAAAAGAAGAGAAGGGTAGGAAAAAAAAAACACACAACACTGTCGCAAACAAAGAAAAGGAATTTAAGTTCTAAACACTGTGGACCTCATTATAAATGCCCCCTGGAAACTTAAGTGCTTTTTTTCAGTGTGTGTGTGCATGTGTGTGCACACCCGCCCCTGTGCGGACGTATCCGAGCACACATACCGTGGGTGCGGGCGTGGGGCTCTGCGCTCCTCTGTGTGGCCGCAGAAGCTTTGCGCACGCGTGCACACACATACTACCCTGGTGCATGTACCCTCGCCTGCTCATGGGCGTGTGTGCATTAAACTGGGTGTGTCAGGAAAGCTGAGTGTTCGGGAAAGAGGGAAGATGCTTCACCTCCTTTTCTCAGTAAGGGGCTTTAAAGACTCCATTTTCAGGTGTGCAGATTGGTGGAACGCTGATGTAAAGTGTTCAGGCAGCTGAAATCTGAAGTGACTTGACACTCTCTGTCCTTCACCCCGTGGTCCGCCTTTTCCCTCCATTCCCCTCCTCCAAGCCCTCCTGACCCTAATGCAGCCCCTCCACCCCGCCCCTCCCCAGCTGCCCTGCCATGGTTTCTCCAAACTGCATCAGATGGACAGTTTCTGCACTGGACTTCGTTCTTGCACCTTCAGGGCATTGAGCTGCTGCCTTCGAGACACCCTCGGGTGTAATGGGGCAGCCGCCTTAGAAACACACCTATCTATCTCCCCAAATCAGGAAAGGAGACTTTAAGAATATAAAGCTGACTTTTGGCTTTTTAATATAAGAGAGAAAAAAGACATTTTTCAGAGAAGTATAGATACTGTCTCCACTCCTTTTTTCCCCTTAACATTTCAGCAGTTCTTACCTTTTTTTTTTTTTTTGGCTTGTCTAGTTTTTTCTAATTTTTAGACTCTGCTAGGAGGCACTGAATGTCTATAACTTATGTTTTGGAGGCTTTTTAAAAAAATGGCCCTTTTTGTTCCTCAAGTCACACTGTAAACTAGCTCATCTCAGTGGTATATTCACTATCTTAAGGTTTTTATTAGCCTTCCCTGTACAGTCCAGTTTTCATGTATTTGGACAGCCAAGACCATGCACATGGCTGTGCTGTTTGGAGACCAGGAATGGGGTTGGAGTCACAGGTTTCACAGATTTGGAGTTTGGTGGAAGCCATAGGGAAGCATGTGGCTTAGGAGTTTTCCTGAATGTAAGCAGGTGACCCGCCCTCCTGGCTCATTGTGTCTGGTACTGCGAATGTCTGACTTATATACCCAGAGTGCATTACACTACTCGCCACATCACTGACACTTCCAGCTCAGCAGGGACTCCTGAGTTGATCCGTGTTCACATCCATCACACCTCAGACCCACAGCCTCTACCCCCTCCCCAGGACTCCAGGGGTTCCGGTGGTTACATTGCCCACAGCCCTGGGGTCCCCACGCAAGCCTCAGCCCTCCTTCCAGGACAGTAGTTGAGCATGGTGCCTTGTGGGCCAAACAATTGATGTTTTGGGGATGGAATGGCATTAGGCCATATTCAACTTGATGCTGTGAAAGATATTTAGACTTTTCTCTCCATGAGCAATTTAGGTTCTACACACTCAGTCCAAATGCTCAGAGCATGGCCCCTTTCCCCTCACAAGAGTTGGTTCCATCAGGATAAGCGCTCAACCCCCCACACCACCTCTCCATGAATAAAGTTCTCTCATATCCTCCGGTGCCCATGGTCGTGGGATTGAGATGGTTACACCAAGGGCTTCAGGCTGAGAAAGCCCAGCATTGTGAGGGGCCATTCGCAAAGGTACATTCTACCATCTTGGGGTTGACGGTGTCCACTCCATCCCCTCCTAGTAATAAAGCATTACTCAACTGCGAGATACCTCGACTACAAAAAGCACTGTACAACAACAGCCCTCTTACCTGGTCTGTGGCAGACGAGGACGTGAAGTTGGTTTAAAAACACTGTCCCTGGGGTCCAAGTCTGCTCACTTTGCCTCATGAAAACTAACCCTCCTAGTCGTCGACATACTGAAATGCATCAAAGTGGGCCGTTTCCACAGTCTCTGCCGTAAGCCATGGTCTCAGGAACCACCATGCCATTTCCTCTCCTGGAGAAGTTCTAGGTGTTTCTTCCACAGCATTTCCAACCTGAGGTCATGCCATCAGAAGAGCCTCCGTCTGCACGGGACAGCCATCTAATGTCACTTGCTAGAGAGTATGGGAGCAACAAGCAGACTTTTTGATGGGACCTTTGGGGGCATTCCAGAAGGTGGCTGCAGGGTTGCTGATGAGTGACAGATGCCTACTGCGAGAGATCCCTCCAGCTTTGCTTTGCTGGAGGGATCAACAACCTGGCACTTTAACCACACAAGAAGGGTCATAGCTACCCACTTTGTGTGGTCGGTGGGAGCGGAACCTTGGAGCCCAACCTCCTTCTACTTAGAGCAGAGCTGTGCTGGTGTTGCCCCGTTTTTGGACCAGTTGTTAGAAAGCAGGTATTTCACTTTCTTGCAAAGCTATTGGAGACCAAGCCCAGATATGCATTTAGAGCACTCAGCATTCTTCTCTTTAGAACACGGGATATCTGCCCTCCAGAATGAAAATTCGAGTAAGTTTTACTAAACATTAGATACCTAGTCATATGTGTCACCTCCTGTTCTTTCTTTCCACCTCAGTTCAACCCTCAAAGCTTGGCTTGCTCTGCAGGCTTGATGTGAATGCCACTGGGTAATCTGAAAGCTGTTTCCTGGGGCTGCCCATCCAGATGTGGTAACAGGGTGGTAGGTAGTCATTTCTCTCTTGCAACCTCTGGTTCCCCCAAAACTGGTGTTATCAGCAGGAAAGACTGCACCAAGCTTCCCTTGTCTGCTGTCTCACGCAGGTAATTCCCATTGTGCAAATCCTGCTGTAACGAATAGCTTAACAAATCCCAAAGATCTCACAGGTCCAGCCACTGGCCCCCTGATTTCCAGCAATATCCACCTTGTTCAAATTCTAGTTCAGCCAAAGGATTGAGGTAGGCTCTTCCAGTTCATCTCCAGGCGCCCAACCTGGCATTGATCTTCGGAAGGATTTTGTCTTCTGTTTCCCACTTCAGTGACTGCTGTAGGACTTTCCACCATAGGCCCTTGGGGACTGGCAAACCAGGTGCCATTTCTGTCTTGTTCTGAGCAGCTCAAGGTGGTTGCCTGCTGACTTGGATACAACTCATCTCAAGCCATGTGATGCCCAGGACAGAACTGGTCTTTGTTTTGATATATTCAGACCCCAGAGGAGACTCTTCAGGGGGTTTGCCCCTCACCGGAGGTCAGTTGGCTTCACCACCAAAGCCCAAGCCAAGGACCATGCCTCATGGGTGGTCCCTCAGATTTGGAACAGCCCAGGAGTCTCGGCTCTATCCAGAGCAATGGTGCCATCCCAGTCATCGTGAGTGGATGCTCTCATCCCAACACTGTTCTCCTTTCCCTATACCTCAGTCTCCCAGCTCGGCTTCCCTTCTAATGGTTGTTAGAGACAAAGAAACAAAACAGAGGAGCCACCTGCTGTGTCCGCATCAAGCCTGCCTGACCTCATGCTTGGCATTCAGAGATTGGCTCCTGGATCGGAAAAGGGTACGATGACATTGAGAAGTTATGGGTCTCCAGGATTCAAAGAGGGACTTTTTTTTTTTCTTACACCAGGTCCGTAGGCTGGCAGGTGTTCTCTCCTTCAGTTTGCGCCTTTTTCTCCTGCACTTTCAAGAAACACCAGAGAAAAACTCCACAAGGCATGTTTTCCACTGTGAAGCTGAACTTCTTCTGTCTTTAGGAGTCCCCTGTGCTTGCAGGAGGCCACCTGCTTCTACCTGGACTTGGACTAGACTCCTTAGAGAGTGGGCACCTGGAGATGTCGAGGATACAGCACACACTCTCTGGGGCCCACAGGTTCACAAGAAAGGTTTGAAATGACGTTGGGAGGTGGGTGAAGAAGGGAGGTTTCGTGAGAAGTGGCCCAGAAAGGGACAATACCTGGCTATGTTCATCATCATGGATGTGCTTGCAGACACAGGGCACAGTGGGCAGCCTCCTGCCCCACTGAGCTGGAGCAAGTTCATAGCTGTGCCCTTGCCTTGGGAACAGGGCACTGCCTGTGTCCCTGGGATGTACCCAAGGAAGGGCTCCTAGAAAGCCTGCTGCTTTAGACAGAACCGAGAGGCTAAGTAGAGCTCAGGCTGTTCCCTGGAGACTGGGTGGGGGGCTCTTACTCGACCCCCGCCAACCTCACCCCAGCCTCTTGTACCCACCTGGGCCAGCGGGAGAGCTGGGACAGGGCCTGCCCCTCTCTTCACTGTGGCTAATGTTTGCTAGGCCAGTTATGGTGAACCAATGATACAGTGTTTTTCCCTCTTATGTTTCCCTCCCAGTTTCCCCTCTTCAGGGTTTTCTGGAGGATTTTGTTGTTGTTTTTCTTTGTCTCTCATTTGGGTTTGAGGATTGTTGTCAGTAGAGGCCTACCTTTTTGTGAAGGGGCCCTGTGGTTACTGTGCGAAAAGGTCCCTGCTTCCGTTTTGATGAGGGTGAAGATCTTTAGGTTGCTGTTTGTATATCCACGCCCCCACCGCCGCCACCACAGTGTTGCTTTAAAGATGCAACTCCTGTACAGAGAACAATCTGCTGGGTTTGCAGTTGGGCGTCAGCATCAGGACCCTTGAGGGTTCTACCCATCCATATGCGTTCCACTGGGCACCTTGACTCTTCAAACCAAAGTTCCTTATAGGGGCACAGCCCAGCCTTGACCGCAACCTCAGGGGCCTGGGGACCCCTGTGGTGCTTCCTGAAGTCCAGCTTGGCAGAGACCTTGAGGTCTGAAACCAGCCAGAAGGAGGTGCTCCTCCCACAAGCCAGGTGCCCGCCAATCCCTGCCTGGGACCCTCCCACCCAGCCCAAGTAGCTGGGATCCCAAGCAGTGAGCAAGCTCATGGACTGGCATGGGGCTGGGACTCACCAGGCAGGAGGCAGAGGGACCGGTGGGGCTGGAGGCTCTCAGACCCACCGGGCGTCATGTCCAGGGCCATTCAGAACCCAGGCATCAGGAAATCGTTTTGTACAACCACCTGAAGCAGAGATATTTTTTAAAAAATATAAATTATTTTCAGTTCTCTTCTGATCCTGCCTTTTTCTTTTCCCCCACAACTTCACATCGGTGATTCTTTCACATCAGGTAAATCGAGAAAGCCTTGGTGCCCCCTCCCTCCTGTGCCCCACTCAGTAACCACGTGTGTGCACCACCACCCCCATCCTTTCTCAGTAGTTAAGATGTTCTAGGCAATACCATAGGCACATGTGACTGTGTCTCGAGTGCAAGAAACTCAAGTCATCTTAAAAAAATACAAAAAAAAATTTACAAAAAAACAAACACAAAAAAATATCTTTTTTAGGCCAGAGTTTTCTACAGGTATTAATGAATATTTTTCTTAATCCTTATAAGTTTTATGTGTTTAATATTTCTTAATACCGGTAGCATTAATTTATACTTTTGTAGCAACACAATATTTTTATAAACAGCCAGTGCTTGGCTCAAGTCTCCACAAGGGGTTTATGCAGGGCCATCTTGGGACCCTGTGTACCATGTACTGTATTTAAAAAAAAAGTTACCTAGTGTCACCCTTGCTGTGTTAATTAACAAAAGACGTTGTTTGCAGTCTCCTGTGTCAGTGTGGATCCAACAACTTGTGGATCCAACAGCTCTGCAAGGAGTCACATTGCATGGGGGTTGAGTTGATGGTTCTTGTGTGATGTGTAAGCCCCCGAGACCAAACGAGGGTTTATTTAAGGGTTTCTGTTTGTCCTTTGGGTTTTTTGTTTCACTTTGTTTTGGTACCGTTTCTCCATTTACAGCGAAATCAGTTTCGTGATGTTGAAAACTTTTACTGATGTCATATGGAGGAAAGGACCAGAAAAAAGAAAAGATTTTTACAAAGTAATAAAATTTAAAACTGAGCTGTTTAAATGTTGCTGTTTTTACCTGTTTGTTCTTGTCTGAAAGTGGGACATTCCCAGGGAGAAGAGGAAGGTTCCACTTGGTTCTTTAAATCGCCAAAAGCCCCAGCCCAGAATTCAGAACCCCTCTACCCCATGAATTCTTGCAACATTATTTCCCAGTTGGTTGATGCCAAGGCAAAAAGACATCCTTTTTAACGGTTAGAGGATCAGTTGGTTAAATGATTTCATGTCAGTGTTGTATTTATGGTTTTACAATAAAACAACCTTTAGAAAGATGGCAGTGTGTGATGTTATTTCTTGGGTTTGGGTTTGGCCATGTCACCCAGTTAGGAGCATCTCCTGGTGAGTAGACATGGACCAGAGGCAGGACGTCTGGAGGTGACAGCTGGCGTTCATCCCAAGGGGGACTCTGAGGTTGGGGTTGTCAACTCCTTATCTGAGCTCACTGCTCACCTCCAGCACCAGACCCGGCTCAGCCAGTGTTTGATAAATGAGGTGGGTCATGGCCAAAAGGAGATGTGGGCCCTGTGGGGCTTGCTTATGGAGCATTAGCCCATGGAAGAAAGGGTGGATTTAATCAGAATCCTACAGACCCTATGCCTAAGGGACACATCCAAGTTTGCCTTCCCCAGTGGTCATTCATGTGCCACTTGTGACCCTGTACCCTGCGACCTTGGCCTTCTCCCAAGTAATATGTGTGATTTTTTGTGTTGTGCGTATCATCCGTTTTCTGGGGAAGAGTGTCCGTGGCTTTGCCAAATTCCTGGTGGCATCTGCAAGCACCCTCCACGGTGAACAGCAGGGACCAGCCTGGGTGGTCTTGCCCCACTGCAGGCCTCGCCCAGAGCCTCACACTACAGACGCGGCACCTCAGTGCTCTGCTGGAATAGAGTCCACCTGAAGGCAACTCAGAAGATGCCACCCAAAGACAAGCTGTTACCTGAGTGGGCGAGGAAGCGCGACAGCTCCTCCTAAAGCAGGCCTGATGCTGCCCAAACACCCGTTCAAAGGTAAAACTGCCATCTTGCTATCAAGGTAAGGGATTGCCAGACACCCCAGCATCTCAACCAGATACGGACGGGGTGCTCTCCTTGAAGAGAGAGCGTTACTTGGATCAGCTAAACAGATTCCATTGAATCCCATGTGTAACAGCATGCATAGACACAAGCTGGGTCAGCCTCCCAGAGGGCAGCAGCCCTGCCCTCCGAACCGTCCTTCTGTGGGAGTTTCCTGTTGATAATTGGACTGTGTGGACATTCCTGGGCGAGTGGTAGAAGTTTAATCGAGGCGTTTCTATGCGATCTAAAACAAAAGGCAGGAGTCCCGTAGCTGAAGGAATCCTCCCCAACACTTTGCAACATCGAAGGGCCAGCCTCTGGATTTTAAAGTTTAAAAAAGGATGGGTTTTTATTAAGCAGCCACATCTATTTTGTAACAGAAATGAATGTGACTACTTAAGAATCAAGTGAGGGAGACTTCCGGTAAGATGGCGGAATAGACAGACGCTGTGCCAACTGTCCCCCAGGATCACACCAAAATTACAAATAATTTATACAACATTCAACCTCAGAAGTCCCCTGAACACTAGATGAACAGAACCTCTAAAGGAAGGACTTAAAGAGGATGCCACGTCGAGTCTGGTAGGAGGGGTAGAGATGAGAGAGGCGAACCCCGCGAGGGACACCTCAGCGGTGGGGAGGCTTCTTCGGTTGGGGAACAGACCCTCCGGCCCCACACCGCGCTCACCAGCCCAGAGTTACGTTGCCGGGAAGAGGAGTTCTACGATAGCTGGAAGTAGAAAATAGTGAGGACTCTCTTTGCTCAACTCGGTGAGGCTGAGGGCAGCTGGAGAACCAGTGGAGCCGGCAAACCGACTCGCTCACTGGTGAGCACTCACCTGTCCCTGGTGGAGGGAATAGCTGTGTGAGCGGGGCCCAGGAGCCTCCAGGAAGGACTGAACTGAGCGCCTTTGGCACGGGAGCTGGAGGTTTTGGGACCATTGTTTCCGTGGTGTGGAGCTTGCACATGAGTAGTGCACAGGAAGGCGCCATTTTTTCAGGGCTGGGACCTCTCACAGAGGCTCAGGTCTGGGACTGCATTGGTCTGCTGGAATTGGCACAGGAGTGCCTGTGTGCGTGCACGCGCATGCGGCCTTGGATCCCCACCCTCCGCGCTGCTTGTGCTGCGTAGCCATGGAAAAGCCTGGCGGGTGCCCTTCAGCTCCCAACAGGCTGCTCCCTGAGACGCGGGAGTGCACAAGCCGCCTTGGGTCCCCGCTCTCCGCACTGCATGTGCAGAGTTGCCAGGCTGGCGATTGGCTGTCGGGCTGCTCGGCCTGATCTACAAGCGGCTGATTGGGACAGGCTGAGACTGGGAGATTTTCTGGGAGTGTTGGGCCAGGAGCTGTGTGCCTGAGTGATCCGGCCGGGGCTTTCCTGACGAGTTTGTGTGGGCTGGTTACCGGGGCAGGAGTGCATGCTGCTCTGACTTGGTGGGGGCCACTGACCACGTCCTGTGGTGCCTTGGGGGCCTGCCCCACCCACCTAGAGCTGTGTTGCTGGGGGCATCCTGAGCCCCCGGTACCTGGCCCCTACCTCCGCAGGCCACAGAGGGTTTTTTGCAGCAGCAGACATCCCGCAACAACCTGTGAGGATTTTTGGTGGTGAGCATGGTTCCAGAGCACACAGCAGCTAATTGTGGGAAGCTCACTGCAAGCCTGAGAGGGAGGCCGGCACATGACGCGTTGAGTCCTTCCTTCCAACAGCTGGTGCTGAGTTTCCCAGAGTCTCTCTATTGCTGAGCAACTGGTCTGCAGATTAAAGCAGGCGGAGAGCCCTTTTTTCTTTTTTCTTTTCTTTTTTTTCTAGGTGATCTATCTAATACATTGATGCAATCACAGAGTGACAGCCAGAATGAAGAAACAAAGAAACATGTCCCAAGTAAAAGATCAGAAGAAACCTCTAGAAATGGAACTAAATGAAACAGAGGTATCTAAGCTTTCAGAGACAGAGTTTAGAACACTAATGATAAGAATGTTTAAGGAACTTAGTGAGGACATAAAGAAGGACAGAGAAATCATAAAAAACAACCTGTTAGAACTAAAGAATACAATAACTGAAATGAAGAACACACTCAAAGGAATTACCAGTAAATTAGATGAAGCAGAGGATCGGATCAGCGATTTAGAAGACAAATTAGGGCCGGCCAAGCAGCTCAGTTGGTTAAGAGCTCGCTCAAGAGTTTGCGCTCTGAGCAACAGTGGTTCAATGCCCAGCCCGAGCTGAGCAGCCACTGAGCTGCCAACAGGTGGCAGGATGGCTCAGCTTAAAAGAAAAAAAAAGACAAATGAGCAGAAATCACCCAATTGGAACAACAAAAAGAAAAAAAGAAAAAACAATGAAAATAGTTTAAGAGACCTGTGGGACAACATCAAGCACAGCATTTGCATCATAGGAATACCAGAAGGAGAAGAGAAGAAGCAAGGGATCGAGAATGTATTTGAAGAAATAATGACTGAAAACTTCCCTGCCCTGGTGAAAGAAATCGACATACAAGCCCAGGAAGTGCAGAGAGTTCCAAACAAGCTGAACCCAAACAGATCCACAACAAGACACATCATAGTTAAAATGGCAAAGATTAAAGACAAACACAGAATCCTAAAAGTAGCAAGAGAAAGACAGCAGGTTACATACAAAGGAACTCCTATAAGACTAACAGCTGACTTTTCTACAGAAACTCTGCAGACCAGAAAAGAGTGGCAGGAAATATTCGAAGTGATGCAAAATAAAGGCCTATAGCCAATATTGCTCTACCCAGGATGGCTATCACTTAAAATTGAAGGAGAGATAAAGAGCTTCTCAGAAAAGAATAAGCTTAAGGAATTCATTACCACCAAGCCACCGTTGCAGAAAATGTTAAAAGAGCTTTTTTTAAACAGAAGGGGAAAACAAGCTAACCCAGGAAGACCAGAAATGCAAATAACAAAATGGCAATAAATATGCACCTATCAATAATCGCTTTAAATGTGAATAAGCTTGGGCCGGCCGAGTGGCTCAGTTGGTTAAGAGCTCGCTCAAGAGTTTGAGCTCTGAGCAACAGCAGTTTGAGTCCAGCCTGAGCTGAGCAGCCGCTGAGCTGCCAACAGGTAGCAGGATGGCTCAGCTAAATAAATAAATAAATAAATACATACATACATACATACATACATACATACATACATACATACATAAATGTGAATGAG
>NW_017731374.1:6693407-6708081 GCF_001890085.2 Hipposideros armiger
GGATTTCTAATAGATATGTATGATATGGTGGGGGGAGTGGGGCGGTGGATTGGAGGAGGGGAGTTGTCACTTTGAGGGGTAAAAAGTATAACTTGCACTGTGTTGCACAGCTGAAACTAATTTTAAAAAATGCTTATTTCACAATAAAAAAAAAAAGAATCAAGTGAGTCTTTAGGGCAGCCGCTTCGCTGAGAATGTCTCTGGGCCTCAGAGATAAGCATCGTGGACTTAGTTATCGTATGTACTTGAACCCCACTCCACCCCTGAGGGATAAAGTCAGGAGAATCCAATGGAATTTTTTGTCATGAAGGCTTTAGTAAGTGGAAACAAATGCCTAGCAGGGCCTGTCTACAGGGGCTGGCTCAACTCAGCTCCCGCCTCTCAGTGTGAAGGATGCAGGCCCAGGGTTGCCCGAATGTATTTTTCTAGAGAATTGAGAAACCCAGATTTTTATACGGAAGCTCAGTTTTTAAATGGTGAATTCAGAACTGTAAAATATACCTTCTAAGCCACACACCCCGTCCACCAGCTGGCCTGTGCACCTGTGGCTTGCACCCTCTGGTTTAAGCATTTGTTCTTCAAAATATCCCTCTTCAGAGTGGCACCTTCAAACTGCCATAGGAGGCCGTCCCTGATGTGTGATGCATGCATGGAGGGAAGCAAGGTATGGACACAAGATGTGACGACATTTATTAGTTCCAGGCTGGAGAGCCTGTCGGTCACTTCTCCCTGAACCCACTGCCCTGACTCCACCCACTTCTGCCCAGAGACTCTTGGCCATGACTACAAACACTGTCCCTCAGGGCAGTCCTCTCTGTTG
The DNA here is from genome assembly GCF_001890085.2 of Hipposideros armiger. Taxonomy (NCBI): domain Eukaryota; kingdom Metazoa; phylum Chordata; class Mammalia; order Chiroptera; family Hipposideridae; genus Hipposideros; species Hipposideros armiger. The sequence continues at coordinate 6,694,228 of NW_017731374.1, forward strand.
GAACCTGGAAACCCCAAGCTCTGGACTTTAGGGGAGACCGGGGAGGGAGTACTTCATGTGATCAGGCTAAGGGGGCTCTAAAGTTTCCTACACCCAAATCCTTGCCTCTGGGTTTATCCCTTCAATGAAAGATATAGAGCTTTCTCCCTTCTTCCTTCTTGATGGGTCTCGTAAGCAAATGGGCTAATGGCATGGGGACAACCTTTGACTGAATTAGCCCCCACCCCTTAGCATGCTGGTCACCCCACGGAGAAGAAGCGTTGGCCCTGCCTGGGTTTCTGCTGCCGGGTCAGCACACAAAGCTGGGTCTTTATGCTCTCAGCAGCAGCTACATCCAGCAGGACTCGGTGGGTGGAGCTAGCAAGAGATACTTATAAAACGGATGTTTGTATATCCAGTGTGTCTAAAGTGGAGGCTCCCGGAGTCGTGTTCCCAGGCCATGTTGGTGCCTGAGCCACGCTGGATGGCCTGCCTATTCTCAATGGAGTAGAAGCCAGGCCAGACCAAGGGCTGCTGGGTCTGGTCAAGGGCCCTGCTGGTTGTCATGGACATAATGTAAAGGTCAGTGGACATTCACCCAGCACAAAGTGAGGATCCCAGGAGATGGGAACTAGAGGGCCTGGTGGAGAAATAGCCCAAGGCTTTTATTGAACTGTGATTTATATTTAATAATTTGCATACCCTATTTCATGTGTAGGAGACAGTTCTATTACATTTCCAGCACATGCACTTTTTCACTTCTAGGGAAAAGCTGAGTTACTCGTGTCTCCACCCCAGCTTTGTCTCCTGCCCCTCCCGTCCCCCGTTACACTAATGATAACAATGAACAGTCAGGACATGGACTTTCAGGAGCCTACAGTGTGGTTTTTATTTGAACCCAGGTCTCTTGGCCCAGCCTGCCCCATGTGGAGCCCTGGGATAGACACTGGCCCGCAGCCTCCCTGCCACCCTCTGGTCTGTGGACTTCTTGCCTTGGACTGGTCAGTTGGAGAAGCGCAGCAGTTCCTCATCCCCTGTGGACAGAGAGAAGCTCAGGGAACAGGTGTGGGGCTCTACCGAGGGTCCCTGGGAGGGGACCACCAGGAGGGGCTGCCTCATGGAGGGGGAAAGGCAGCGTGGGCTGGATTGAGGCCTGAACCTGAGGCCAGAAACTTCTGCTTGCTGAATCTCCAAAAGTGCATTCCACAGAATGATCTGATTTTTTGCTTCTGATTTACTTTAGGTACCATTTTCCAGTGGGGAGATAAGGTACAGAAATCTTAAATGGCTGCTGTTCTCTGGAATGCTATTACTGGTCTCATTGTAACACCACCATCGTTATCAGTAACAGCTGCCGTTAGCTGAATCCTAGCTGTGCTAGGCACTGGGAAGTCTGGGAAGTAAGTACTTTGTCCCAGTTTATGAAAGAGAAAACAGGCTCAAATTGGCACTTGCCCAGCATGGCCAGCCCGGATGTGGCAGCGCCAGAATTCTAGACCAGCTCTGCTGACTCCTCAGCCTGCCCTACACACCCTCTGCCTGTGCCTGATCAGCCCTGCCCCAGATGCCCCCTCCCAGCTTGGGTAATAGGGCCTGGCCCCATTTTACAGATGGGAAGCTGAGGTCCAGAGCATGGATGGGCTGGTCACCTGGCACAGAGTCCAGAACTCAGCTCTCCAGACGCCCGCCTCCTACCAAAACTCTCCTACCTGGATCCCAACAGCCCCTTGGCCCAGCCTGGCACCCCGCAGGGCCTCCTACCATCACCAGGGACACCACAGTACTCCTTGCACTCCTTCTCCGAGTAGAACTTGTTGCCGTTGCCTTGGCAGCCCCCATAGGTGAAAAGGATGCACTTCCCCTGGAGAGCATCAAATGCCCAGAGCTGGATGGAACCTTGGCAGGGGCCATGGACTATGGGGAGATTGCAGGCCGCTGTGGAGTGGAAGGGAGGCACACAGCATTAGTAATCCTTATGATTGGCTGACCTGAGGCAAAGGGCCTGAACTAGGGGACCCTGCTCATCTAGACCACCTAGTCCCTCTCTCTAGACTGGAAAACTCGGGCTCATGAAAAAAAAAACAACTTTCCTAGGGTCACCCATATGCAAATGTGCAACTCCTGTGATGTCAGGAAACTTGCCCTGGAAATGTTCCACCACAGGAACATCCTCTCTTAGCTACCTGTTCAGCTGGCAAGTGGTTTGCTGGGAGGGCAGCGTTGTGAGGTGTGTGCACAGAGGCAGAGGGGCCGCACTTACCCACAGTTCGGCAGGTCTGTAGACACTCCTTCTCCGAGACGAAGTTGTTGCCATTGCCCAGGCAGCCACCGTACTGGAAAGTCTCACAGGCCATGGATGAGCCGTTATAGAAATACCTCTTGACCATCCCCAAGCAAGGACCTTCTGCGTAGCCTAGCTGGCAAGAATCTGGGGAGGGGCATAACAGCAGCACTTACTGAGTGCTTGTTGTGTATGTGTCACCAGGCTGGACACTTACCATGCATCATCTCACTTAGTTTTCATCTCTGTCCTAAGAGGAAGGATTATCAACTCATTCTATAGATGAGGAAATTGACTCTCTGAGAGGTTAAGTGCCTTGCCCAGGGTCACATAGAGTTGAGATTCAAAACCATGTCTGTTGGACTCCATAAGCAATGCTCATTCCACTCCATAACCCCAGGAGTTACAGCGACTCACAGACCCATCATCTCCTATGTTGATCTTGTCTGCCCCAAAACTGTAATAATAGTAGTTGATACATTCATCAGCACCCATGCTGGCCAGCCTGACCTCTTCACTGAGGCCCCAGCCCCATGCCTTTGCTCTCATGTTCCTGCCCATGAAATGCATTCCTCCACAAAACCCTACCTGGATACCTGGGCACAGCAGGAGTTCCCCTTTATCTGTGAAGTCTTCCTTGATCCGCTCACCCTTCCATCCTCTGAGTTCCCCCAGCTTATTAGCTGACCCTCCCTTTTGGGTCCATTACTTTCTTCCTTGACTGCCTCTCCTACTAGACCAGCACTTCCAAAAAGTCATAGGTGGTTTGTTTCCGTGACTCACGTGCCCAGCACAGGGTCTGGGGTGGAGCAGGGTTCAATGTTTGCTGAGTGAGTTGGCGAGTGAGTTGTTCGTAAACACTGTCAACTGCCCAAAGCATCCTCATGTCCTTTCCCCCACCTGTTCCCATAAGAGCCCTGATGGTCAGCTCAGCAGGCTGTTATCCCATTGCACAGATGAGGAAACCAAGGCTAGGAGGCCACACAGTGATGCAGACAGGGCAAGGACTGGCTTCTCATCGTGGAGCTGGGTTCCTGAGCTTAGGGACCATGCCTTATCTCCTGTCCCCTCACAATTCCTGCCACAGGGCAGAGTACTTGATTTGCCTTTTCTAGACCCAGTCCTTGATTCTAGCAGAAAAATAAGAGAGACTTCATGGTTGTGAGGGCAGCAGGGGGAACCAGCCACGAGTCCTTCCTCTCTGAGTAATGCAGAAGGGGGTGAAAAGGTGAGTGATCATTACCTTCTTTCTTCTTTAAATCAGTTACTAGTTGCCCAGCCCCCGATCCTTCCTCTTCCTGGGGCAGCACAGCCCGCCGGGCTCTCTAGGGGGAAGAAAGAGAAGCTGTTGCAGGGACCTTGCCACTATTGCTCACTTGTACCCCTGGAATACAGAAATAAACCATCTACTTCAGGAATCAAGGAGTAAACAGAAGCACAGCTACTATACTGACTAATGGACTGTTTCTCCAAACGCATCAACCTGAATTTCAGAATGGGCATCACAAGACAGATTTCTGGTACAGACGGGAAAATCAGCACCTCGAGGTATAACAATACCTACATGTCCAACTTCCAGTTGAAATGCCAAAAGAATAAAATAATGAGAAGAAACCTACCCCAGAGTTGGAAACCAGGGTAGGGCAGCATTCCAATGCTAGAAACTTAAAGGCATTTGTACACAACAAAGTATGGGTGTGACTGGTTTGCAGGAAGGGATGCCTATTAAGGAAGCTGCTTGCAGAGGAAAAGCCTTCTATAAAGTAAGGAGAAGGACCTGAGACTGACCCTAACACTCTTAGCTGTGGTGGGGGTGGGGACTGCAGAACAGGGAAGACTGCCGGAACTGTCAAAAGTGTCTCTGAGTATAGAGTCCCCTGTGGCAGGATCCCAGGGCAATTTAAGAAGGGATGAACAGGCAAATGACAGCTGCTAGGCAGTCTTCCTGTACACAGGTGAGACCTGGAATCTGCAAAAGTAAAAAACTATAGTAACTTTTAGCTTTTCCCTCTTCATTTTAAGGTGCAACTGAAAGCTGTGATTAGGGATTCCACTGTCTGCCAGAACCCATCTCGAGGTAGTCACGTGTAGACCTTCCTTGGTGAAAATGAAGGAAAAGAGAAAAATCATGGGACATATTAAATAATGCAGATGCTCAAAAGAATCAGACTGAGCTGGAGAAATGTCCCCACTAAACACAGGATGACAGTAAGAAACAGGAGAAAACTTAAACCATCAGTGAAATTCAAGATGACATTGCCTCAATGTAACAGAAGTCAACAGTTATGGGAATGAATAATATGAGATAAGTAGAAAGTTATTGGAGATGGAAAAGATTTTGTTGAATTTAACCACACAGTAGAGATAATAAACTGCAGTTTAGAAATTATAAGAAAGACATTCACTTAATAGGAGTTCTAGAAGAGGCAATCAACATAAATATAATAGAAGAAAACTTTTCCCAGTTGTAGAAAGACTTGAGTTGTCCAATTATAAGAGCTCAAGGGAATTAAGGCAAAATTAATGAAGAGCCCCACCTAGGCATTTTCTAGAGACAAAGGATGAAGAGCCCAGTGGCCCTCAGAGTAAATTTGTGATATTTAATGACAGAAGCTGCAGAGCAATATCTGAGGTTGTAAGAGGGAAAAGGTTGTAACCTAGGGATTCTTCACTCATCCAAGCTGTCGACCATGTGTTATAAACACAGAAAGATAGTCTCAGACATGCAAGGACCCAGTTTTTCACCAATGTATCTTGCCAGAAAAATTATTTATAGAAATATTCCCACCAATTGAGCAAAAAATATAAATACAAAAAATAAAAAAATTAAAAAAGGATGATGTGATAGCAAAGGAATGATGGTAAACTATAAAGCCAATAAAATATAGAGTTGAGGTCACATTATTGTTAAAGTGGTCATACAATTTAATGTAAATGTTAAAAATAACTTTCAAAATGAAAGATGGAAAAGATAAACATCAACCTCAGAGTATAGCCACAAAAATAGAGATGTGGGAAGCGTGTAAAAAAGATAATGTGCTACTTTTCTCTCTTTTGCAAGTGGTGTCATTAGCTATTGCTTCATTCCTCATATTGATAAATAGATTCCATTGAGATCTGGATTAAGATGGAAGATTGAAATGTCCCTCAAAATTGCCCTCTCCAATACCTAACAATTAGCAAACAATGAATTCAGAAATACCAGCCCCCACATGTTCATCAACGTCACTCAAACAAGGAGAGGGGCATAATTTAAAGCAAAAACTGAGACTGTCAATGAAGGAAAGAAATCAGATATTCTGGAGCTAAACAGGATGGTCAGCAAGGTTCAGCTCCTAACCCTGCTCTCCAACTCCCAGTCCTGGAAAATCATCAAATTCCTGATAACCCTCCCTAATCCTGAGATTCCCAAATCCTGTGAGAAGAAAATTGAGGGGAACCCTATCTTTTCCCTCTTCTGACAGAGGAGCAGTAAGAATGACTAGGGGGAAGAAAAAGGAAAATAGAGGCTGACTCTAAGAGAAGGGTCTGGAGCTACACGATTTAATGCTCAGGGGGTGTTGTCATGAGACAGCTGTACATCACTGCCAGCCCCAACCAGGTGGAAGGAAGCCCACAGAGGATGCTTTGCAGTCCTTCAAAAGAGAGAGCGAAATGCGAGTATTCCAAATAACCTTGGACTTCAGAAAGTGGATGGAACACAAAATACTCAGACCGCACACTAAATTTCGGTGGGAGGGGACTAGGCTCAAATTTAGTGAGGAAAGGGCCAAGGAGTAAATGAAACTCCCCACCCCACCACAGAAGTTCAGACAGAAAGTCTGGCTAAAACTGACGAAGCAGGAGCAAGATAGAAGGAAATGGTACAGAAACTACCCAGACCCACTTCAGAAATAAATGAATAAATAGCCTGAACTAGAGAAAGTCCGACGGTTGTGAACTGCCTAGACTTCCCCTCAGAAATGGACTTACATTCCCAGAGGCCAGAAGTGCTGCTGTTGACAGTCCTCAGGTATCAGCCCCTGCTCAGCTAAAGGAAGCCCTCTAGCTCAAGGCCATGTGCCCTTCCCAGACTGATCACCATGGGGGTATCAAGGCCCCACCCCTCAGCACCATTGGGACAACTCAGAACAGTCCTGCTGGCTCCAGAGCTCCCTAGAGGTTTTGCTGAGGCATTGTGACCACATCGCAGCTCTACTTCTCCCGCTGCCTAGTCCTCTCTTCATCCTTTCCCTTCCACAAGTGCTGACCTGGGGCACCCCATCTGTGACACCAACTTAGAAGAAAACATAACTCCAGGAGCAGAAGGAAATTCCTCAATGACCTCAAGCTATACAATGACTTAATAAGAACATGCATTTATTAAAACAAGACTCAAAGTTGACATGGTAAACAACAGAATAAGATGAAAAGAGAGAACCCAGCCTCAGAGAAGCAAATTGAGAACCAAAACGACATAATTTCAGAGCTGGTGATTAAATTAGAAATCGTAAGGAACGGAATGGATGCTGCTAAATGGAGTGACTGTCATAAAGAAAGACCGGTGATAATCCCAGTGAATACAGATGGAAGTAATTTGGGAGACGTTAATACATGGGGAAGACAAAGATGGCTGCAGGATGAACAAGTGTTCCTGAGGTGCTGAAACCCCACAGAGGGAATGGAGGATGGATTCCATACCGTGCAAGAGAGTTAGTTCCCTGAAATACAGAAGAAATCTAATCTGTGGGTGGAAATAGCATGCTGTGTTCCAGGAAATTTTGATATGGAATTCTCAACACTAAGGCATGTCCTTATCAAGATGTCGACTTCAAGGATAAACTTTGTTGAGGCATCCGGGCAGAAGAAACAAAGTGCTTACAAGGAGAAAAAGCATCAGGCTGGCCTCCAGCTCCCCACAGCGATAATCAGAGCCTGGGAACAATGGAGCAATGCATACGAAGCCTTTTCCGAGGGAAAGAAAACATGACCCAAGAATATGACATCCACGCAAAACGTCATTCAAGTATGAAAGACGCGGGCAGACATTCTCAAACAGGGAAGAATTCAGGGGTTAAAACATTCGCGAACCCTCCTCGAAAACACCCCTGGCTAAAGAAATGGCACTAATTAAGATTAATAGAAAAAAAATAACTCAGGAATGGAGACACTGTGGCTATATATTCACTAAGGATAAGTGTAGAAGCCGTTAAAATACAGAACTATTATTCCCAGACTACCATGAAATGTCTGGGATGAACTGCAGAGCAGAATGGGGATGGTAGCAATGTGGACAATGTAAAGGAAAAAGGGGACAAGAGATGGAACAGAGTTTGAGAGTGCTAACATTTGTCTTTCAAATAATAGAGACAATATATTATCTAAAAGCATATCCAGTGATGCCAGCCTCTTAAATGATTTTTTTCTTTCTTTTTTTATAGCCTTAAATTTAATTAGAGCGTTCTTTAGGAAATAATCTCTGGAGGTAAAGAAATACTACTTGACGTTCAAGAAGTCCACTTCATTTTTTTAAAAATTCAAATAAAATTACAATTAAAGCTTTTAAAAATTAACAAATAGTATCTGTAATATATCTATAATATGTCATGTAATACCAGTATATCTAAATCTGTGATTCTGTCTATCCAACCTCCCTTCCACCTGTCCTTCCATCCACATGTATGCATGTCAAGATTCCTGGAATGATGTGAATGCTGGTAGTTTTTAGGTGGTGGAATTTTTAAAAACTTATTTTTATACTTTTCTGCATTGTTTTAATTATTTATAATGAACATAGTTTTATAAAGTCGATGGTAATTTTTCTTAAAAATGTAGAGGCAAACAAATAATATGTTAACAGTGTTAATTCTATGTAGGAACAAGGACATTTTTTTCTTGTATTGTTCAATTTTCAAAAATATATTTCTAAGTAAATATTATATATAATTATACATACACACACATCAGTAGAGTAAATTAAGGTATATAATTTTCAAGTAATCAAAGAAAAAAAAAGAATGAATAAAGCTCAATCGAAAAACAGGAAAATAAAACAGAAGAGTAAGGAAGTCCAAAAAATCTAAAGGCAGCATAGGAGAAGAGGTGGTTTAAGAAGGCGCTTGCTCTCAGGTTTGCTGTTTCTTAGAAAGACCAATTAACTTTTATTTTCATTATTGAGTATTGACTACTGTTATTTCATTAAGTAGTTTACTGCTTTTAGGTACTATGCTAAGTCTTTTTCTAGCATGTGGCTGAATTCTAGTACCTGGAAGGTAAGTATAATCACCCCATTTCCAGATGGAGCAGCAACTAGCCTAAATGACCGAGCTGAGATTGAGTCCAGGGGGGTCTCACTTCAAAACCCATGCCCCTCACTGTCTTTCCTTCTCAATGACCCCACCTACCACCACAGCAGGACCTAAGCAAGGGCAGCAAAAATCAAGTGGGCAGGGAGGGGATGGAGTGGGGGAAAGAGGTACTCACCGGGGGTGAAGTGGGCTCTGATTCCTGCTCCCCAGGGACACACTCTCCTAGATCAGAGGACAGGAGACAGAGGTGACTAAGAGCGCCTCCCTTGGAGGGCATCTCATTGGGAACTGTCTTGTTCATCAGCCCACTTCATGAATGACTCCACCCACATGGCTTGCAGAAGGTCATTCATTGGTGAAGAGACAGACTGATGGCTGCACCATCATCACCATTTGTGTCAGCTCTGCCCCACCACCAGCGTTTCATCAGCACCATCACAAGAACAGCAATGGCTAACATTCATTGGACACTAACTAGACACCAGTCACAGCGCTATTGTATTTAATGGCTTTATCTCATTGACTCCTCACAGCAACTTACAAGGGAGGCATTATTATCCCCATTTTACAGATGAAGAAAATGAGGCTCTGGAAGGTTGACCAGCCAGAAGACACACGGTCAGTTTGAACCTAGGTGTTGTAAGTCTGGAGCTCACGCTCTTAACCCCAACACGCTATTGCCTCCTATGAGGTACTTATGGATTCTGGATATAACCTCACTTAGACACGTGGAAGTGAGTGAACACTGAATTGGTTCTAGTCTGGGCTCTGCCAGGTACACGCTGTGTGACTTGGAGCAAATCCAGGAGCCCCAGCTGCCTTCTCTGGAAAGAAGGAAAGAGGACAGTTGCCCTGCACATCTCAGAGGGTTACGAGAAAGACCCAGGGGCTGGGAAGATGTTCTCTGGGACCATAAAGGATGAAGAGGGAACAAAAATATGAGGTGGGGTGGGGGTGCCATTTACCTTTGTCAGCCATTGTGAAGATAGAGTTCTCGGGGATGCCCACACCCAGAGCAACCTGCCTGAACTCCTCCAGCAGGCTTTCCCGAAGCTGCGGCCTCCGCCCTGCCAGTGGGAAGCAGAGAAGATGCCTAGAACCACAGGTGCCTGGGCTGGCAAGGCCTGAGATGATTTTGCCCAGTGATTTTTGTTTAGGGGTAGTTTGCAAACTGTTGGCCCAGTTTGATGTCTTCTATACACTTATGGAAAGAACAGCCCCAGAAGAGGAAGAGATGTCCCTCCCCGGCCACAACCCACGTATCCCAACTCCCCACACAGGGCTCTTTCCACTGGTTCCTTGAAGGGCCTGGAGACGGGAATTCTCTGGGCCTGGAATTTTAGAGATCAAAAGAAGAGGTTTCTGCCTCAAATGGGAGACTGAGCTCTACCTCCTCCAAGAAGAATAAATGTTCTCACCTTTCCCTTAAGTGAAGTTTTGTCAGAAGGAAAAAGCAAAACTCCCTGCTCCGCCCCACTTCATTATCCCTAAGTCGCTGGTCACCTGCCACCCCCAACTCCAATGAACTTAGGTAGTTCCAGGCCTTTACCATAGAGCTTGGCAGTAATGGTGAGTCCGTGGCGGTGGCTTAATTTCTTGGACAGAATAATAGCATACTCATCATAGTTGGTGTGCACCACATAGGATTCGATGGTGGTGTTCCATTCTGTGTGGGAGACGCAGGAAGAAAAAGGGCTCACTGGTCAGAGGCTCCCCTAGCCTGAGATCGCTCACCTGTTTGCCCACACATCATCCTTTCAGCCATCCTGTCCACCCATCTCTCTGTATACTTGTTTATCTATCCATCCATCTTCAGCCTCCCTCTGTCCATCCATTTCCTCTTTATATTCATCATTAATTCACCCACTATCATTCCATCCATCCATCCTCCCCACATATCAATCCATAAATTCATCCATTTTCCTCCCTCCCTCCCTCCTTTCTTCCTTCCTTCTTTCCCTCCTTTCTTGCTTCTTTCCTCTATCCATTAAACCACCTACTAGGTGGTGTATTTATTAGGTGTCTGATTCACTCACTTACCTGCCATCTATACATGTATTCATGTACCAATCATCTGTTTATTCTCTCATTTGTTTATCTAACCATCCATCTACCCAAACATTCATATATTCACCCCCTAACACAATTGTTTGACACATAGAGCATAGTCAATAAACATGTGCTGGACAAATGAATAAATTCATGTCTAAGTCCCTCTGTCATGTAGCACCACGCACACCGTACGTGGTAGATGCTCAGCACATTTTTATCAGCTGATTGCAGATGCCCATCAGGAAGACTGATGACTCTTGATGTTCTCCTCGGCTTTCATACCATCACTCTGATTCTGGATGTGAGAGAGAGAGGAAGAGAGAGAGAGAGAGAGAGAGAGAGAGAGGGAGAGAGGGAGAGAGAGAGGAGGCGATAAAAGAGGAACTTTGGAGCAAAGCTAGATGACATTTCAGAAATATGGGAGGAAAGTTTATAGGGGCAGAGTGAGCTGAGTCAGAAGGAAAGAGAGCTTAAGACGATATCAAGGTATATTTTAGCAAAGGAGAAAACTGTGGATGTCTCCTTAGACTCAACTTACTAGGTTTCTGATAGAGGAACTTTCCATCAGTGTCTGCTTTCTCATAAGTCCCGGAGGTCTCCTCACAGAAGCCTTTTCTGGAAATGAACAAACCCAAAGAAAGGTGAATTCTGGTAGAGACCATGGTCCTGACACTCCACTCTCCTGCCGGGTCCTTCCCTTCACACCTGTCCTTGGAAACACCCATTTCACACAAGAAGGAACAGCAGGACAGAGAAAAAAGAGACTATTCCATGCCATCCTTTGCATATCAAACACTAAAAATCAGCTTCCTTAACCAAATCCGCACATTATACTGACGCACTGGGGAATCAGAGTGCACTCCTTCATTAATGCACTCATTCACTTATTACTCTGTGTCTCTCTTGCCCCAGTTTCTTCATCTGTGAAGTGGGGATAACGATCGTTTCTAACTCACATGGTGGCTGTAAGGATCAAATGAGGACTCGGCAGAGCTCAGCGTAAGCGCTATGCACACCTTAGCTGTTATTGTTATGGTGAATATTCTTTATCTTCTGAACATGGAGCAGTATGTCTGTGTCAAGCACTGTGCTATGTTCTGGGAATACAGGGGAATGGACCCTGTCCCCTCATGGAGCTCACAATTGAGTGGGGTGGGTGGGCAGGGCAGAGGCAGATGCAGTCAGTGTGCCACGTGGGGGGCAAGCACAAGGCGCTCGGCGAGCACAAGGGAAGGCATGTCACCTGAACTTGGGGGGCCTGGGAGGGCCTCCTGGAGGAAGTGACATAGAACCTCAGTCCTCAAGATCCATAGGAATTAGCCCAGGAAAGTGGGGAGAGGTTTTCCCAGTAGAAGGAACATACAATGCAAAGGCCGAGGGGTACAAGAGGAGAGGGAGTTCCAGAAACTGGAAGAAGGTCCCCTTGAGTGGGTCACTGAGTACATGGGAAACAGCGGGGCAGGGAACGGTGAGTTCTGGGAGGGGCCTGGGAGGCCACGTCAAAAAGATTGAGTTTTATTTCCAAGGGCAATAGGGAGCGATGGAAAGGTTTAAGCAGATTTGAGTTTTCGAAAAGGTGTTTCTAGTTGCTGAGTGAAGAATGGATTGGATGGAAGGTTCAAATTCGAGGTGGGGAGAAATGTAGAGAAGCTGTTGCACACAACCAGTAAGGAAAGGAAGGTGGCTTGGACCAAGGCGGTGGCGGGGGAGAGGGGAGAAGTGAACAGATTGGAAGGACTTAGGAAGAGAATGGATGGGGCTTGATGATGGATTGCATGGCTCATGACAGCAGAGCGAGGAGTCCAGGCCACCTGCCTCTGCCCGGGTTTCCGGGCCGGGTCCCTGGCAGGTAGAAGGGCCCTTACTGAGCGAAGGGACAGCCAAGGAGCAAGAGCAGGTTGGAAAACAGGCACAGTGTTGGGGGCATTGTCCTCGAGGTGCAGATGGGACGGTTAGAAAGGGATTCACTGATGGCAGCAGAGCAGAGAGATCTGGAGCTCCGAGGGGAGGGCCTGCCTGGAGGGAGAGGTCTGTAACTTTCCAGGACGGGGTGAGGACGAGGCCAGGGTGGGGTCCCCCTTGCCCCTCCCACTCCATGCCCAAGCTCACCGCCAAAGAGTGCTGGCCGTGCTGAGCTGCCTCTCCGTCGCGCCCTCTCTCAGCGTCAGCGTGCTGATGGCCAGCCTGTCCTTGAACCTCATCAGCCAAGGGCAGGTAGAGCCTATGGCCACGTGGAACCATTTCCCGTAGAACTAAGAAGCAGCCATAACAATGAGGATCTGGATTTGCCTCAGATCTCGAAGCAGACGTGGTGGACATCTGCCCCCTCCCTCCGCTCAATGACTAATTGTTTGGGGTGATAATGTCTTATAGCTAATTGGAGGCCACACAGCTTCAAGGGAGGATGGAACCCTAATGGTGGAACTGGGGCGTGAGCAAGCTTAGGAAGATGTGCAGATGGGGTCCCACCCACCGGCAAAAGGCCTTCCTCTGCTGAGATTCAAGATCTGTGCTGCTCACTGGGACAGGGTCCAAATCCCCGTGCCCTAAGGTCACCATCAACCACTACGATAAGACCAGGAGTCCTGTCTTTACTCCCCTGGGGACAGGGTGCTCACCACCTCACAAGCAGCCCATGGCTCCGCGTTAGAAAGTATCTGCTTTCCTTGAGCTGATGCAGGATAAGCCTGCCACCTTTCTCCTGACTGCACATCAGAGAGTTGACAGAGCCCTCACATCCCTGCAGAGGGCCAATGAACCTCCAACCCTCCACCATCCCAGACCACCCCTGGGGCCCTGCTCCTCACCACTTCTCCACCCATGATCCTCCCTTGTCCCTGAAAGTAAACAAAATCCATAGAACACCACACCTAGGAGGGTCTGCGAGCCCTTCATACCAAAGTAGAGGCTGAGCCTTAGGTGGACAAGGTCCTGTTCAAGGTCACCCAGTGATTTGGGCCAGAGCTGGGGCTGGAATGCAGTCCTAGGGTGCCACACACACAAGGGCCCTGCCAAGGCCCCTCATCCCCACCAGTCCTAATTTCTGTCCTCCTCTTCTCCCCGTAATACCACATGCCACCCCACGCCTGTGAAGGTAGAGGACCCAGGATGAGACAACATAGATGTTGTGGGGAGAGGTGAGTAGTGAAAGGGTGACGGCTGGGGTTGGGGTGGGGGCAGGAAGAGTCATGAAAAGCTAGGCACTGTGTGTGTGTGTGTGTGTGTGTGTGTGTGTGTGTGTGTGGCAGGGGGTGT
>NW_017731374.1:6708237-6755732 GCF_001890085.2 Hipposideros armiger
CAGGACAAAGCCTTCTAGGGGTGTGTTCTAATCAAAGCATGTGGATTCCCCTTGGAGCCTGAGAGGACAGGTTTGAATGTGTGGACATTTGACTCCGAATCAGACAAGAGTCCCAAAGAATGGCGGATGCGTAGAGTTGTTGCTTCAACAAAACCCAGATGGTCTGAGCAGGAAGGGCCTTTAGGGACGCACCGCTAGAGTTCCAGATGGGGAGACAGAGACCCCGAGGCGGCCAGGACTTGCCCCCCGGCAAAGCCCAGCTTTTCAGACACCCGCAATCACCCCCCAGAGAAGCCAGTCTTACCCTAGAGATGTCGAAGTTTTCCTGCACTTGGATGTTGCCTGGCACTGTCGGCACAGGGTTGGCACTCACCGCCAGGCAGGCGGTCAGCAGCAGAAGCAGGGCCCCGAGACTCTGCATGGCTCTGGCTCTGAACCTAGGGGGTCACTCACGGGCTCAGTCTGGGGACAGAGGAACTCCCTGCCCGAGGCAGCTGCAAACTGAGGCTGGGGAAAGGGCCTGCAGTTTGTAGGGGACCTTGGTGTTTGCCCTGCTTAGCCAGGACCAATCAGGGCCCCAAGGCCAGGTCTAATCGATCCCTGGTAGTGCCCTGGCTGGGGTCAGTGGTCCGAAGGGGCCAGGGTGTCTGCTGCAGAGAAGGCATTGGCCAAACACAACAAGACCCAGATGCAGCCTGGGCTGAGTTCACCCCCAGAAGGCTTCCTCAGAAACTACTCGCCCGACACAGGGTGGCATGTGAGGACAGGAGACATGGGTAGCCCTGGCCTTTCCTGCTGTGTCATTCCACCTGGACCTCACACTCCTGTGAGACAGCAGGACGAGCCTGATGGGGCCATTTCTCATATGAGAAAACTGAAGCCCAGGGAGAGGAAATGCCTTACTAGAGGCCACAGGGAAGTCTATGCCAAAGCCAAGACTAGAGTTCAGGCGTCTGCCCCAGGCTTCCTTCTCTCACCCCAGCTTCCCACAGCCCTGGCAAATAATAGTAGAAATAACCATGATGATTCTAATAACAGCTTCTGTTCACTGAGTGCCTGCTATGCGCCAGCTCTGCTCCAGCACTTTACACTGAACCATAGAGCTGAACTCAATCCCCACAACCACCCCATGAGGTAGGTGCTATTTCCCCCCTTACAGACAGGGAATTTGAGTCAAGAGGTAAATGACTTGCCCAGGGTCTCGCATCTGGGAAGTGGCATTGCCGGGGGAGGCAGCATTTGGTGTGGATGAGAGCATGGACTCGGGAGCCAGACTGCCTTCTGTGCCAGTCACCCACTGTGCGGCCTTGGGTGAGTGACTTCTCTGTTTCTTGGTTTCCTCAACAGTAAATGGAGATAATAATAGTTCCTAGTTCATAGTATTATTGTGAAGACTAAAGGAGTTAACACTTATAAAGCATGTGGACAGCATCTAGCACGTAGGAAGAGCTGACTGAATATGCTTGCAGCAGGTTACATGGCGTCCCCCCAGATTCATGTGCACCCAGAACCTTAGAACGTGACCCTATTTGCAGATGTAATGGATTGAGGTGAGGTCATACTGGATGAGGTTGCCCCAAATTCCAATGACTAATGTCTTCATAAGGGAAATGGGGGGCAAGGTTCAGGCAGAGACACAGACATAGAGGGAAGACGACCGAGGTGCACAGACGCACAGGGAAGATGACCATGCGAAGACCGAGGCTGGGAATGGAGTGAGGCAGCTGCAAGTCACAGAATGCCAAAAGCGAGGAAGAGGCAAGGAAGGATTCTTACTCAGAGCCTGCAGGAGGAGTGTGGCCCTAATGACAACTTGGTGTCAGACTCCTAACCTCCAGAACCGTGCGAGAATACATTTATGTTGTTTTAAGCCACCCAGTTTGGGGAGGGGCGGACAGGGGTGTTGTTTTGTTTTGTTTTTTAATGATACTTTTTAAGAAACCATACGGCATTCATTAAACTACAAATTTTAAAGGGAATTTTTAAAACCCACGTCTGTTTATCTGCAGAGCTCACACTCTTGCCAGCAAGACCACAGGCCCTCTCTACGAGGCGCCCTTCTCCGGCGGTCAGAGATGCTGTGCTTACTTCCGCCCTGCTCTTCGCATGGGGCGTCCCATACACACAGCAGCCTCCCTGCTACATCTGAATGACCCCCTTCAGACAGGAGCTTCCAAAAGCAAGATCTGTGCTCATATGAGAATCCAGGAGCTCCCTCAGTCAGTGACACCAACAAATGGTGTACCACCTCCTTTCTGTGAAAGCCACACCATACCTTTCTCTTTCACCAATATCAGGAACAAGTGTGTCTCTATTCATCATAAGTGAGTGTATTTCCTTTGCTCCAACACTGATAGCTTGGCTGCTGATGGCATCGCCTTTTTGCTTTGGCTTCCAGGAAGCTCAAAACCGTGTTACAAGTTTAATCACAGCAACCGTATTGGCTTAGATTTTGGGGACAAGTACCATCCCTCTTGTTTACAGAGTTTCGCACTCTTTTATGGTTTGGTCAGTGGTGGTCGTAAGGAGGCAGTCTGCATTAAGAGGGGTGCAAAGAAATGGGGGCTGGCAGTTCTGACTTCTTGTCCTGTGTGACATTAGCCATGTCTTTCCCTTTCTGAGGCCCACTTTCCTCATCTGTAAACCGAGGATAACAGTCCCTGTCCTGTCTGCCAAGAGGTTAAGTGAGGCAATGCGTGTGACACTGCTCCATAAGCCGTCCACTGCCTTACCTGTGTGACGGGTTCAAGGTGTATGTCTTTGGAGAAACCAGGCCTGGTATACGAATGAAAAACTAACAATGAGTCATTAATAGGAATAGAGCCGCTTTTCTAAGGTTGCCTACAGCGTACCATGACGGCTCCTCTGGCCTTCACAGCCCGTCTGCGTTATTAGGGTTGTCAACCCCTCTAGCTAAGGGGAAGCCCGAGGCACACGGAGCGCAGGAGAACCTGGGCCTCTTTGGACAGGGCTGTTCCTTCAGCCACACAGCCTCTCCTGGGGGAGGGGACAGGCCAGAATCTGGGCTCAGGGTGTTGATCTCTTCTCCTGCCTCTAGGGATGTTTGTTCTCTCGAGATTATTAACCAGCGAGGGAGCAAACTCTGCCAAGACCCACTGGACTTTGAGCTGCTTTTTAAAAATTAACCCTGGGCCACCAGGATGCACAGCCAGCAGTGGTAAGGAGGTGCTAACCCCTCTTCCCTCTCTAGCTATTGGGGTGGCAGTGTGGAGGTTCTGGGGCCCCTGCACTCCCAGGGGGACCCATGGGTTCAAGAGTTCACAGGAACTGGCCAGGTTCCAGAACCATTTCAGAGGGAAGGGGAGGGCCTGCCCCATGTAGGAGGCCTCACAGCCTCAGAGGTGCCCAGACCAGTAGGGAATAGAGGCCTCATTTTTAGATGAAAACACAGGCTCAGGGAGGGAATGGGACTTGTTCAAGGTCACCCAGTTTGTGGCCAAGCAGGCGCCCAGGCCTTCTCCCATCACTTATTCATTCATTCACTCATTCATTCACCAAATACGCACTCTGTGCTTGGCGGTGGGGATAGGATGGAGAATACGACAGGCCTCCCAGAGCTCACCCCTGGCCAGGGTGGGATGGGGAGCAGTGAGGAGAATATGATAAGGCAGGATGGTCAGCGCAGCGATGGGGAAAGCTGGGGCCAGAGGAGGGGAGTCTAACTTGATGAGTGGGAGTTAGCTAGACAGAAGTACACGGGGTGTGTGTGGAAAGCGGATATTCCAGAGAGAGGGCACAGCACCTGCAAAGGCTTAGAGGAGGAAGGTGGAGAGAGCAAAATGCATTCGGAATGCAAAAAACCACAGGTCTGGGGGGTGGGGGGAAGATGAGGCTGGAGCCGTGGCCGGGGCTCAGAAGGTTAGACTATGATGCCAGGCCTAAGGGCTTGCTCGTTGTCTGGAGGGTACAGGAAACACTGGCGAGTTTTCAGAAGTGAGTGGCCAGTCAGATTCGTAATGAGGGGAGATCAGTGAGGAGGCAGTGGAAGTGGGAGGCCCAGGAAAACAACTCCATCGCACGTTTCCCAGGAAGAAGGAAGGACCTGGGGCACTGGGACCTGGTGCCTGGACCAGCAGAGACATCGAGGACATTGGGCCGAACTCAGACCAAAGGGTGGGGCCAAGGTTCAGGGCTTCCTCTGCTAATGGCGGAAGGGGATGGCAGGGTGACTTTCCTTCCCGACGAGGAGGAATCCTGCTGCAGGCCTCACCCCAAATGCCTGACCCTTCCCAGCTCCCTTGAACTTGGAGCCAAAGCTTATGTGTTCATAGCAAAGCTGGAGGTGAGCGGCGCTCAGGACTCCATGACCAGTGATAAGAGGGGATGTCCTCACTGCCCGGCAACTTCTAGGCTTTTACTCATTCCTCACCCTTGTCCCAGAGACTTGGGTCCCAGTCCTTGTGACTTGCTGGGTGACCATGAAGCAGTCCTTCCTTCCCTGGCCTCACCTTCCTCATCTAGACCTCTAAATGAAGGTAATAATAACTCATTTGACAGGGCTGAAATTAGAACTGAATGAGGGACTTTTGTGAAAGTGCTCCCGCAAGTGTGCATACGGGACAGACCGATGTCATCCCAGGCACTTAGCATACATAGCAGGTACTATAAGAGCAGTACCAGGCAAAGGCTCCATACGGGCTGCAAAAAGGCGTGAGCAACCCATGTCCACTAGAGGGCAGCAGAAGACTTCTAAAGACCGTGGGTTTGCTCATAGCTAGCATCCTACAGACCAGGAGCCAGAGGCTAGGGCGAAGGCCTATAGACCAGGTCGGACCAGGGCTAGAATCAGCCTTTCTTACCAGAGTCTGTTTAAAATCCCCTGGTGAGTGTAAAAGATCCAGTTTCTACCTTGCCTATCCCCACCCGGGCTATAGAGCTGGACGCTTAATTAGAGGTCATAGCTTAGGGGCATAGAAGAATGCTCTTGCTCTTTGCAGAGAGCTTAGCAAATAGTAAGTGCTAGCCCTAAGCTGGAAGTGCACTGGGTGGAAGGTGCCCTTGGGTGTTGTCAATTTAGTTTCCTGATTGTGGGAGCCCGTGGCTTAGCCTGGAGAAGCAGAAGATGAGACTTTTTGGAGCTCAGTGTCCTTGAGATCTGGCTGCCCGGTGGACAGGGCTTGTGGCCCAGGGTCTGGTTCTCTTTGCAGCCCTGAAGAAAGGGATTCCAAAGGAACAAACTTCCAAAGGCCTGACGTGTTCCAGGAAAAGGACACGAACATTTCCTGCTCTTCTCAGGCTAGTCTTATCTACAGCAGGACCCCAGGGGCCTGCCGGACGCCTTGCTGACTGAGTTGACATCACCCAGTGTCCTTGGAAGGGACTACAATAGCTCTTTTCTGAAACCATGAGGCAAGCTGGACTCTTCAGAAAGTCCCACTGGCCTTTCTTCAATGGAGCTGAATGACTGTCTCTCAGTCAGCTGTGTTGGCTCGTCTGTTGGATGAGAGACCTCAGTGGACACATCTCTCTGTGGAAAAATCCTGGTTAAGGAGGAGCTGCAGAGCTGGATGTCCACAAGTGCGTGAGTCTTTATAACCAGAGTCTGCATATTGATGCAATTCCTCCCCTGAGAGTACAAGAGTGGCAACATGTTTGTGCTGAGAGTTTCCATTAGTAATAAGAATAGTAATAACTAGCACTTATTTAGCACTGGCCATGTGCCAGGCTCTGTCCTCAACAGTTGATAGGGGTCCACGCTTGTGATCCTCACATCATCCTCTATGAGTGCTTATTAACTTCGCAAAGGGTAAAACAATCATACCCCCACTTTACGGAGGAAGAAACTAAGGTTCAGAGACCTTAACTCCCTTGCCCAGGCTTCCACAGCTATATGTTGGGCAGACTGAGGCTGAGAGTGGGAGTGGGTGTGCCCAAGGTCCTGTGGTCTGGAGACCACCGGATCTCCACACAGGGCCCTGCCCACCACACAAACCCTGGACTGCAGGGGCCCTTTTCTAATTCTCTTGGTTCCAACTCAGGTTGCCCAGAATCTTGCTTCATTGACTAGTAAAGAATTCCTTTATCTTTGCGGGTGGTGAGGGTTCCTCCATGGAAGAAAAAGAGCTTGGGAAGTCCTTTCCTCCAAAGACCTCTGCATGGTCTGCTCTTGCTGGGTGGTGCTGGGCTTTGATGGAGACCAACTTACCCAGGGAGGCTGCCCCATGTGCTCAGCGGTTCCTGAGTTGGATAGGAGCTGTTCCTCTATTTGCCCTCCCTCTGTGGTCCTACGGGTGGCTCGTGGCATGGTGGTTGAGAGCGTCTATTCAGGAGCCAGTCCACCCTGGGAGAATGCCACTGCTGCCACCTACTAGCTGTGTGGCCTTGGGCAAATTCCCAAACCTCTTCTTGCCTTGGTTTCCGCACTGCAGCATGAGGAGAATAATAGTGCCCACTTCACAGAGTTGTTATGAGAAATGAATGAGTTCATCCAGGACCAATACTGGAAACAATGCTTGGTACCACATACATTTGCCAATTATTATTTATTCTGCTGATTGCAAGTGTCACTTTTATTGTCCTCTTCCCCCACTTGGCTGGACACTCCATAAGAATAGGGCAGTGGCTCAAGGTCAGGCCAGTGTCCCTCATGCCCAGTAGAACAGGCCTGACCTTCAAGTAGGGACTTAGTATGATGGAATGAGAGACAGTGTGATGATAGCCATGAGCTGAATGAAATCTCTTGAGGAAGACACCTCTGGCCAACTTCCAAAGGTCTTCCTTGATGGCCATCCAGTGTAGATGTCAGTGATGGCCCGGGGGCTGGTCTGGCTCAGACGGTAGGTCTGTTGCAGAGCATGCTTAGAACCCAGGTGTCTCCAGACTGCAGTCCTGGTCTCCAACCACAGCACCAACCCATCTCCAAATTTCAGTAGCCGCTGCTCCTTGTTTCATAGCAAGACTTCCTACCTGCCCCACCCTGCCTCGCCATATTTGTTTGCTTAAAATAAAGACAAGTCTTTGGAAGCTCAACAAAGAGACAGAAATGGAAAAAGTCATCTAAGAGGGCTCAAAATATCCTTCAAAGTGGTTAAAATCAACCTGTTGTGTATAAAATTGAATACAAATGAATTTGGAGCAAATGTGTCATTAGACAAAGGGAAGAGAGACCCTGAGTGAGAGAAAGCAGGGCACACCTGCGACGCGAACGAAGTCCGGTGTGGTTGAAGCAGACAGAGAGATGGGAGCTAGAAGTTCTTGGCAGTAGGGTCTTCACAAACTCTCACATTGACTTCACCTCTTGGGGTCTATCTGGGGCTTGGTTGCCCAGACGAGACCTCATAGCCTTTTGAACACAACTATTCGCAGGAGTACTCTTCCTGAAGCCCCTGCCTTGGCTGGATTGGCTGAGAGTCAAGGTCCCCAAGGGTCTGGAGGACTCACATCCAACATCTCGGGTTCCAACATCTGGGTGGCTCTCTAGACTTGTCAGCATTCTAGAAACTCGTGGATGGACCTATGAGTTCTGGTGACCATTCTCACCTCCAGCTAAAGAGTCCAGAGAACCCCCTCCCAACTTCTATACAGTGTTTTAAATTTTCAGAGATTTTTTGGGGGGGATTTGGCGTTGTGAGAAATTCCTACCGTGCTTCAAGATTTCCAAGATCTGCCCCCAGTTCTAATGTTCTGAGTTACCAGAGACCTCATTTTAAGTTTGATAGTTGTGGAGAAATACTACCCTACTTCCTGGAGCCAGAGATCAGCCCCCAAATTCCAGCATTCTAGAAAAGGCCTACAGCGTTTAGGTTTCCAGGAGTGTCCTCTGGAATCCCCAAGCTCTCAGTAAGGACCACTGGATTTGAAGATATGTTACTAGGTCCTATGGAATTCCTCCAGGGTTTAGGGATTCTGGACAAGTAGCCATTTTAGAATGAGGACGCTGATTGAGAGATGGACACAGGGCTTATGAGATGGGGGCAGTGGGGAATCATCCCGTTGCATTACTATCCCTGGAAAAGTATGTGGGGGGGGGGTTGCTGAGCTGGAACTAGGAAACTGGAAAATTGTAGCTGGCTCCAGCAGAAGAAATCCCAACACGAATGAACCGGCAACAGCCAGGGTCCCCCTGGGTGGTCCGTGTCCATCCTCCCAAGACAGCTAAGCAAAGCTCTCACACTCAATGCCAGAGGCCTCCCCTGCTGGAGGCTAGGGACCTCCCAGCAGTCAAGCCCATGAGACCAGTGAGTGAGATAAGAGCTCTGGGGAGGGGGGAAGCCCAGTCTCAAACCTGCAGAGCACCCAAGCCCATGTGGCGTCAAAGTTACCAAAGTAGAAAAAAGTGAATTTATGGCATGAGTCAGGCTTATCCTCCTCCTCTCCTTCAGGTCTCTGCATAAATGTCATCTGCACGAGACCTTTCCTGACCCCCTGATTTAGAAATACATCCGCCCTGGCAGATGGACCTCTCCACTCCATTTTGATCTATAGCATTTATCACTATCAGACTTTCCACATATTTTGCCCATTTTCTTGTTTCTTGTCTGTGTTCCATGAGGATGAGGATTCTTATGCTTTGTTCAAAGATGGCCCAATGTGGGTTCTCTAAACACTTGCTGAATTATTATCTTTTTAAACTCAGATTGTCAATTCCATCAAATTGTCATGTTGACTACCAGTTGCTGTTGGCTAAATCGTCTGCAACAGGCAAAGCCTTATGCTGTCCTCTTTGCATGTATCTGTACATTTAATCGTCATGACCAGCCCATGAGGGGCTATTATTATTGTATCCATTCTGCAAATGTGGCCACTGGGGCTCAGAGTAGTTAAGTCACCTGCCCAGGCTCAATCATGGATAAGTGATGATGCCTGGATTTGAACTTGTGTGACTCAGTCTGTTGACTTAAACACAATCACCTCTGCTGGCCCAGCTGCCTGTAGTGTCTGCTGTTACCCCACGTCCCCGAGCTGTGCCTCCCTGGGCACTGGTCTTCCAGCCACCACTGTTGAACACCCGCTAATGCCTGGTTACAAGTCTTGCCTTTCAATTTCTGGCCACTGGGGACTCCCATCTGGGCTGACCCTGCCAAGAGAGACTCAGGAGTCAGAGGCTCTGCAGAGGGGGTAGCCTGCCCCAAGTCACACAGCATGCTCAAATGCAGCCGTGAGGCACCTTGCTTTAATATGTGGGTCCTCACTCCTCTGGGGAAAGGGAGGCATAATTAGGGACTATCCCCAGGGCTATTTTCCAGGGTGGCGGTGGGTAGGAGTATGCTGGGTCTCTTCTTGCTTGGTTGCACTGTGCAGTGGAGTAGGGACAAGACTTGATTTCCTTAGGCCAGGTCTGCGGGCTGCGACCCCTTCCCCAGGCTTACTGACACTCACCAGCTACCCTGTCTTGCCCTCTAGCCTCGGCTCGCTGCTGCCTCAGTGCTCCCCAAGCCAATACTGAGGTTTGCCCGAGCCCAGGGCCCAGGTTTCAGGGGATTCCCAGCCCGAGGCCTGGCTTAGGTACTCCTGATTGAGGAGTATCCCATCCCCCCCCGCACTGGTCCTTTTACTGGTCCCCCTGCGTCCAGCTCAGCCTCACCAGTCAGTCCACCTGCCACAGTGGCCAGTGTGGCTTAAATGCAAATCTAAGCATGTGACACCTCAAGACCCTTCTGTGGCTCCCCTTTGCCCTCGGGACAAGCCCAAATTCTGGATGTAGCCCAGAAGGCCATGCACTTCCTGGCCCTGCCCACCTTCGGAACCTCAGGGGTCTCTGGGCCTTGGCCTCGGCCGCCCTCCACCTGCCCTGGGGCAGCTGCTGTTCACCCTCTGAGACTTAATCATAACGCTCTTTGGCAAACCTTCACTGACCCCCTCAACAATTTCTGATTGGGTGACCCTCCGCTGTGCCTCCAGTCCCCTGGATTTTCCCATCAAAGCACATGTGTGAGTTTGTAAATGTCAGTCTGTCTGTCCCCCACCAGACTGTGAGCTCCCTGTTCCTTGTCAGTCTTGTTCACCACCTTGATTTGCAGTTGATACGTTATTTTTTTGTTTGTTTTTATTGGGGAACAGTGTGTTTTTCCAGGACCCATCAGCTCCAAGTCAAATTGTTTCAATCTAGTTGTGGAGGGTGCAGCTCAGCTCCAAGTCCAGTCACCATTTTCAGTCTAGTTGCAGGGGGTGCAGCCCACCATCCCATGCGGGAATCAAACCGGCAACCTTGTTGTTAAGAGCGCGCGCTGTAACCAGCTGAGCCATCTGGCCACTCAGCGGCAGCTCAGCTCAAGTTGTTGTCTTTAATCTAGTTGCGGAGGGCACAGCTCACTGGCCCATGTGGGAATCAAACCGGCAACCTTGATGTTTTCAGAGCACGCGCTCTAACCAACTGACCCACCCGGCTGCCCCCCCCCCAGTGGTGTTTTTGAATGAGTGAGTGAATGCATGAGCCAACGAAGGAATGAGCCATCTGGGTCTCAGTTTCCCTAAGTATAAAATAGGAGAGTTACGTTAGCCTCTTGTAATGAGCACCCCCAATTTCTCATGTCACATCCAAACTTCCCCATAATTGTAGACCAAAAGCATCCTACTGGGCACTATACCAAGAATCATGAGATTCCTCCCCTCTTTGATCCTCACTGGAGCTCAACAGGACAGGGAGCCTTGTCCCCTGTCTAACTGGCTGAAAACCATTATGTGATCCAGGGAGGCTGCAGGGCTTCCCCAAGGTCTCAGAGCAGGTCTGTGGTTCCAGGACTCAGGCCTCATGATCCTTCTAGCGCCAGGGCACAGGAAGCTGGCACACAGAAGGGAGCCCCTAGGTCCACCATCTGCCCCAGCTCAAGGCCAAATCAGTTTGTCCCAGGCCTTCTTCCTGGAGATGCTTACCATTTGATTTCCCCATGCTTGCCCAGTGGCACATAGTAGTTGCTCAATTAAAACTTGTATAATATATGAAAGGAGATGGGAACCTGGACTATTCCTGATCAGAAGAGGACACACACCCAAGTGTCCTTGCCTCCTCTTCTCCCCTGAGAGCTCCTCCCCTCTGGGATGTCACTATGAGAAGTGACTGATTAACCTGACTTGCAGCTGAGGCCTCTCTTTATTGGTATGTATAGTTCATCACCTGCTCAATTGGTCTCATTTCTCATAGTCTGGAGTGGCACCCTTCCTTT
The DNA here is from genome assembly GCF_001890085.2 of Hipposideros armiger. Taxonomy (NCBI): domain Eukaryota; kingdom Metazoa; phylum Chordata; class Mammalia; order Chiroptera; family Hipposideridae; genus Hipposideros; species Hipposideros armiger. Next base: position 6,719,361 of record NW_017731374.1, read on the forward strand.
TCTCCCCCAAATTGCCCTCTAGCCCCTACCCACTAGCCCTCAGGAACTGTCCTCGCCTGGCCCAGCTACAGAGAAGCAGCAGCTGCTATCCCCATTTAACAGATGAGGAGACTGGACCCCCGGAGTGCAGAGCCCAGCCTGAGGTCACACAGTGGTCTTCTGGGTTTCTGTTTTGCCCTCAGCATGGAGGAAGGACTCGGCTGGGGCTTTGCGAGCCCTCGCTGCGGGGTGGCACGTTCCGGCTACGTCGCAGGGAGCTGCCAATCTGGTCTCTGAGGGCCTCCAGTCTCCGGGCTAGGTTTGGAACTGTGGCCCCACCTAAGGTGCACAGTGAGACTCAAGGCCTGCACTACTCTGGGCCCCTCCCTACCCAGGCCCATCAGGGTCCCAAGATCCTCTGGGGAAGCCTCAGGTGGTACCCACTTCCTTCCCCCCTGCCATACATTATGGGTTCCGTTATACATCTGGGCATGCAGGTGGCCCTAGGAAGAGAATTCCCAGTTTGGAAACCAGAAATGTCTTAGAAATCACCTCTCAGCATGCACCCTATTTCAGAGATGGGGAGACTGAGGTCTGGAGATGGTGGGTTCTGGCTCAAGATCACAGACAACACTAGGGGCTCCTCCCACTGTCCCTTCTTCACCTCTCAGCACCGGTGACGTGTTCGGGGGCCCCATGGGCAGTGGAGGTGCAGACGGTACCACCTCCTCCTCAGTCAGCATCTCCGCCAGGACTCGGGTCTGAGTCCAGTCGCTGTGGCTCCTGGGCCGGGGTGAGTTGTGTGGTGGGAGGTGAGCTTCAGGGTCCCACGCCTCCTCCTCCCCCACCCCAGTGCCCCAGCGCCGGGCCCACCTCTCTCTTGGGCACTTGGCAGAGCCAGGGCTGCATGGGGGTGCCCAGGGTGGGGGCCGAGCAGACAGGGGCATGCCATCTGGGGCCTTCGGACCAAACATCTGCAGGAAAGACCAGAGCCCACACTGGGTGACCTCAGCCTTACCTCTCTGCTCCACTTCCCTGGTGCTGACCATGACACTGCCATCCCTGCCGCACCTGCCTCACGAGGCACCAAGAATGTCAGGTGGCCATAAAGGGAAGGGGTCTTGGTTGCTCTTTCTGTGGGCAGCAGGTGGCCTTTGTAATGTCCTCTCTGTAGACTAGGAACTCCCTGAGAGCAGGAACCATGTCTGCTCTCTCTGTATCTGAATCCTCAGTGCCCAGAGCAGGGGCTGGCACCAAGCAAGATGCATAGGGGAGAGCCAGTGAACGTGGGTGAACACGTGAATAAGAAAATGCATAAATGAGTAATATGAAAGTGAATGAATGAATAAGCGAATGGCAGAGTGAGTTCCTAAAAGAAGGCAGGATGGGGAGAAGGGGGAGGCAAGGTAAAGAGCTATTCTGAACCCTGAGTCGAGGGAGCCCAAAGCCAACCATTTGCCCCCATAACCCAGCCTGGGACCCTGGAGGCCCTGGAGTTCTGATGCCCAGGACTAATCCCCTAGATCAAGATCGCCAGCTCTCCCAGACTTCCCTCACCCCTACTTTGGCCCTTCCTACCTGGGGCAGTTGGAGCTCCCTCCGTGGGCAGGCCCAGTGGGCCAGCGGTGCTCGGCACAGGGGGCAGAAGCGACAGCAGGGGCAGGAGCAGAGGGGTGGCAGCGCCTGCAAGAAGGCACGTCAGGAGTTCCCTGTTGTCCTTGCTCCTCCCTGCTTCAGGCTGGGTAGAGACTCACATGACAGGAGGGAGCTGGCACCATCACACAGGGACATGGCGGGGCTGGGTCAAGGCCTGGCTGGTGAAGGTAGCATGCAGAGAGGAGGCGCCTGGAAAGAGCAGTGGGGTCTGTGCCTGTGGCCCTCAACCCTACTGCCAGGCTGGCCCCCAGATCCCCCCTTTTACCAAATGGAGCACTGACTACATGCCAGGCACCACTGGCAATGCTTTACAAATGAACTCATGCAATCTAGTCTTTAAAACAACGCTGTAAGGTGGGCGTTATAGTATCCTCATTTTACTGATGAGGAAACCCCGGCAGTGAGAAGTCACACGACTCACCCAAGATCACACAGCTAGGTGGCAGAGCCGGAATTTGAACCCAGGTGGTCTGGATCCAGAGGTCAGACTCTTAACCATTTCATTAAGCCACCCCTTTTCCACCTGCCTTCTGTCTCAAGGCCTGTCTGTGGGCGGGTGGCCATGCTCACCGCTCCAGCTCATGCACCTGCTGGGCCAGGACACGCTGCTCATCCCGGGCCAGGTCCCAGCTACTCTGCAGCTGGCTCTTTTCTTTCCTGGGAAGAACAGGCCCCAGAAAGGTAACAGCAGGAAGAGCTGATGGGCGTATCAGTCAGCCCCTCATTGCAGTGTTGTACAAGCCCCAGCAGGCAGGTGGGGAAAGAAGGAAGCCACAGACCAGAGAGGGAGCAGCTTGGCAGATGCAGCTCAGCAGGAAGGGGTGGCACTGAGTCCCCTGCCTGGGGCTGGGCCTTACCTGAGCCTCTCATTCTCCAGCATAAACTCCTGGAGCATTCCATAGAGGTTCCGCTGGGCCCAGGCCACCCGGGCCCCACTGAACCCAGAGACTACAGGGGAGAGGGAGGCGGCTAGATTCACAGGAGCCCCAGACCCTCTCCACCTCCCACCCAACCCCCAGGGAGCTCATACCCTTGAGGTTCATTTGGCTCAGCTGGGACCGTAGGAGATGGTTCTCCTCCTGGAGCTGCAATATCTTCGTCTCCAAACGCTGGGGCTGCTTTGCTATGGGGGACTGCAGAGAACGAGGCCCAGAGCTGCCATGTATGGTTGCGCAAGTGGTGCACTGCACACGGGCTTCTGGCAGTGGGGCGTGAGTGAAGCCTAAAAACCAGCCCATGCTTCACTCACCAGCCTGGCATGCTAGCACAAGTCTACATCCACCTGGAGGGGACACTTTATCCTAATTGCATCGAAGTGCCTATGGCCTTAGCTGCATGCCTGGACCCTGCTCCAAGTCCAACCCCAAACTCCTGTTCAAACCTTGGTCCAGATTCTGACTCCAAACAAGACCCCAACTCAACTCAGACTTAATAATGATACCAAGTGGGATTCCGGCTAGCCCCTGAATCATATCCCAAATCAGACTCCAACCTTAGACCTTGGACCTGCCATAACCCAGACCATGACCCTGACCCTGACCCCACCCTACCCAATCATGATCGCATCATCAGGATTCCAACTCTAATCCTAACTCTGACTCAGTCCCAGACATTAACTATGACACCAACTCAGGCTCCAACTACTGCCTGATCCCCAACCATTGCCCTTGCCTGCCATCCCTTTACCTGTGTCTTCCTCTCACCTTGGGGGCTTGTGGTCGAGTCGTGACCCGCTGAGCTCGGCTGGCATATCGCAAGGTACTGAGAGTCTCGGGAAGGCACTGGGCTGAGGGGGACACGCAGGCCACCTGGGGAGGATGTCTTGAGTGTTTCTCTCTGGGAGCCCCTCCCTCAAGCCCCAGCCCTCCCTGCCAGCCGCCCTCAGGTACCATGAGGGTGACCCCACGCCCCCCCAGTGAGTCCGCCAGCAACTTGGTGAGCTTGCTGTCTCGAAAGGGAATGTGGCTTTGCTTCCGCTGTGGGTCCAGCAGCAGGGAGATGCAGTGACCTGGGTAGGGAGAGTGAGGCCCAGTAAGGTTACACCCCTTGCCCAGGGACACGCAGCTGGTTCATGCAGAGCAGAAATCTCCACCTAGGCCAGTGTGGCTCTGAAATCCCTCTTTCCATGTGATCTTGTTCCCCACTCAGATTGGCCTCTGCCACCAGACTGGGGCTCCTGTGGGCAGAGGTGGCCCTGTCCAGGCCAGACCCCTGATGCCCAACAAAGGGTCTGGCTCTCAGCAGAGGCTCAGAAAATATCTGACAAATGGACTGAATGCAGAGGAGCTTCCTGAGTGTCTCCCCACGCACCCACAGTGGAGCCCCAATGACCTGGGGTGGGAGTGGGAAGACAGGTCAGGTCCCTTCTCCTCACTGGGCCTCCATCTTCCCATCTGCATAAGGGACAAGCTGAAGATCTGAGGGCTCATAGTCTGCACTTGGATGTGTCTACCTCCTAAACTAGAATGAGTTTCATTCTAATAGAATGAAGTTTATAGGGTTTGTAAAGCCATCAACACAGTTCTAAGAGGGGAGGCACAAGACAAAGCAAGCTGAGGACAGAAGGAGGCCTGCCTGTGGCTCTTGGCTCACAGCTCCCTAATTCTCCTCCATGCCCTACAACCCCTCTGGTTCCCCCCCCCCTCGCCCCCAACTCCCCTTCTCCCGCTCCTTCCATGGACAGCTGCGGGTCAGGCAAGAGCTCAAAACGTCAGGCCTGGCTCCCAGGTCTCACCCAGGGCCAGCAGGCTGCGGTTGATGCTGTTGGCCTCAAGCATCAGCTCCCCACGGGATCCTGTGGTTGCCACCTTCTCACTGCCCGCCAGGTCTACAAAGCACAGCTTCCCACCAACAGGGTTCCCGGGATCCACAGGAGACATCTGCTGGGATTAGGGGATCAGAGCTTGATGGGGACTTGGGAGGGGCTGTCCCCATCAAAGTCACAAAGCCAAGGTTTCCACGATGACCGCCTGTGCACACCCAAGTTGGTTTATACACCCAGAGGCAGACCCTTGCTGGGTGACCCTGGGCCAGTTCCTTCCCCAGGCTGGGGCACTCACAGTTTGGCGGCTGATATAGAGTGTGAGCAGGGCATGGCTTCGGCTGGAGGCCTGGTTCAGAGTGTGAGCAGAGCTCCTTCGACGGCTAAGACCTGGAGGGAAAAAGCATCAGGAACTGGACCTGATAGGAAGAGCATGTAGTCACCAATAAAGGAAAAGGAGCAATGGCATCCTGGTAGGGGGGCCAGCGCGTGCAAAGGTACAGCAGCAGGAAAGGGGAATGATGGGATGTGTGGTATGGCACTAGGACAGACCGGTGAGAGGGCGATGGAAAGAACTGAGCAGAAGAATGTCAAATTCCCATCTGATGTACATCCCTCCTATCGCTATGTAGAAGGAGGGAGGGGAAGCAGAAAGATCAGCTGGGAGATGTGGCTCAACGCTGGGGCAGGAACCCTGAGTCTCAGTGACCCCAGTGCCTGCCACAGGGTGGACGTTCAATAAATATTTGATGAATGAATGAATGAGACTGGAACAGAAGGGGCCTATAGGCTGGCTAAGAGGTATGACCTTTGCCCTCAGGACACTGGAAGTGGGCTGGAGAGGAAGAGGGATGTGGTTTGCTGCATGGAACGTGGATGGGAGCCGGAGAGCCTTGAGGCGGAAAGACCTATCTGGGGAGCAAACCAGAGGCCTGACTGAGGCAGAGGCCCTGGGCTGGAGAGAGGGTGGGCCCAGAGAGAGTTTGGCAGGCACAGTCAGCAGGCCTGGGGGTGGGATGGGGGCCGTCCTTGGGCTGTGTCTGAATTATTGGTTTGCTGGCTCTTTGCTCCCACAAGGGTCATCTCTGAATCCACAGCCCCAGCCAGGGGCCTCGAGTGCACTCAGTGAACAGTAGAGGGATGGGCTTCCCCTGTACCCCAAAGCTTCCCCTGAAATAGCACGCACCCATTTGCAGAAGTTCCATCAGAGCTCCCAGACTCCCAAACTCCACCACCCGCAGCTGCTCCACATAGAAGCCCCGGGTCTTGTTCCAGCGAACAGGCAGACGCCGGGGAGACCCCAGGCTCAGCAAGTCTCGAACCTGGGTGGTGTGGGTGGAGGGTGAGGGAAGGAGTGCTGAATCCATGTTCCATCCACCCTCAGACCTCACTGACAACAGTCCCCCCCCACCCCCCCACCCCCACCCCGTTCTGCCCCTTGACCCAGGCTCCTTAGAAAGAAATGCCTCATTTCAACTGTCGGCTGTCTTTCTAGTCATCTCTGTCCCCCACCTGCTCATTGTAGATCTCCAGATAGGAAGCATGGAGGGTGACAGGGGCACCCAGGTGCTGCACACGGTCTAGCAGCCAGGCGAAGGTCCTCTGCATGATGCCACCCAGGCTGGGGGGTACAGGCACCCCGTCTCCCTGGAGGCAGAAACAGTTGAGCCTGGGGCTCACCACCGCAGTAATAACTACCCTTTGTAGAGCCCTTACGTACTGCCCTAGGAACTGCACGAAGTTCTCATATAACATCTCATTTAGTTCTCACAAGCAGGACTATCGCTTCCATTTTATAGATGAAGAAACTGAGTGCTAGTAAGTAAAGGAGACAAAATATGAACTCCATACAGGGCAAGTAGCTTTACCTCTATGGGCCTCAGTTTCCTTGTCTGCAAATACGTGGGGTTGGGTTGCACTGTCCAAGGCCCTAACCTCTGGAAGCCTGCGCAGCCAACAGCTCCCCAGAGCTTCCAGTCCACCAACCCCTGACCCACCAGGGCTCCGATTGCGCTCGGCCCACCTGGGGAGGCGGCCCGGTCAAGGTGTAGGTCTTCCCGGATCCGGTCTGGCCGAAGGTGAAGACGGTGCAGGGGAAGCTGCGGGCAGCAGGGGCGTGGCTGGGCCCAAGCGGAGGGCGGGGGTCCGCGGTGGGGTCAGGGCAGCGAGCGGATGCAGGGCATCCCCAGGGCCTCACTCACCCGCGCAGCGCCAGCTCCCCAAGACTCCGCACACCGCAAGCCCGGAACACGTCCTCCTGCGTGCACGCCCCGTCCAGCACCGCGCGGAAGCGGAACACCACATCTGGGCCCCCGCCCGGGGGGCTCACCTGGGGGAGGGGGCGGTGGAGAAGGGGGGCGAGGCCTTGGGAGAGCGGGGCCTGGGCAAAGTTGCCTGGGGGGAAGGACGAGGCCTCTACACATCTTTCCGGTAGGTTTTTTTTTTTTTTTATTGGGGTAGGGGTTTCTCACCTGCAGAGTCCTGGAACCTGAGCAGTGCAGCGCGCTCTGCTCCCCTCGACGTAGCTCTGCAGCGCTCATGGGACGCACCCTGGGGCCCGACGGTAGGGTGGATGTCCCATCCCGATGTCTCTCCATCGGTCCCTTCCCTTCCTCTCTCAGGCACCTCTTAACCAACCTATACCCACCTGAGCACCACCTGGATGGGTGTTTCCGGCCCCTCTGGCCCCTGCTCCAGGCTCCACTCAGGGTCCCTGTGGGCAGCAAGGTGAGTTAAACCATCCCGGGGCCCAGCGGCTCCTCGAACCTCCCAGAATCTCTGCTTACCCATCGGGGGACCCGCGTTCCTCCATGCCCTGCTTTGCACACGGAGTTAGCTCCGCCTGAGTTTCGTTCCTTTTCCTCCCCACTACCCTCCCTTCACCACACTGGGACTAGCTTTACACAACTTACATCCCCCACACCCATCCCCCCTTCCCAGGCAGCCATCCATCCGGAAAGGCTCTGGCCTGCCCAGGGCCAGGTAGTTAAAGATTTACCCACCCCCACCTCTATGATGGAGGAAGTCTCTCCCAAACTAGGGAACCCCTAGCGAGGGGTTTCTGGATTCTGAGGATCCCTTGCTCTTGCCCAGTCCCATCAGGAGGGACCACCCAGACCAGACTCTTCTGTACACAGATAGGAATACCGAGGCAAGGATGGGAAGGACTCAGCCAAGGCCACACAGCTCTTCCTATTCTATCCATATACTCCTCCAGTTTTGTAGTCTCCCTCCCTCTCCTCCCTTTCCCTGTCCCTAGCAGCTCCAGTTACTTTGCAGCCCAGGGCGAGGGGGGGGGGGTGTCTTAGCTCTAGGAAGACCTAGCTGGATTGAATTCTTGTGTTGAAGCTTTTGGTTAAACATTAGATCACCTGCTTGTCCAATGCCAAGGCTGATCCAAGGCCAGGACTGTTGTTCAACCCTCTCCTGGTCTGGTTAAGAGAGAACCAGAGATATGTAGATGTGCTGGGGGGGGGGGGTGGCACGCACCCATTCAGTGCCAGTCTCCATGCTGGGCACCAGGCAGAGAAATCCCATAGTTTTGCTGGAGAGACAGGTAAGTGCTATTTAGTGTGCAGGGGCTTTTAGGAGGAGTTCAGAGGCCTGTAGGGACAGGGAGGTGAGGGTGGTAGGTGAGGGTTCTAGGGTCTTCTAGCAGGATCTATAGGGAAAGTTAGGTAGAACAAAGAGTTACTGTCCTGGGCTCTGCCACTAACATCCCAGAGAGCCTTGGCCAGGTCATTTCCCCTTTCTTAGCTGTTTCCTTCTTGCAAAAAAAGATTAATGATTGTACACAGTTGTGCTGAGATTTCAGTGAGACAGTGTATAGATTGTCCTGGACTTACAATGATTCAACTTACGATTTTTCAACTTTATGGTAGTGCAAAAGCAATAAGCATTCAGTAGAAGCTGCACTTGAATTTTGCCTTTTGATCTTCTCACGGGCTAGTGATATGCAGTAAGATAATTTTTCGTGATGCTGGGCAGTGGCAGTGAGCGCAGCTTTCAGTCAGCCATGCCATCACAAGGGTAAACAACTGATGCTCTACATTTAGACTGAATATATTTTCAACTTACTATGGGTTTATTATTGTAAGCAGAGGAGAACTGTAATCGAAAGTGATTCATAAATTGTACAACATTACCTAAAAGCCAAAATAAAAATCCCTAGATAATCTCCAAGATTCCTTTCAACTCTGAAATTTCATAATCTATTACATGTTTTTTTAATCCTTGAGGTTGATAGGACAAGAATTACTATTCCTGTTTTTCAGATGAAAAATACAAGAAAACAGAAGTAGGCAGGGGAGGCTGTCTGAGGAGAAAGCAGCTGTAAATGGTGAAACTGGGAGGTTTAGACCCAGAACTATGAGCGCTAAATCCTAGTGCCATTTGCTATGGCAGGCTTCCCTTTTCAGTTGTAAACCCAGTAAGTGAACAAGTTGCTCCCTAAATGTCCTTAAAAAGGTTAAGGACTGTCAGTCATTCACATCTGAGCATGGGTTGATTTAATCAGCTTGCTGTCCACCTCAAACTGAACTGAAATGAGCCGCACCCGAGGGCTTTGGAGAATAGTGCAGAGATGAGGGATACGGCACGTCGGGGTGTGATGAGCTGTTTGTAGGGACTTTTGCACCAGGCTTCACCAGGCTTCCAAGCTGGGTCAAAATGCGTACATCACTGGAGGTTCTGAGCCTGTCCTCTATCCCAAACTGCACCTTTTCATCAGGAATAGCGGGACCCCCGTCGTTGAGGGAGGGAGGGAGGGAAGGCATGTGGCGAAACTCAGAGCCTCTTAGAAGCCGGCTGGACCCTGCAGGGGTGTATCTCCAGGTGTAGGTAGAGGGCAGCAGAGCACTGCGCCATTATGGCTCCAGGGCTGGCCACAAAGAAGGCTTTGTCAAGTGCAGCCTCGCTCTTCTCTTTCCATACATTTTCTCCCGAGCTTGAGCTGTGTGGAGGGGCTGGCCCGCTTGATACTGTGGAGAGGGATGAGCAGGCCCTCAAGAAGTGCTCTTTCAGGGAGTGAATAAAAGCAATATTGAGCAGTCAGGGAATCCTCCCACGCACACCCCTGCTCCTGGTTCCAGCCACTTCAACCCCAGCCTTCTTCCCTGAGAAAATCCTGCCCTGCTCCCTGGGGCCTCAGAATAAAGTCTGAGCTCCCTCGCTGAGATTCAAGGTCATTTATCCTCTATCTCCTGCTGACTCCCCTGGCTGTCTCCACTGCCCATTGCCTCCCCGCCCCTGCACCAATGCTCCAGCCCAAAAGCTTTCCTGGGCTTCCCTCTGATTCCCTAGACCTTTGTTCTTGCTGTTCCTTCTGCCAGGAGCTCTCTCTGCTGCCTGGTGGACTTGTCTTGCAAGCCTTCCTGTAGAACACCTTGCCTGTCATCCCCGCCCCACCAGGTCAGGTTGGAGTTGTGCCTGTGCCCCTACAGCCTCCTGGGTTTCCCTCTGTTGCAGTACTGATGACACTGGGTTCAGTACCCTTCCTTACTGAACACAGTAGGTTGGTCTTCTTGCCTTGGGAGCACAGACTGTGCTGGCTTCATCCCTGTGGCCTCTGAGCCAGCACAGGAGCCTGCACACAGTAGGAGCACAGCAAATGTTGGTGGGAAGAAGAGAAGGAGCCAGACAGGAGGAAGGGAGGCTGGTGAGAGGGTTGCTGGATGCGTCGTCGTGCAGCCCTTGCCAACCGCCATCTCTCCTCTCTCCCTCCTCTCAAGACTAACCGCAAACACTCAACTTCATGATGTAAGGATTCCTTTAGGGACTCATTTATCATGGAGATCATCAGCTCCTGCCACAAAGCTGCTCTCAAATGTGCCCAGAAGCTGGGTGACACTCTCCCAGCCTTGGCCAAGCTCCCAGATGAGTCCGGGGCTCACCCTGCCAGACAGCTTTGCATTGGACTGAGGTGGGACAGAGATGAGAAAGAAGATTGGGAAGGAAGGAAGTTCTCCTTTTATCACATGCCCTCGTCTTTCATTGTCTCACTTGTAACACCCCCCTTCCCCCCCCCCTCACCATGAAGGGATAGCCAGATGGATCCAAGTCCAGTTGTGAAATTTTCCAAACAGAGCTTGCTGTAATCTTTAATTAAAACGTGAATGTAGGCCATAGGACTCATTTCCCAACATGCTCCAAAGCGAGGGCCTTAGGGAATCATTGAATTAACTTTTCTCTGGCCCCCTACTCCCGTTTTACAGATGGGAAAACTGAAGGGTGGCCAGTTCAGGCTGGAGCAGCACTTGCGCCGACGGTGAAGAGCTGTGATTTTAGGAAGAGATGGAGAGAGTCGCAGTAACCCATTGGCGCCCTTGGGCAACTCTTTCCTCTGAATGCCTGGCTCCTCTCCCCCACAGCCTCACAAGGCTTATCTGCTGTGTCTGGTGGGTGCCGGTAGCCATGCCAGGCTTTCCTGCGCAACAAGGAGCTTGGTGAGGGTGGAGATCCCCTCCCAACGCCCATCTCAGGGCCCAGCAAAGAGGTGCACCCACTAGCTAACTGTCTGATGAAGGCGGGAAGGTCGAAGCAAGAGGAATTGAGATGAGCCTCTCTGGGTGGTTGTGAAATGAAAGGACCCAGGGTTGTTGAAACTCCCTGCTGTTTCCAGGATCTCAGCTCTTCCTAGAAACATAATCAGCTTTCCCCTGAGTCAGTCTATGCAGTGTTCACCCAGGAATGACTTACCTATGAGTTGGATATTTTCCTCTGAAAACAGTGTTGATGTGTAAGAGTATTAAGGGGCATTAAGGACCCTCTCTTGCACAATGTTGCCTCATGTGTCTGGAACCTTCTGAGTCAGAGGGATGGGAGTTGATATTTGTTGAACACTGGGCACTTTTCCTACTTCATTTTAACTAATTTGCAAAGCAACCCTTTGGGACTGGCACTACAATTGTCCCATTTTAAGATGAGGTTCTGAGTTGTTCAGTAGCTTCCCAAGGTCATGCACCCACTAAGTGGTGTGGGAATCTGACTGTCACCAAAGCTTGTGTTCCGTCCTCTGCTCTCTGCAGCCCTTTTCTGTGAGCTGGTCTGCAAAACTAAACTTGGATAACTGAAGTTGACCTTTTAAGTACACAACTCGCCTTAGTTTAACCATCTCTGTTGAGACGTGTTCCCATATCAGCTTTCACACTGCCCTGCCTTCTTCCCCGGGGAATGTGGCGTGATACTTTAAGGCAGTGGCACTCCACCCCTGGCATCAGAGTCACCTGGGGATTCCAGGCCCCACCTCCAGAGATTCTGATTAATCAGCTTGGGGGAGGGGGGCTAAGGCATCAATGTTTTTAAAGCTCCCCCAGATGGATCTAATGCACAGCCAGGATTGACAAATTCGGCTTTTGATATTTTTCTTGATGACCAAAGTCATCCTTTTCAGTATGTGTCTTGGGCTATAGCCTGATAGAGTGATTTATCACATCCTGATGGGCATTTTGAGACCTTCTGTCTGCTTTTTCTAGTACAGTACACCCACCTTTCTCTTGGGACCAAATTTCCTGATGAGCCCCATCTCACTGTGGTCCCAGATTCTCTCTTTTCATTTCTAGCTTGGAGTCCACTGAAATATCATAGGCTGAACAGAGCAGAACTGCCCACAGGCCCTGCCTGCAGGGACCATGGGATCCATCCAGTTTTCCAGATTTTTCTTCCCTGCTAGGTTTTCTCTATGTAGGTAACAGGAAGTTGTCCGATGTGGGAACTGCAGCTGCATATTCAATTGGAATGTTAATTAAGCACAACCAAAGCACCCACTGTGAGCTGGGTCACAAACCAGGTGCTAACAATCCATTTGGTTATGAGCACAGAATGGCTGCATCCTCTCCCAGGAAGCCTTCCTGGATTAGGAAGGGACCCCTCCCCTGAGGACTCACACATCTCCCACACTTACCAGCACCATGACTTTAGTCCATTTGGCAGGGGTGGAGGTAGTACAGCAACATCTGTCTGCCTCAGAGAACTCTAAGCTCTCTGAGGGCAGGGACTGGTGGGTGAATCAACGCACGTCTGTTAAAATGAACTACTCGTAGCATCTGGAACCAAATGCCATGGGATCACAAGTGGAGCAAGAGAACTCTGGCCAGAGAGCAAAGGCTAGGGAATCTGGGAAGGCTTCCTGGAGGAGGTGGCATCGGGAGACTTAATTGAGGCAGGCAGAAAGGAGAAAAAGAACACTTCAGGGCCAGCTGAGTGGCTCAGTTGGTTAAGAGCTCGCTCAAGAGTGCGAGCTCTGCGCCGGCCGAGTGGCGCGATGGTTAAGAACTTGCTTGGGATGCCAGAGGGCCCCGGTTCGGATCCCACATATGAGGGCCAGTGACACTGCCCTCTACAGCTAAGATGCTGAACAACAGCTCAACCTGGAGCTGGGCTGCCGTAAGTCGCCGGCGACGGCGTAGGCTGCAGTCCCTGTGGCAGTGGGTTGCCATGGGCTACCGTGTGTAGCCAGCAGCCAGCGTGAGCGGCCAGCAGCCGCAGTGAGCAGCCGTCCAGAAGCCGGCGACTGATCTGCCTCACCCAGGAAGAGCGCAATGATGGTGCCAACTTAGGCCAGTGAAGCAACGTCCTCCACAACTAGACTGAAGAACAAAAAGGACAGCAACTTGTCTGTTCCCCTTCCCCCAATTCCCCAGCACTGTTCCCATCCCCCCAATTCCCCAATAAAAATCTTTGGAAAAAAAAAAGAGTGCGAGCTCTGAGCAACAGCGGTTCGAGTCCCAGCCCGAGCTGAGCAGCCACTGAGCTGCCAACAGGTGGCAGGATGGCTCAGCTAAAGAAAAAAAGAACACTTCAGGCAAAGGGGACAGCATGAGTAAAGGCCCAGAGGTGGGACAAGTTGAAGAACAAACTTGTTCAGTGGGGTCGAAGGCCAGCAAGACTTGTGGGATCATACTCCAAACTGCCAGAAGCCAGAAGCTTCTATGGAAGCTGGGAATTGGTCCTGGCTGGAAACTTCATTCATTCTTCTAGGGGAGCAGAGCCTTGGGGTGCCCTGGTGCCCCCTCCTTGTGATTATTCCAGCTCTTCCCAGGAAGCCCCACCCATCATATCAGAATTAAGGACACCGAGTTCCTGAGGCCTGGGTGGGTGCCAGGCCCCACTGCTGACTCGCCCCTCTGGCAGCTAAGGACCTGGAGCGCAGAGCTGGGCTTTCCACATCAGCCCAAGCCCTCAGAGCTGGTCCTGTGGGAACAGCAAGAAGCATGTCTCCCAGCCGAGTCATTCTTTTCCTTGTTACCCCGTGGAAACCCCCTGCCACCCACGCCCCGGGAGCCTCAGTGGTCCCATATGCAAATGAGGACAGGGGACCAGAGGAACCTAAGACCCTGCCTGCTCCAGGATTCTGGGATTTCTGGGAATAAACACTATCCCTGCCTCCCTGGGAGAGGCTAAGGGGGAGACACAGCCCCGCCATAACCCCAAGACTCTGTCCCTGAGACAGAGTCATTTCTCTCACCAAGCCTACAAGAGTTTGATTAGCACCCATTTCTAGGGTTCTGCACCCTTCATTTCTTCTTGCCGACCCATCTATCTGGACCCCTCTCCTTTCCAATTTTCATCAACTGAACCCTGTTCCCCTTCCCCAGAATTGAAAGGGGCTGAATTCTCTTAGCTTTACCTCTCGCCTGACATACACGCCCACTCTGGCATTACTATTAGTACTATCATACGAGTACATCTGCTAATACTTCTATAGCTACACTGTTTACTAGTACAACTAGTACTTCCACTATTACTACCACCAGTACTTCTAGTTGTTCTACTACTATTACTATGACTAACAATACCATTGCTACTACTGGTATTTATAGTCCAGTATTTCACTACCGCTACTACAATAATGAACTGCTATTTACTGGTATTTACTGGTATTCCTCATAGCAAACATTATGGGTTATACACAGTGGGCCAGAGACTGAGCTAAGCATTACCTATCAATGGAGATAATTTAATCGTAACAACAGCCTTCTGCGGTATTAATAGTCTCCCTACTTTATGAATGGGGAAACTGAGGCTTGCAGAAGCTAAGTAACTTGCCCAAAGTCACAGGGACAGTAAGAGAGGATTTTGACCAGCAACCTGACTATGGGGGCAAGTCTGAGATCCAGAATCCTGCCCCTTGTCTGCACTTAGTCTGGTTTCCCTGAGTGCATCCTTGGCTTATCTTGAGTCCCCAGGAAAGAATTCCCTGAAGCTGAAGAAGAAAAGGAACCTACCCTTTTGCAAGGTGTCTATGTAGAATGCTGTGAGCAATGCACACAGTAGGTGTTCAATACATATATTGTCTGAATTAGCTGGATTCTAATAACTACCATTTGAGGTACACAGAAAGATTCAGATGTTACAGTTGGGGAAACAGACTCAGAAGTGCGGTGATCTACCCAGAGGCAGAGTTGGGACTATACCCCAATACTGTTTTTTCATGACCTTGAATATGTGAACTGTTCACACCAACCACGGACTCTTCCATGTACATAGCACTTTGCAGTTTACAAAGCTCGCACATTTCTTGTGTGATTTCATCCTCACAACAATCCTCCGAGGGAGTGAGCACCTCCATTGTATAGGTAAGGCTCAAATTGTTGAGGCAGCTTTTGAAGAGCTCCTGGGGAGTCAATGGCAAATCCAGAATTTGAACTAACCCCCCACCCCTACCCCTTGAAGCCTGAGAGCAGGGGCCTCCCAGCTGGAAGAATCCAAGAGGCCTCTCTTGGGACAGCCCTCCCGGCTCTGCCTGCCGCCTCAGCCCCTGTGGTGGGCGAGCCCACAGCCCCAAGGGGCGGAGACAGCTGGTTATTTCTAGCCTGGTACTTAAGGGCTGACCAGGGAGTGGGGTGTGGGCTGGCCAGAGGGCTCTATGCTTCTAAGAGGGTCTGGCCTTTGGCTGTTGAGACCTAGGCAGGGGGTCAGGGATTTCTGTCCAAGCCGCCTAGGCTAGCCAAAGCTGGGATGGTGTCCCAGGAGAGGACAGGCCACCCCCTCCCCAAAAAGGTAAGATGTTGGTAGCCAAGACGCACACAGGCAGCTCATTCAACCGCCTCCAGCTCAGCTGACCCTGTTCTGGGCTGTGGCCCAGACTGAGGCACTGCCCCTGCTGTTCCTGAGAGATGGAAAGAGCAGACAGCAGTCCTGATAGGGGCCTGACGCAGTCACAGAGGCCTGAAGATCGGTCAAGAGCAAAGACATTATGTTCTAAGCACCTCCTTTGTGCCATCCTCCCTTCCAGCAGGTCTGCAAGTTGGAAATGATCATCCCTCTTCCCATTGTATGAGGAATGCTACTGCCACACTGATCCCTTTCAAAACACCAAGCATTTCCTGCCTCAGGACCTTTGCGTATGCTGTTCCCACTGCTGGGAGTGCCCTTCCTTTAGCTCCTCACAAGGTTGATTTCTCTGTCTTCAGGCTTGATTTTTAAAAGTCAATTTTTAGTGATGTCTTCGCTGACTCTCCTAATAGGTTCCCCACTTCCCCATACACATACCTTGTCTGTCACCCTCCTCTGTTTCCTCCTTGGCATTTGTATTTATTTTGTTGTTGTTGTCTCTCTTCCCAGAGAGGGCAAGGACAAAGGCTGGTCTGTCGACCATCGTGTCCCCAGGGTCCAGCAAAGGGTCTGACATGCAGGAGAATCATTTATCACATGAACAAGGAAGGGAAGTGAAGGCACTTGCCCATGTCCTCACTGTTAGAAGGTGTCATCAGCATCCAAACTCGGCTCTGCCTGTCTCTAAAGGTGCCACCGTGCTTCCTATGAGAGTCCCCGGTGATGACACCACATTCTCGGCTCTGTTTCTTCCTCAGCCCAGAGGCACACATGGGGCTCAGTGCTTTCTCCAACTTCCCTCACTGGTCCTCCACCTTCTGTTTGCATACTTCCAAAGGACAGGGAGCTCAACCCATCCACTGCAATATTAGAAGGTCCCTTCTGATGCCATGTGACCTTTTGAACAACGGAATAGGCTGTTCTTCACAATTTGTCATGTGCTGAAGAGGAAGAATTTCTCTCATTAGCACAAGGCTTCCAGACTTGGACAATGCACTTTTCTGTTTGTTTATTTCCTGAGCCCCAACCATGGGCCAGGCCTGTGGTCACAAAGTAGAGAGCAGAACAGCCTTGGTGGCTGTCTTCTCGATGATGTGTAAGGTCTGTGTTGAGCCATAGAACAGCCCGGGTCCGGGGGAGGGGCATGTGCTATAGATCGGATGCTCCTGGAACCTTGCTGTGCACACAAACCCCTCAGGATCTTAGGACGCAGATTCACGTACAGCAAACCTGGACAGAGAGTCTGTATCTTACGAGCTCGTGGGCAGTGCTGCTGCTGCTGGTGCATGGACCACACTCTGAAGAGCAGGGTGTAGACCCAACTGATGAAGGTGGACAGTGGGACCCAGAGTGAGTAAGGGACTTGTCCAGGGTCATCTGGCCAGGCAATGGGCTGAGAAGGGACCGCTTGACTCCTCCAGCCAGGACTCTGGAATTCATGGTGCAGGCCGGGCTCAGTGTGTCTTTGTGAGGCGGCATACCTGAACTCACCCGGGCTGCCCACCCCTGCCCATGAATAGCGGGCCTCTTTCCTTCCTGCACCAGGCCAGGCGGGCGTGAGCCCATGGCCGCCCCCTCCCCTGCACACACACTCACACACACTCATACACCCCAGCCGGCCCGGCTGCCCTCCCTGTTTGGGGAAAGTCAACAAGAGCATTTGAAAAGTCTTTCTGTGTGGAGAATCTGTTTGTATAGGGGGAGGAAACGGAGCGCTGGCCAATAGGTAGAAATATTAATGAAGCTTGTTATAAAGGGCCCATTCACGGCTCTCCGAGTAAATAGGGCTCTTGTCGGACTGCCACCTTATCTGCCAAGTTCAAGAATGTGGTTTGAAAAAATAGAATTTAAAGGGCTGAGGTGGAGCCTTAAATGGCTGGCCTTCTGGTGCTGGAGCCAAATACAGGAGGAGCCCTTGGTGAGGGGGCTGGGCTGGGGGCAGTGGGCCCTGCGTCTTGGGGTGATGGGCTGCCCAGAGACAAGGGCTGGGGGAGGAGCTGCCGAAGAGAGGGGCTCAGAGAGAACCCAGTGCACCAGCATGGTGTCTGGCCCAGGGCTTGCGACTCCTCTATTCAGCCTCCCACCGGTGGTGCGGGTCGGGAGTGGGGCAAGGCTGCAAGGCTGTTTCATCCCCACTGTACCTGAACTCCTTAGGGAATTTTGCCCCTTGGGGTGTTGGTAATGGAGGCTCTGGGAGGCCTTTTAGTAACTCTCAGCCATACTTGCAGTGCTATCCACAAACCTCAGTCGTCTTCTCTCACCCGCTATGTTCTGCTTTGGAAACTATTGGGTTGTCGGAAAAGTCATGACGTATTTTTTCTATGTTTTTCGTTGCAAAAATGCGTCATGACTTTTCCGACAGCCCAATATTACCCAAACAAGACAAGAAAGAGCATAAAAGACTGAGGTATTCAACCCACTCATTTCACACAGGGCAAATTCTGGGCTCAGAGAAGGAGAGTGACCAATCAAGGTCATTCGGCAAGTCTAGGAGAATGGAGACTTGCTTCTGCTGGTTTCTTGTTGGATCTGGTCCCTCAGGACTGAGGACACTGCCTAGCACAGAGGAGGCACTTTGTCATTTCACATGCACAGTGTCTTTCTTTTAGCCCTAGACTTAAAGCAACTTGTAAGCAAGGGTCCTGTCATATGCCCAGTTTGCCCCTGGCTGGCTGTGTGGCCTTGGGCAGGTGATTTTGCCTCTCTGAGCCTCACTTTCCCTTCCATTGTAAAATGAGACCATCAAGACCTGCCCCTCCCATTTAGAAGACTCAGTGAAAGGATGTTGGTGAGGTGCCCAGCGCTGTGCCAGGCTTTTGGTGGGTGGCCCGGGAACGGTGGCTGTGGGCATTGCTTTTTCAGTCCCAGCCTGTGGTACAGGATCGTGTCTCCAGGAAGCCTGTTCTCTGGGCTCTATGTTTCAAAGGGTGGTTTCCACTTGGGCCTCAGCACGCTGCCTTGTGCTGAGGGTCACCGGAAGCTGCTCATCGGGAGTCAGGGGCTTCTGCTACAGATAACATGAGGCAGCACAGCCACACTGTTGTGCGAACTATTGTGAGGGTCTGTGTAAAGGCTCTGCAGGAAGCTGAGGCTAACAGCTGACCTTCTATCTCCTCCCCAAATGGCTGCTGAGAATCTACCTCTTTCAGACAAGGGTTAACCTGTGTGTATTGGGAGAACATTTATATTGGTTTTTCTTTGCCACTCAAAGGGGGGGAAATTCCTATAAAGCAGAAAGGAAATAATCAATGCAAAACTAAATGGAAACACTTTTTAAAAGGCTCTGCCAGGGGCTTGCTATGTAACCTTGAACAATGGGGACTTAAGGAGATTTGGAAAGCAGGAAGTCAACAGCATCCCTTTAAGGGGAGGTGGTGTTGGGTATGGCCACAACCGGAGGCTTTGGGGCTCACAGACCAGGGTTCAAACCTGGGCTGTGCTCCTCACTGGCTGTGTGACTTAGAGCAAATGATGGACTTACCTGGGCTTTCACTCTTTGATCTGTGCAAGAAAAGAGAAGAGAGGGTTAAAGTGTGTGAAGGCCCTGGCACATCGTGGATGCTCATTAAATGTCAATTTCCTTTCCTTTCTGGGCCTCTTGGCAGGCTGAGGGGAAGTGTCTGACAGGTCTCACCAGCCAGACCTGAGAGAGACACAGCTCTGCAGGCCTCGGCGCCTACACAGCAGCGCGGCAGCCCTGCAGACTATGTCTTCATAGCCCTTTACAGTTTGCAAAGCACTTGCGTCCTCACCATCAGAGACTCCAAAGAATCCTGTGAGGTGAGCAAGGCAGTGTTTCCTACCCATTGCTTGGAGGCTGGGGGAGGGTAAGGGACTCAGATACAGAGCTCTTGGACAGGGCCCAAATCTGTCTCCATTTCTTCATTCCTTCAGCATATATTGGTTCAGGGCTTGTTATGTGCCAGGTGCTGTGCGGAGCATGGGGCTACAACAGTGAGTAAAACCAGACACAGAAAGATAGATGATGAATGGGTGGATAGAAAAATGGATGGATGGATGGAAAATATGACTTAGAGATGATGGATGGATGGGTGGATGATGAATGGATGATGGATGAATGGATGGGTGGGTAAATGAAGGAAAAACGACAAGTTTCTTGAGGGCAGGTCCCTTGTCTACTCTTTCTAACACTGGCCCCCAATTCTGACGGTGATGCCTGGAACAGAAGGGGAGCTAACACTTGCCATACAATGTCTTCTTTGGTGGTGTGGAACCAAGGACCAGGCTGCCTTTCTACACAACTTTCTAGCTGTGTGACTGAGGAGAAGTTACTTAACCTCAGGGCACCTCAGTTTCCTCATCTGTAAAACAGAGCTGACAATATTTTATAGGTTGTTGCGAGGACTAAATGGGGTAATACATGGAAAACCCTTAGAACAGAGCTGTGCCTGGTGCGTAATAAGTACCAAGTAAGCATCAGTCATTATTATTTTTCTAGTTTCACTTCTAAACTCCTTCCTGTCTTCTAAAGAGGAAGATAAACCCTCTGAAGACAGAGCTCTAGCTGCTCCGCCTGGAGTGCCTCCTAAGAATAATACCCATTGATGCTGTGGTCTCAGAGATGGGATGCTCTTGAGTTTAAATCAGGATCAGAAAATCAGGGTGACATTCCACTGGGGCCAAAGGCAGAACCGGCCCCTGGCTGAGGGGGGCAGGATAACAGAATGGTCAGACCTTTGGGCTGGGAGGGGAAAGGTCACATTTCTATTCTGGCCCTGCCGTGGCCCTCCCCGCGGGACCCAGCCTTCTTTGAGCCTGGGTCTCCCCAGTTAGACATCAAGGGAGATAGTCTTCTGTGAACCATTAAGTCACAGACTAAAGCAACATAAATCAGGCAATCTCCGGCTCCTCATCATCAATTTTCCTCTCTTTGAACGGATTTTTCCGGATCGGAAAAACTGAGCCTTTGCTAGCCTTGGAACACACACGCTCTCTCTCTCCCACCGAAGTGCTGTGTCAGCGTCAGCTGGTGGTTGAGGATGGCACCAGATGGAGCACTCATTAACGCCCCCGAGCAGCGGCCCAGGGTCCCCCGGGGTCACCTCCCCAGAGCACACAGGCTGAGCTTTCTCTCCAAGGGCCACCGACTGTCCCACCTTGTCCTAGCCCTGCGATTTATAGGAGCCAGTGGTTGACACAAGTTCCCGCCCAGCGTGGGCTCATGGGCCCGTGGGCTCTGCTGGATGCCAAGAGCCACAGAGACAGCCCCTGCCTGCCTGCCCCTCACTCTACAAGTGAGTCACTGGGGTTTGGAGTGGGCCACCCTGGGGTGGCTCCTTATTGGAATAAGACAGTCACCCTCGAACAGAGCAGGCAAAGATGGCATGCCAAACCCTTAGCTTGGCAAACTTCTGTCCAGAGGGCACTAAGACATCTCCCTCCAGCCAAAGAATTGCAGGCACTCAGGCAGGCATGGCCCTGTGGGAGCCAGGAGCCCAACTCCCGCAGGTTGAGAGGGAGAGACAAGAGACACAGCCAGATGGGGGAGTTAATGAGGCCACAGTCACACAGGAAGTCAATGGTAGAGCTAGAACCCAGGAGAGCAGGTTCATGGGCGTCTCATGCTCTCCTGTGGTCCTTCTGCTAAAGGAACGGGAGCAGCTGAGAGCCCCCCAAATGCTGAAGCTGACCCATGGCTGGTCTTCTGGGAGTCAGGTGGGTGCCTGGACATCTGGTTTTAGAGATAGATTTCTAACTCTCCAGAGCTTCTAGGCAAGCCAGTTTGATGCCCCTTTTGTATGAAAGGAAGAGAAACGGATGTGGGATAGGAGAAAGGCCCAAGGTTTGCAGTTGTGCCCACCTAGTCCTAATCTTGGCTCTGTTAATTACTAATAAGGTGATCCCAAGCAAGTTACTTAACCTCTCTGAGCCTCACCTCCCTCATCTACATAATTGAGTAACATTATCACCTTCGTGGTGGGCCACTGGAAGAATTGCATGACATCACGTGCACAGCACATTGTAGGTACTTAAATGGTAACTGCTGCAACAGCAATGAGTTCTGCTCCAACTGGCTGGGGCAGCCTGAATGCAGGTGTGACTGGGAGGGGACCCAGGCGATTCAGGTAACAGCGCACCAGGGTGATGCGCAGAAGCTGGAGGACCATCCTCTAAGCACAGAGAGAAGAGCTCTTGGGCTGAAGCCTGGTGGCCTGCCCGAGTCACCAGCTTGTTGGAGAATAACTGGCAGGTCTCACCCCTCTCTAGGACTCAGGTTCCCCATCTGTTTAATGGGTGTTGAACCAGAGGACTAAGGTTACTGCAGTCGACTCCAGGCTGGCCCAGCTGGCAGGGTGAAGGCAGCACCCACACTGGGGCTGTTCCCTGCCGAAACGGACATTGTCTGAGGAGGCGGAGAGAGATCCAATGCAGGGCATACAGGACAGGAGGCGGGTGAGTGGGTGGGTGGGAAGGAAGGAGGAAGGAGGCTAGGCTGGGCCTGGCAGGGCAGGGCTGCTGTCTCAGGCCCCCAGGCTGATCATCCAAAAGGCTATGGTCATCCCCAGGCAGGTCCAGGCACTCAGGTCTAAGTGTCCTTCACAGCATCAAGGATAGGGCCTCAGCCCCTCCCTCTGAGCCTGGGCATCCGGGGCTGCAGCCACCCTGGCTCAGGACTCAGACCCACTCCTCTGCCTTCCTGGAGCCCCGCAGGGTCTCTAGGAAGCCGGGACACTTTGAGAGGCCCTGGGCTTGGTGGGCCAGGTTGCTAGAGGTCTCTGCCCAACAATTAAGGCCATGCCTCTTCAGGTTCACCTTCCTACAGTGCAGCTCCAAGTCTGCCATGTCCTTAGCTCAAAAACCCTCAAGGGGTCCCCAAGGCCTGGAACCACCTTCATACCCTGAGGTATCTGTGGCTCTTGGAAGAAGTTCAGAGGGTCCCAGAAACCTTGACATGGGTGCCAAACATTAGGCACATATATTTTTCAGGCGAGCGTTCCAGAGTTTTATCAGATTCACATAAAAAGCCACCCCTCTATGGACTGAAGTTTAGGCTCTTGGTTGGCATTTAAGGCTTTCCCCAGGTTGGCCCCTGCCTAGACTCCAGGTCAGCATCTACCCCTTCTTGCCCGCCTCACTTCACCCCCTCCCATCAGCCCTGTGGTTCAGCCTAAGCTGTTCCCTTGCACATGCTCCTGCTGAAGTCCCCTTCCTCCCCTTTCTCCTGGAAGTGTTTCCCAATCGCTGGCCCTTCTCCCAAGCCCGCAGCATCACTGAGCCCCGCTCCTTTGCAGTCTTTCTCGCAGCCACCCCGTTCTCTCCACCTCATAGCTTTCGTGAGGCTCAGCCCGTGCCATCTCCTCGCTGGACCTTTGTAGTAGCCTCTTGTCCACTTGTCCACCTCTCCCCTCCTCCAGATCTCTTGGCTGACCTCCCAGCCCTGCTGTGTCACTCTCCTACCCCAGATCCATTCTCTCTTTCCAGGTGAGTTGGATAAAATAGGTCAGAGGAGAGGCAGTGGAGGAGGCAGAGGAGGGAGAGGAGGAGAGGCAGAAACAAGAGAGAAACAAGGAGGGAGAGACAAAGACAAGAGAGAGGAATGCAGTCAGAGCAGAAACAGAGAGACACATGGACAGACTAACAAGAGAAGAAAGGGAGTGAACGAGGGGGACAGGATATAGAGGCAGACACAAACAGAGAGGGCCAGAGAGAAACAAGGCAGAGAGCGAAAAGAAGATGAGGCTGGGAGAGCCTCAGCCTGCACTAGAAAAATGGCTTTCTAGTGCCTTCCATCCCTGGAGTCCTGGCCCTTCTCCCTTCCTCTAAGCAACTGATCCTCTCTGGGGAGCAAAGGAGCAGGGCCTGGCACCTGATCTTACTGCCTGATGGCTCCCCTCCTCCCCACACTGGAGACTCTGGTCTAGCTCCCTGTCCAAGACCCATGTGAAAAGCTCCAGGAACCCCTATCGTTGCCCCCCCATTCCCCAAGAAGTGACGTTGGGCTGAGCTGAGGTGGGGGTGTCACCAAGTTTTAGAATTCAGGACCTCCAGGATCAGAAAGTCCAACCGGCTGCCAGATAAGCTGTGTGATACTGGCCCAGGACCTTAACCTCTCTGGGCCTCTGGGGAAGTCAAAGGGCAGATCCAATGTTGCCTGGGAGGGACATTGAGAGGGCTTGTGTTACACCCCCTCAACCAGCCCGCTCCCAACACCCTCCCAACCCCAGTCCCGCTTGAGGCTGATCTGGTTTCACCATATCTATGACCACTGCTCTGGAAGGCGGGAGAAGAAAGAGTTGGGGTGAAAGCTCTGGCCATTTTGCTAGGGAGCGTGCGGCCCAGGGCCAATCTCGCATTCCGCCCCACCTCTGCGTTGGCCTCCACCTTTGCATCTGAAATGGGAGTTAAGTTACCTGTCACTAGAAAGAGCTTGGTTAACTGTTCTTTGCCTGGGAGGGTGGCCTGGTCCTTGCACAGCCAGGGTCCTGTGGGGAAACCTGGCTGGAGTATGGAAGAAGGACAAAAATTATAAGGGCAACGATGGCTACCATCCATTGAGCTCTCACCTGCTGCTCTGCTCAGGTTGACAGGCGTACTACTTGATCTCGGTCACAAGGCCATGTGACATGGGAACTCTGATTCTCCCCACAGACAGTGAGGGACACAGAGGCTCAGGGCCAGTAAATGGTGGCACCAAGATTCAAGTCCAGGCAGTCCGACTTCCAGAGCATTCTGAATGGGATACCATTAAAGGTTACGATAAGAGCGACACCTTTGTTGGTGCCATACCCATCCAAGCAACAGTCCCTGGAATGCTAGGAGCCCAGAGACAGGAACAAGTAGCACTTATCCTTGAGGTGCTCACCGCCCAGTAGAGAGAAGGCAGTTACACAGTAGGCAGAGGACTTGCCCCTTAATGAGCTCCTACTACGTGCCAGGCTCTGCAGAGTGCTGGTTTGGCACCACATTGCCTGGGTTTGAATTCGCACTATACGGCTTTTTAACTACGTGACTTTTGGCAAGTTACTTATCCTCTCTGTGCCTCAGTTTCATCATCTGTAAACTGCTTCCTCGAGTTGTGAAGATGAAAAGCACTTAGAGTGGTCTCAGAACTGTGCTTCGCATGTGTTTCGGGCCTAGACATGTCACCTACAATCATCTTCATCAGCATCAGTCACCATCATCTTCATTAGCCTTTTTGGGAGACCATTCTGTTTAATCGACCCAGTAATTCTATAAAGTTGCTATAATTTTCCCCTTTTACAGATGAGGAAACTGAGGTTCGGAAAGGTAAATTAGTAAAAGCCTGAACTAAGATTTGAACCCAAGACTCTAGAAACATGAGCCTATGTTTTTAATCATCTTTGTTGTGTGTCAGAGGAAAAAAACCTTTCTCTCCCCCCGCCACCCCCATTCAAGGAATATTTATTGAGCATCTTCTACATGTCAAGTCCTATGTTGGGACTGGAATCCCTGTGCTGACCCTGGGGACCAGAAAAAGGTTTTCCCCTGCTCCCTCTTGACTGTCTGGACCTGGGGCCTCCTCCTCCTTTTCGGCTGCATCTGCAAAGGAAAGAAAGCTCTGATTGGGTTCAGAAAGGTGGGTGGCTGGGCAGGCCTGATGGGTATCCGGCTCCGGCTCCAGAGGCAGGCGCCCTGTGAATACACTGCCTCCTTCTGTTTCCACTGGCTCTCTTTACCTTAATGAGAAAGTGCACTTGTTAGCCCTCCATTAATTAGGTAGCATTTCATCCAGTGAAGCCTGTGAAAGGACATCTGCCAGGAAAGAGCTGACCTGAAGCTCAGGAAACAGAGGCCTTTACCAAGGTCTGCTTGGGCCCGTGAGGGTCCCAGCGCCCAGCAGGGCCAGAGTGAGAAGTGCATAGACCAGTCCTCACTCCTCCACGGGGTGGGGAGTGTGTAAGAGGAGCTGCCAAGTCCTCCAGCGTGAGCCACCTCAGCTCCAATCATCAGCCCTCTGCTCTCACATCCCTTTCTTCTGGAACCTTCACAGGCTGGGTTCAGGGCCCACAGCTGGGTTCCCACAGCCCTTTGAGCCTCTGTAGATCACTTGTAACAAGCACTGGAACTGTCTGGTTATTTGCTTGCCTCATTCTCACCTCTGGCTTTCGTTCGCACTTCTGTTGCTCCCCTCAGAATGCTCTGCCCCTGCTCTGCTCCCTCACCTCACCCAGACTGGCTTCAAAGGTTAACTCCTCAGGGGGCCCTCCCTGACTGCCCTTATCTAAATCAGCCTTGCTGAGCTTTTAAAAACATGGCTGCAACTTTTCTGACCCTCCTCCTTGCAGGAGGTGGAGTCCCTGTCCCTTCCCTTTGAATCTGGGCGGGCTTGTGACTGCTTTGAGCAGTATTGTAGGTGGAAGTGACAGCACCGGACTTCTGAGGCTGGGTTGTGCAAGGCCGTGGAGCTCATGCCATTTTTGCTGGAATACTCGTTTGGGAGTCCTGAACTGCTGTGGAAAGAAAGCCTGACTACGCTGAGGCAGCCATGCTGTGAGAAGCCCCAGCCACGTGGAGAGGTCATGTGTGGGTGCTCTGGTCAGCTAACCTGGTTGAGCCCAGTTTTTCCTTATCTTAGCCAAGGCACTAGACGTTGTATGAGCTTCCTATCGCTGCTGTAGCAGATTACCACAAACTCAGCGGCTGAAAACAATACAAGTTTATTCTCTTAACACTTCTAGAGGGCAAGTCCAAAATGGGTCCCATTGGGCTAAAATCAAGGTGCGGGTGGGCTGCCTTCCTTCTGCAGTCTCTGGGGGAGAACCTGTTCTCTTTCTTGCCTTTTCCAGCTTCTAGAGGCCCGTCTGCATTCCTTGGCTTCTGGCCCCTTTCTCCATCCTCAAAGTCAACAGAGTAGCATCTTCTAATCTCTCTGTGACTAGGACCCTGCTTCCGTCATCACATCTTTTTCTCCTACTTTCCTGCCTTCCTCTTTCCTGTAGAAAGACTCTTGTGATTACATTGGCCCCATCTGGATAATTAAGATAATCTTCCCACTTCAAAATCTTCAATTGAACCACATTAGGAAGTCCTTTTTTTTTTAATCATGTAAGACATTTACAGGTTCTGGGGATTAGGGTATGGACATCTGGGGGCATTCTTCAGCCTACCACACATGAATGAAGATACTTCCAGATGATTCCAGCGATACTTGCAGATGATTCCAGCCCTTAGCTGTTTGAGTCACCCACAGCCATTTGAGTCCTCTCAGCTGAGGCCCCAGGCCTCCTGTGGCTGAGATAAGGCCTCCCAGCTGGCGGTGGTCTGCCCACATTCCTGACCCACGCAATCAATTAGCAAAAAAATGGCGGCTGTGTTGTGCTACTAAGCTTGCCATTATCTTTCATACAGCAACTGATAACTCTAACAAGCTTCATTTTCTCATACTCAAGCCACTGAGCTGGCTTTGTTTTTCTTCACAGTACTTATAAAATTATGTTATACCTTTATGGGTTTTCTTGTTTATTTTGTCTCCCCCAACTGGAGTATCAAGTCAGAGGAATCAATGCTTGCCTACCAGATGTTTGTTCACCAAATAAAATCATAGCTCCCTATAAGACTATAAGCTCCCTGAGGTTAAAAATAGGTCTGTCTTGACAATCACTGGGTCCCCAGAACTCCAGACGGGGCCCCAACATAGAGCAGGGGCTCGGTACGTGTTGAACAAGTGACCCTCTTCTTTTCATCTGAGCCTCTGAGAATCACAAGGTCAAAGGGAGCTTGGAAGGCACCTCTGAGTTCATCTTTTGGGGGATCACAAACTCAAATGCTCACAGGAGTCAGCTGGGAGCATATGTACAAACGAGGCCAGTTGAACTGTAAGGCCATTAGGAGTACTGAGGCCTGTGGCCAAGTGGAAATTGCATGCCCTCTCACCCAAGGCATTTTTATTTAAGGTGGACACATTTGAACAGCCAATCACAACACATCGTTTTTTATTTTTTCCCTCTCCGATCCTCCTCTCCCCCACCCCCCCCACACATACACACAATTACTCTCTGCCTTTCCTTGTCTATGCCCCAGGAAGCTGACCTCTATAGGCTGGACAGCCTCACCTTGGCTCCCTTGCCCCCTAACTTCTGAATGGGTTTGGTCTGTGGGAGGCGCCGCTAATTGGAGGGAGAGAGGCTCGAGTGTCTCCTCCCTCTCTGCCCTGCTCTGCCGCAGCTCTGAAGATGGCTTCTTCCCGAGGCTGCAGATCTTGCCTTGCTCCACCAACTCATCCCTTCCCCTTCCCCTTCAGGCTGAGACAAGGGCTCCTCGTGGCCGCCAGCCCCAGGGAGATTCGCCCGCCCTGGCTGGTTCCCGTAACCCTGCCCACTTCTCTGTGGGTGCCTTACTTTGAATATTTCCACTGAGAACTTCCATTCCAATCTTTTTCTGTTATCATTATCAGTAGTGGTGGTGTCATGATTTATAAGCCACTTGGCCTTTTTGCCTGGAGCACGAAATGCTCTCTCAGTTAACCCTTTCAGTGTGTGCTGCCTCATGCCAGGGTTCTGAGCGTGACGACATCTGTAGGCCTCATTTGGCCCTGGATTCTGATCCAATTCCCTGACCCGGCCAGAACTTTCCCCTCAAACCTCGGCCAAGGAGTCACTGATTTCTGCTTGCGCTGCCCCTCCCCCTCCCCTTGTCCCCCGCACCCCCCCATCCCAGGACTTCTCATTCTCACCCATTCATTCATTGTTTGAATCTCAACAAGTCCCCTTTCAGTGTGGCTGACATCTCCCTCTGAAGCGTCCCCCTGAGACCACCTACACCACATGGGCTGTCTTACACAGGCCAGCCCTTCGCATGGCTGTCTCCCCACTGAGATGGCTCTGCTCCAAGTCATACTCCCCTGGTACTTCGCTTGGGCCTCAGAGGACCTCCCGTCTCTCTTTGCCCCAGTGCCCCACCTAGATGCACACTGGTGTGTCTGTCACATTTGTTGTTTTTGTTTGGGCATGGGGATGAAGACGGGAACGAGACATTTCCCTCCGCTTTGGCTGGATTGGATTTTTTGTAATAGTAAAGGAGTCCATTACAGACAGATTTAATGAGCTTTCTCATACACTTGGCTTTGATCAGTGGTGATCAGTGAGCTCCCTATACCCTGATCTTCTCCACATATTCCCCCAAGATCAAGGGCAAGGCTGCCAGAATCCCACTATTGTCTATTCTGTTCAGCCCAAGTGGGTGGGTACAGCTCTAGCCCTGGTAATGTTTTTTTGGGCACCCAAGGGTCTCTGTCTCTCTCTGGGACTACTCTTCTTTTGAAATGAGGCATTTAGATTGGAGGGTTTTTAACAAGTCAAAGTCTGCTATTATCTGTATCTGGGCCTTCTTTTCCTTAGTACTTCGGGCAATACTAAGTGTCTATCCACATGTGCTGTTATCTGACTAATAACCATCTATTTCCCTGCTAGACCATGGGCTCCACCAGGATAGGAACCTTTGTTTCTCTGGGTGTGGTGCATCATCAGACAATAGGAGGTGCTCAATAAATGTTGGTAAAGTGAATGACTGCCTGGTTTAATTTTAAAATACCGTTCTCAGCTCTGCAGATCACCTAGGGACTCCATGCTGGCCCCCAGCCCAAAATGAGACACTCAAGAGCTTCCTTGAAAATTCTTAAGGAAAATAAAGAATATTCTTTCTTCCTCGTGGCCCGCCTGGCTGCCAGGCCCCCTTAAATGCCCCAGGAATATTCCTCAGAGGCTGCCGTGGTGGAACAGCCCAGAACTCTGTGAGGAGCTGCACTGGGCTGCCTTTTCTTCCTGCTGCCTCCTAATATTAACCTGGCGCTGGGCCCCTGGCCCCCATGCAGTGGTGGGAGGCCCTACATGGAGCCAGCAAACAGATCCATCTGGAAATAGAAAAATAATACCAACACTAGCAGTTTTGTCTGGCCTCCCCAGTGGGGTGTGGAGCAGGCCCATGAAAGGGGCTTTGAGGGCTTGTGGGTGAGGGCCGTGGAAGGCAATGCCTCTGCACCCAGCACCAGCTGGGTACCTGTGCCCAGGCTCCCAGGGCAAGGGGCAAGTCAGAGGGACTGAGGAGCATGTTGTAGCTGACTCTGTTAGCAGCCAGGACCCTGTAGCATGCCAGGCCAAAATTGAATTTGTGTGAGCTTGAGTGAGTTGCTCAGCCTTTCTAGGCCATATATTTAAAATGGGGTAATAAGACCTACATATAGGAATTGATCCATGGCCAGAGAACGCAGCATGGTGCCTGGAATAGAGAAAGGGCCGAACAAATAGCAGCTATCACAGCGACTGTTATTTCTGACATCAGAAGATGTGGTGGACAAGACACTACGCCAACCCACAGGTCATCTTGGGTGAGCCCACTGTGCTCCTGTCTTCCCGTCTGGGCAATGGGAAATGGCCCAGGGCCCTCTAGTCCTAGATCCCAGTCAGGTGAGGTGCAGCAGGACAGGAGATACCTCACGCCCGCAGGGCACCTACCCGCATGTCCAATGCCTGGGCAGGCTACTCGGAAATGGCTGGAAGCTCCCCATTGCCTGTCGCCAGCTTCCTAGGAGAGCCTGTAAGCATCCTTGGGCCTCTGCTCGTGCTGCTCACTATTTCTGTAATTTGGGAGGCTGGACTTTGGCGGGAAGGTGCTGTTCCCAGGGACTCAAAGAGCCCGGAATGGAGGAAGACACAGCCGCAGGCTGTGAGAGGAGAACCTTGGGTTCATCTGTGTTTATTTTTGCCGTGCTTGGTGTCTTTGTAGACAAGCTATGTCCTTCCTTGTTGATGTTTCCCATTCATTCATTTATTCATTCATATATTCTCTCATCCATTCATTCAGCAAACATGTATTGAATATCACCACCTCTACTCCAGGCTCTGTCCTTATCATCAGAAGCATCAATAAATGTCAAAGTGTTTACCCTCCTTGGGAGCAGCAGGTGGGAGGGGAGCACTGGAGGGAGAAGAAGTTGGGGTATGGGGAGGTGACAGTTGAGTTTTGGACAGGTAGAGTTTGCGATGTCCATGAGATAGTTGGGGAGGACCTACAGGGAGAAGTATAGATGGGCCTGAAGCTCACGGGAGAGACCTATACTAGAGACAGAGCACCGAAGCGAGGACCTGCTTGGCCTCTGTCTCCCCACTTCCCCACTCCCCTCTTTGGGGCGATGATGGTGATGATGGTGATGGTGATGATCATGGTGATAGTGATGATGATGATGATGGTGGTGGTCACCAGAAGTGCTTATCAAGGGCTTACTCAACACCAGCAGGCCCCATATCAAGTGATTTGCATATCACCTTTGATTTAATTATCAGAATAACCCTGAGGAGCAAGTCTGATTATTCCTATTTTCAGAAACAGTTGAAGCTGAGAGGTGAGTGTCGTTGGCTCAGTTCCCTAGAAACAAGCATAAGAGAGAGAGAGAGAAAGAGAGAGAGAGAGAGGGAGAGAGAGAGAGAGAGAGAGAGGAGAGAGAGAGACAGATTCTGGAAGAGAGTGCAAGTAGCTGGGAGAGCAGGACAGGGAAGAGGAAGGAGAGACGGTTTGTGCTCTGCAGCACAGATCTCACAACAGCTACAGGCAGGCTTTTGTACCCGCGTATCAGATCCTGACCTCCAAGGGCAGTTCTCTGGAGAGGCCACCAGACTTGTACTACTTTGAGATGGGCACACAGCAGGTACAAGGGAGAAGCACTGTAGTGAGGTGAGCTGGGCTAACGGCCCTGCAGCGTCTGGGGGCTTCCGAGGGGTCTCTGGGAGTCACTGAGGTTCTGGCTGAGTGTGAGGGGCTCTCCTGGCTAGAGGTTCAGTCCCAGTGTCTTCAAGCTCCTCTCCTGGCCTGTCCTTGATGTGTGTGACTGTGTGTGACTGGACCTGTGTGGGCATGTGTGTGTGTGTGTGTGCATGTGTGTCATTGTGCGGCTGTGTGTGTGACTGTTTTCATGTGCATGGGTGTGTGACCGTGTATCTGACTGACTCTGTGTGTGTGTGTGTGTGTGTGTGTGTGTGTGTGTGTGTGTATTCTCCTCCTTTCTCGCCTCTTGGCCCATGTCTCCATTTCTCCTTCTGTGTCTCTACGTGTATCTCAGTATCCCTGACCCCACCTCTTGCTCTCTTCTTGTGGTCTGTCTCTCCTGCCTTTAAAACACCTTTCTCTCAGTGCCATCTATCCTTCTTCGTCTCTCTCTCTCTTCTGCATGACTCCGTCTTCTCTCTTTCCACTTCTCTTCCTTTTTCTGGTTTTCTTCCTGTCTGTCTCTCTCAAATTCTCTCTCTTGTTCTACGTCTACCTCTCTGTCTCTTTCTCTCTTTCCTCTCCCATTACTGCCTACAGCTGGGCCTGATCCTGTGTGGCTGGGCCACTCAAGGTGCAGCCAGGGGCTAATGATAGGGCTGCAAAGGTGTGCTGGCAGGACTGCAAGGGTCTTGCTGCCTGTGGGGGAGAAAGATGCCTTGAAGGTGGCCTTCAAGGCCTGCAGCTTTGTCTCCTTGGCTGACCTCTTTCCAGGCAATGCTCACTATCTTCCAGCGGGCCAACCTATGTGTGCATGTGTATGCATGTGGATTTATGTATGTGTGTGGGGGGGTGCTGTCAGCCTGGCCTCTGCAGCTGGGGAAAAAAAGGAACCAGGAGATGCAAAACCACTTTTTTCCCCCTTATCTTTATTGAGTTATAATTGTCATATAACACGAAATAAGTTTAAGATATAGAACATATGAGTATATCTTAATAACTTCAATTAACACATCTATTACCTCCCATGGTTATAATATTTTGTGTGTGTGATGAGAACTTTTAAGATTTACTCCATTTGCAACTTTCAAATATGCAATTCCGTATTATTAACTATAGTCATCCTGCTGTATATGACCTCCCCAGATCTTATTTATCTTGTAGCTGGAAGTTTGTACCTTTTGACCAACTTCACCCATTTCCCCCTTTCCTCGCTCCCTGCCTTTGCCAGCTACCTACCAATCTGTTCTCTGTTTCCATGAGTTTGATTTTTTTAGATTCCATATATAAGTGAGATCATACAGCATTTGTCTTCCTCTGTCCAACTTATTCCACTTAGCATAATGCTCTCGGTTTCATTCACGTTGTCAACAAATGACAAGATTTCCTTCTTTTTATGGCTGAATAGTATTTCGTTGTATATAGAGATGCAGCCACTTCTGATGGGCTTGTGCTCCACCCCATCCCCAGACATCCTTGAGCTGTGATTCCAGACCAGATTCCACTTAGACAATAGTCCTTGGATGGCTTTATTCAAGATGGTGGGAGGGGCTCAAGGGAGACCAAAGGCAAGGATGATGTTAGACTCCCAGTTGGAGATATGTAGTTATCAGCTCCAGGTAATGAGGACCTGGCGCTACAGGAAGAGAAGACCAATGCTCATAGTATCAGATAGAGAATCAAGGCCTGGGGATGGGGGTTGGGGAAATGGGCTTGTTCAAGGTGTCACAGTGAGTTGTGGCAGATGCAGGGCCAGAAGGCAGGGCTTGGGAATCCAAGCCCAGTGCTTTTTGCATGGGTGCCAGATGCCTCCCATAAAATATAGCTGTTCTTTCTCCCTAGCAGTTCTCAGGGCCCTTCCCAGGGCTGCAGGAAGGGCCCTGGGAGCACTGAGGCAATCAACCCTCCGCAAAAGTTCCATCCCCTTTCCCACCCCTCCCTCCCAACATTGTCACACCCAGTTTTAATTTCCCAGAGGACCCCAGCGCTAAGACCTCACGTCTTCACTGACCACATGAACCATACCTATGCCATGCCCCAGTCCTCTAGGGTGCTCCCTGTTAGCAAGGAGCCAGCCAGCTGCTTCAATAAATCTCCCAAGATCACGTGCAAATAAATGTGTATGGGGCGATGAGATTGTGAGGTGCTGATTTGCACTACGGTCTGTGTGCTTATTCCTTTGTCCCTAGTTGAAGCAGATGGTCAAGCCCTCAAGATGTTCTGGTCGCTGGATTTTTGAAAGAGCTGAAAGCTGGGGCTGCTTCAATTCAAGTCTTGTGTGAACTCAGTGAGGAGACGAGGCTCTGGGTCCTGGAGGGGAAAGGAAGAGGTGAATGCTTCTGAAGGCAAGGAGGAGGTGAAAGTTGGTGTTGGCGGGTCCTTAGGTTGGTGGGAAAGAGAAATCTCAAAACGGATGGTCCATGGTGGTGTCGCTAGGGAGGCTGGACCCAACACATTGGTGTCCCAGCTTCCTATGTGTAAAACATGCCATCAGGTCACTGGAGGAAAAGGGCCATCTGGCACAGACAATGGGCACCCCAGTGGCCAAAGATGAAAGCAGAAAGACAGAGGCTTTCCAGAATGTGTTATTCTGCATCAAACTCCAGGACCTTTGCATGACTAAAACCAGGATAAGGGGATATAAGGGAGGCTCGGTGATGACCAACACTGAATTTCCCACCAGCATGGTGATACATGGACCCAAAGCTGGATTTTAGTTTATTTAAAGAAAATAAAGGAAAGTCACATTTCTTGTGTCCTAAGTTGTGGGCTGAGATTTAGCCTTTGAGCATGTTGAATATATGAGTAAGACAATGAAAGCGGAATGAAAGGTATCCCTTTCCTTCCAGCTAAAACAGTCCTTCCAGAAACCATCATCTAAAGGAGCATCTTTTACAGATGGGGTTTCCAACAAGGGTAGGCCATGGAAGAACATACCTTGAGGCTGATGAGATCTTTCAATCACCCAGATATGGCCATTCTGGTGTTGGTCAGGTTAAGTCAGGATGAAACAAGTTAGTCCTGGGTCCAGGGACAAGCCCACCTTCTCTGGTTTCTCCAATTCTGAGTCCCAAGGGGACATACTGCCTGAGGAAACATATTTACTGCCTCCCTTCCTCTCTGCCTTATGGGAATGGTTGTTGTTGGGGGGTGCAGGGCATTGGAGCTGGCTGCTGTAGCATCCTTGCCCACACCTGGTGACGTGGGCTAGGAGGGGCGGGGTGGGACTAAGTAGCGGCCAAGTATGGATATGGCCAGGGAAAGATCAGAAGGCAAGTTGGGCTCAGGGAGCCTCTGGGTCATGGAATTCTGCCCATCAAGATGTAGGAGCATTCAGCCAGCCCCACAGGGTTGCCCCACACATAATCCCTGCTGGGAATGAATGCCCCCTTGTGCGAGGTCCTTGTCTGCTCTGAAGTAGGTCACCAAGTTGAAGGATCACAGAAATCTTATGCTGAGTAGCATGGAATCATAGAAGCAGAAAGTCAGTGCCAGGTATGATTCCAGGATTTTAGAGCCTCAGAGTCCTGGCATCAAAAGGCTTTAGATGTCTAGTGCTTTGGGCATAAAATTTTACGACTCAAGTGATCTAGGAACCATGGAATCACAGAACCTTGTACTTGGATGACCCTTTGAGTTTCTCATGTCTGATATACTCCCCAGGGCAGTGTTCCCTTCTAGAAAGTTCCAGAAAGTACCAGTCTTTTTCAGATAGGTTGGCGATTATAGCAAGGAAGGACAGAACGTGAGAAGTCTCTGTGTTGGATGACTTTAGGAGCTCTGGACTGGTATTCCTGACCCTGAATGCCTTTGTCAGTGGCCATCACAGAGTCTGACATTTCACCATTAGCCATTCGTTCCTTGGAACTGGAAAGTCCTTTGACCTCCAAGTATCTGCTTTGCCATAAACTACTTCCTGGTCAGTAATCCTCTCAGGACTTCCTCTATGCGGGCCCTGATGAGTGAAGCAACTCAAGATCCAGATGGCGACCTTGACCCTCTCTCTCTCCCCCAGCCCTTGGGCCCTCTCTCTCTCCGCCTCCAATGCCATCTCTGGGTACTCCCATCCTTTGCCTTGACCACCCAGGTCCCGGCAGGAAACCAGCTGGCTGGGAGAGGCTATTCCAACAGCCCTGAGGCCTGCCATGATGTACAGTGTGGTCCCGCCTCTAATCCCACCAGCTCCTGGGACCAGGCGGCATGGGCAGCAGCCTATAATTTGGGGGTGGGAGATGGGACGCCCAGGTCAGCTTTGACCACCGGGTCCCCAGAGGAAGGGAGTGGTCCAGGGGCTTGGAGAATCAAAGCCTTCCTCTCAGCTCCCTTGGTGACCATGAAGATAAAAATATTTATGGACAATTTTCCTCACTCTGGGGATGGCCAGGCACAGAACAGGACTGTTTTCTTCCTTGGCTATGGCTGACCCCTCAGGATGGAGGGAGCTGGGACAAACACAGGTTGTTTACGAGGTCCAGAGCAGCCCCAGAGAGACACAGTCACATACAGTTTCCTCTTTCTCAACAGGGATGTGAGCTCCTGGAAAGTTGCCCAAAGGAACAAGGGTGGGTTTCTGTCCTCTGTTAGCTTAGTTCTTGGTGGGGTGGAAGGGATTTTTTTTTTTCCTGAGAGATGGGGCGACTGTGTTATGGTGAATAACATGTTTCCCATAATTTGCCTTTTGAAAACACAAGGAAATTTGCGTATGTGGCTGAAACAGCCTGGGCAGAGAGCCTCCTGGAGGAGCTGGCCCTTCATTTCCCCACCGTGTCAGGCGGCTCGAACTCAATAAACACTTGTTGACTGAATGAATGGGTCATAGAAATGGCACGCCAGCGCTGGAAGGAAGGCCCCGTGGAGATCCTCTGGGCCAAACTGCTCAGGTTTCACTCAGGGAAACTGAGGCTCAGAGAGGAGGAACGGATGGAGGCTGCACACAGTTATAGGTTTCATAGCTTATGAAGATGATGTTGATGATGATGATGATCACGATAATGAGAAATCATCTTTTCTCGGCATTGGGTGTTTTCCAATTTACTCAAAGCCTTCCCACTGGCCAGATTCCTAGCAAGTTCATGGAGGAGGCAGAAAAAGATTAGAACTCTCTGTATCATGGACTAGGAAATAGAAGCGCAAAGATATTGAACGACTTACCCGCTTATCCAGAAAGGGGTGAGGTGGGGTCAGCAACGAATTCAGGCTGTTTTTCTACCACTCAGCAAATACCCCTCATGTAAAAGCCACCCCCC
>NW_017731374.1:6755792-6815803 GCF_001890085.2 Hipposideros armiger
CCACCCCCCCGCCAGAAAGGAGGTTTCAGTCTCAGCCTGGGTTTAAATCCCAGCTCTACCTTGTACAAGCTGTTGAAACAGCTCACTGTACCCATCCAAGTCCCATCTGTCGTTGGGAGCTTGCATTCCCCATTGACTGTGCTGGTCTCCTGGACTGGTACAAGAATGGCATCAGAGCATTGATAGAAAGCTGCTTGGAAGCTGCCAAGCAGGAGGGAGGTACTGATGCTGGAATTCTGATGTGTCAGTGGATCCTTCTATCCATCCACAGGGGACAGCATTCTGATTCCAGCTCTTGAGATAAAAATAGCTGTCAAGGGAGGGGGGGGGTAGCTCCCCTAGGATATCTGGGCAGGATAAAAATAACCCTCAAGAACAGCTGGCTCCTTTTCTCCTCTTTGGTATTCACCCACAGTCTTCTGATCTCTTATTTGGTTTCCCAAGTCAACCTACCATCCCAGGCAAACAATCCTCCTTGTTCTGGGGCCAGGTGGTGGCAAATTTATTCCAGGCTCTGGGAGCAGAGGCTTTGGAAGCGAGAAATATGGGTCCCATCCCAGTTTTGTTTACAACTCGCTGTGTGGCTGCAAGCAAGTCATTCTGAGAGTCCCCATTCTTCCTCAATGTGGTGCTGTCCCATAGAACTGTCTTCAAGGATGAAAATGTTCTATTTCTGCATTGTTCCAATACAGTAGGCACTAGCTGCACATGGCTATTGAACACTTGAAAAGTGACTAGTGTGCCAGAGCAATTTAATTTTTAATTTTTTTTAATTTTAAGGAATTTAAATGTAAATAGCCACATGTGGCTAGTGGCTACCATATTGGACAATGCAGGCCTTTAACATGGAGATGGGAAAAGCACCTGCTCCTAGTCCTGGAATGAGAAAGGTGGATAACGTGGACATAGGTCCTGGCACGAGATAGATGCCCACTGCTTGTTCACTTCCTCCTCATCTCCTGCCCCCTTGAAATGTGGATTTACAGGTATCCACATTTGAGCTGAAGAATTCCCTTTTGGGAACATGCAACTCCTCTTTGGAGTCTGGTGAAAAGGGGAATATGGTGGTGGGTGGGCTGGGAGAGCAGAGAGCATGTTTGGAGCAGATGACAAGGCCAGGTCAGAACGACAAAAATGGCTACATCTGCCCATTCCCACCCTCATTTTTGACTTTCACAGGAGTGCTCAAAAGGAGTCTCTCTTGGAAATTCCTTTTCTTTGCATAGATGTGGATAAGATCATAGACTCTCAGAAGCAGATGGTTCTAGGTCAGAATTTCAGTTCCATCAATTACCAGCTATGTGACTTTGCGAAAGTTACCAAATTCTCTGTTTTCCATCTGTAAGTTAACAGAGTTTTGTGGGTTATCAATGAGCTAATATGTGTGAGGCTCTTTGCAGTGGGCACAGCATATATATCATGTGCTTAAAAAATGGAAGGCATGGCCAATCTTATAGAAATAAAACCCTTTAACTCCTACCCCCATCCCAACTGGAATCCAGTGGGATACCTAAGAAGCCAATGAGGGGCATCCCCAGAGGACCTCTGAGCCGAGGAAGGGGTCAGGAACAAGCTCTGGTGCCCTCAGATGGCAGGTGACCCATCAGCTTGTAGATCTGGAAGTCATGCCGAGCTATTTACTGCTTGCATCGCTTTTCCATTGACCCTGACAAATGGCAGCCTCCTGGGATCCATCCAGAGAAAAAAAACTCTGCTACCCCTTGAGGTAGTTGACACAAACTGATCGAAATTCTTTCTGGGATCTAAGGGACGGCTGCCTCTCGGTGACTTTGCACCCTTGGTCCTAGTACAGTCTTCACTTTTCAGATTTACCTTCCTTCCAATCCTGCCCCAAGCTGGAGGTGTCTGCAGATTGGTCCTGGTGAAAATGGCCAGTGCAGGGGCTGGCCCACTTGGGTCAAGGGCAGGGTTAATCTTTGTTGAGTTGGAAGAGCTGAAACTCAAAAACTCAAAATTTTTCCCTAGGCAAGAGCGGAGCATGTATTTTGTCAGCAAGTCATTTTGTGGGCAAAGGAACTGAGCGATTGCTCCATCCATCTAGTCATCCAATCTCTTGCTGGACAATGTCATTGAGCACCTACTGTGTGCCAAGTCTTAGGAACACAGAAATGAATTCCTGTCCCCAAGATTCACAGCCTGGTAGGTGAGACAGCTATATCAATGGTAATTATTACAGTGTGATATGAGCTATTATGTCAGCACCAGGACCAGGGTGAGGTGAGTGAGGCCTTCATCTCAGGAACAAAATTTAATGGGGTACTAAAAAAACCTCAGTAATCAAGATAAATAAAATTTATTGTAACATTTTAAAAAAATAAAAATTAACACACAAAAAATAATGGATGAACAAAAGATAAAACTTTTAAATGAAGATGGGAACAATATTACAGATTTTGCCTTTTGCCTCAGGCTTCGCTCAGGCTCAGCATGGCACTGTATTATCAGGGGCTGCTGTGGGACAGAAAAGGCAGGCATGTGACCAGCCAGTGGTGGCTGGAATTAACTCACATTGGCTTGCACTTCTCTCTGCAACTTCACAGTCAGGGGTAGCATGTTGGTAACTTGAAATTGGTCATGATGGGAATATTTACACAATGGACACTGGCAGATGCTAAAAATTGGAGCTTTCCCCTCCGTTTTTGGAGAGCTGGTTGTTAAATATTTACCAGCACACCACTATTTATTTACCAGACTACACTACAGACTGCACCAGGGGTGGGGGTACAATAAAGATTTCCTGGAGAAGGAAATACCTTCTAAATTTTGCAGAATAAGAATCTAGAAGAAGGAGAGAAAGAACATCCCTTCAAAGAAGAAACTCAATGTGCAAAGAACCAGAGGCGTGGGCAAAAGTGTACAGCAGGTCTTTGACTAAACATTGTTTCGTTCAATGTCGTTTTGTCACAATGTTGATGAGATGCCATAGGAACTTAACTCTTGTTTATATCAATTAGCCTATGGTAACATTGATTTTGTTATATGTCATGTCACTTAAAGTCTCAGAGCCTATCGATGATGTTAAGTGAGGACTTGATTGTTTTTAGGAAACTACAAAGAGCTGAATGTAGCTGGAATGTGTGATATTGCAGAAGAAGGAAGTTTCAAGAAGGCAGAGAAGGTTACGGCACTAAGTGATGCCCTGAGACTGAGCAAGATCTGGGTCTCCGCTCTAGGACAAGACTGCAGATCTAGGGGAGAAGGACGTACCCTGCTTCTACAGCATCCAGGCTACCGGCTCAGGTATGAAATGGCAGTGGAGCACCATGGAGGCGCATGTCAGTCACCCCAAGTTCACAGATGAGGAAACAGCCTCAGAAGGGAAAAGGGAGTCCCCAAGGTCCCCCAGTGGAGCTGTGACATGAGTCCAGGGGTGTCAGTTTGACCACACCCTGCAGCTAGCCTCAGGTGTTGGGCAGGTTTGGGGTTCATATAAAATTATAACCATTCCCAGGTATCTAGAACCTGGTTGAAAAACTGAAGAAAATATGGAAAAAGTACCTATCGATGAGTAAATTGCCCATCCCTGGGAGAAAGGAGTGGTACCCGCCCATCTTTGATGACCTAATAGAGCGGTTATCACCATCTCCCTTTTACTTGTGCCTGTGGTATGGTCCTGCATAAGTGACAGCAGTTAGACAAGGTTTGGTTGCTAAAGAAGACTCATTCCAAATGACAATGCTTACACATCTAATAGCTCTTTGCAATACAGCAAGCTCACTAAGGTGAGACTATCCTTCTCAGCCAAAAGCTGCCTCAAAGCGAGGGGTCTGGAGAGGGCAGGCATGAGCTCCAATTGTCCTCCCTTTGAGGGGCTACACAGGGTGCATGTGCTCTCTCACATCAGGGACCACCAACTTGGGCACAGAACACCTCAAAATCAGGGCAATCAAAATGGAGTCTCACCTGGGGTTTCTTATCCCCGCCTGTTCGCATAGGCATAATCCTGCCAGGAAGCCAGCTCCCATGGCGGAGATTTCCAGGGGGGGTCTCACCAAGACCAAGTGCAAATCATTCATCTCACTGTTATCAATAAACAATGCTGACAAGTGGTTCTAACCATGCTTGAAATGCCTCAGGGCCATGGGTACAAAGCAACACTATTCATCAGTCTGCTCATCAGTGTGACAAGTGGTCAGTGTCTTGCCACCCCAGGTCCTTAAGCAAAAACAAGATAAGCATATTTAACAAGCAACAATTCAGATAAGCTGAAAAGAAGGACCATACTTAACAGGGCTTCGCTCAGGGGGACTTAACTTTACTGCCCCCGCGGAGACACATGAGAAAATCTTAGGAATTCTTGATGGTCATCAGCTTAGTTGTGGTCTGGTTGCCAAAAAAGCTAATATGCATTCAGGTTGTATTAACAGGAGCATAGAATATGTATGGGGAGAGGTGATAGTCCTGCTCAACTCTGAGCTAGTCAGATGCCATCCGAACCCTTGAGCTTTGCTGTGGTCACTTGGCAGCAGTTGGGTACTGAAAAGCGGCAATGCCTTTGGAAGAGAGAATGCTGAAAGATATGAAACAGGTGCCAGGTGGTTAGAGGACATGAGAATGCTGAGCCTGGAGAAAGGATGTCTTAGAGGGGGTGGGGTT
Organism: Hipposideros armiger; assembly: GCF_001890085.2. Classification (NCBI taxonomy): domain Eukaryota; kingdom Metazoa; phylum Chordata; class Mammalia; order Chiroptera; family Hipposideridae; genus Hipposideros; species Hipposideros armiger. The sequence goes on from NW_017731374.1 coordinate 6,760,410, forward strand.
GTTACTTACAGAGCGATTTCAGCCACAGATTCAGGTTTTAGCTGATTTTGGAGTTGCTGTTCTCCACAGCCATTGTAAAGAGGCTTTGGCACAGTGATATTTGGAGACGTAGCTGAAGATCTCTTTGCAGAACTGGTTTCTTGGATGGGAGGCAGGGTGTGTGGGTGTGACTCCTCTGTCCTCACTTTGTGACAAGGAGAAGCATCTAAGGGCATTTGCATCGGCCAACTTTTCCTGGAACTCCCTGCAAGCAGGAATGTATCACCACGTGGTCTGGGCATGGGGGAATGAGGCAGCCAAGATCTTGGAGTGTGGATTTCAGCTAGTGGAGGGGGAATGATGGCTGCCTACAGCTGTCTCTCCACCTAGGAGTTTGCTAAGAACATCATGGAACCAAGCACTGGACTAGATAACTCTTTGAAATTCCCTTGGGGGGGTCCCCTCACCAGCTGGTTCTGACTGACCACTCCTTGGGCTATTAAGGGACCTCCCCTTGATGCCACCACAATACATGTGATGTTACATTGTAATGAGCACTTAGGACCACAGTTCTAGCCCCAGTTCTGTCACCTTGCTGCTGGGTGAACTTGGGCAAGACTGTCTTCCCTTTTGGAATTTGATTCTTCATCTTTAAATTAGAGGTGAATAATATATCCTGTCTCATGGGGAAAGCTGAGATGCTGAAAATAAAGTTATTTTGTGCTATGTGATGGGAGAGGATTACTACTATCCTTGTTGTCATTGTTATCCCCTGATCTGTCTGGTACAGACCAAAGTTCCTCTTCCTCTGCTCCATCTGCTAGGTTACTTTTAGCTGACCATGAGAGAAAACCCAACTAAAATTGAGGGACACTATTGTTTTGAGAAAGGTCCATCTAGACATGCCTGATTTAGCATCTCAATAACGTCTTGAAGGACCTGGTTTCTTTCTGCCTTTCTTCTCTGCCTCCTTCAGTCTGTTGGCCATGGACCTAGGGCTTGTCACCTCATTGTGGCAAGATGGCTGCAGCCTCTTCAAGTGACACATCCTCACCCAACAACGTCCAAAGAGAAATGGGGTATGTTCCTGGTTTGTGTCCACTTATAAAGGTGAGTAAAACTTTCTCAGAAGGTCCTTGGATATATAATTCCTCTCACATCTCAGTGGGTGAACTTATTCCAAGCAGGATTCAATCCTTGAGGCTTGAGGGGGACACAGTCTCCACTAAAGGAGGAGGCTGCTTAGAAAATAGTGGGTGGAGATAGAATTCGTTAGCAAGGATGAAACTATAGTGTCTGCCCCTATTGTGGGGATATCCTAGGATGATGGTCGACCAGCCCTCAGCTCTGCCTCTTCTCCCTCCTTTCTTCCCTCCATCCTTTGCTCATCATTCCCTTTCTTTCTCATTCATCCATCACTTACTGGAGAACCTACTGTGTGCTACTACTGAGTGGGCCCCAGGACAGAGCCATGCCTTTAAGGAGCTCCAGTGAGTAAGTACATGAGACAAATGCATAACCTGATGTGAAATGCTATGCTAAGAACAAAGCAGGATGGGGGCTGACTGTGGTACAGCTGTGAGAATCTGAGGGGGGGTCCAGAAAAGAAGGACATTCCAGAAAGAGGTGGTCACAGGCGTGAAGGCCTGAAACTCTCCTAGGTCATCAGCTGCTTTGTCTCCACTCCCAGCTGCAGGAGTGGCTCAGAACTCAACATCAATGGTTTCTTTGGTCTAGCCAATGATTCCAGACACATCATCAGAGAGAGTTCAGTGATCTTAACTTGCCACACCTCTCACATCTGGAAAATGGGCTTAATTCTTTTAAGGTTGGCTGAAGGAATTGACGGATGAGGAGCTAGGTTTGACTCTCTATAGTCAGACATCAATGTGGGAGGCCCCAGCTTCTCACCACAGGCTCTGCGCTGACCGTATGTGACCTTGAGGAAATCACATATCCTGTCTCTGAGCCTCAGCATTCCAACCGGTAAAATGAGGAAACTGGGCCAGATGGCTCTAGAGGCTCTTTCAGGCCCGAATTTCTTTCGGTACCCCCAAACTTGGGTCAGTATCAGCCCCCACAAAGTAGACTTTGTATATCTCACAGCCCTTGGCCACCTGGCCCCGCCTTGAGGAAATAAAGTCAGACTGGAGAGTGGAGAGAAATTCTCAGGGAGATGATGTGGGATGCCCAGACAACGGGATCGTGTGCCCAGAGGATGGGACCCCTGGATAGTGGCCCAGGAGCTTCCCTGGCCCGTCCCTCATTCCTCTTGGTGGAATGATTGTCTCTGGGCTCTTAGCAGTTGCCAGGCCAGAGTGATGTGGCTCTACAGGCAGAGCCCAAGCTCTAGGAGACAGGCAAGCCATGATAACAGCCAGCTATTCGAGCTCCAGCCACCTCCCCTGGAGAGCGGGGCCAGGCTGGCATTGCCTGGAAGGGGCACAGGTAAGGGGCACTACTGGAAGCTGCCTCTTTCTCTACACGGGATGTCAGTTCAAGTCCCTTTACTGAAAGGCTTTATCCTAGGTGCAGGGAACACAGCAGTGCGCGGGGTGGAGCGTGGTTAGGATATCTGCAGTATGTAAAATTGGGCCTGCCCCATGGCACGTGCCTAACAAATATGTGTTCCTGGGTGAGGGTCATGATATAGGAGGGGAAGAAGGTGGCAGGGGGAGCCAACCTGGTCTAATCTGGCAAACTTTACTCTCATTCATGTATTCATCCCTTCGTTCACTCATTCCGTCACTCAGCACTTATGGAGTACTTCCTATGTGCCAGCCACTGTGCTTCATGCTAGTGCCAGAGAGTCAACATGGCAACTACTCACAACAGGGACCACAGCTTATATTTGCCTGTGATCAATGCCCAGTTCAGGGTCTGATGCGTGGCAGCGTTTCCCAATTCCCCAAGTAACCAGGGAATGATGACTCTATTATTAGCATGTATTGTGTGCACACCTCCTATACTCCATCCCATGCAGGGCCCAACTATGAAAGAAAGACCCATCCTGGTGTGCCCAGTAGTGCAGGGAGGGCACTGGGGGAAGATTGGGGACTAATCTAAGACTTAACCTAAGGCTGCGAAGGCTAAGATTGGGATCTGAGTTCTCGTCCTGGTTCTGTAGTACCAGTTAAACGAGTATGACTTGAGGCAGGACTTCCTGACCTGCATTATCTGTCTGTCTCCTTATTGGCCTCCTCCAGCCGACCATAGCACTTTGAAAGCAGGAAGCACAGCCTGACACACAGAGTGTTCTCAGAAAAAGGTGGTGGATAAATCGATGGGGATTGATACCTGGGTTGTGTGCAACCCTCTGTTCTGCAGGCTGAGACTTCACTAGCAATTCATTCATAAACATTTATTGAATACCTACTATGTGTCCACCGTTGAGGCTCTTGAGATGAACAGTTTCTCTCAAGGCAGATGTGCCTCAGAAAACAATGGGTCCGTGGCTGATCTACTTGGGCAGGAAGTAAACTATGTGGCCCCTGAGTCCCCTCCAAGCCAGGAACTTGTATCCAGAACTGTTCACTCCCAGCGACTGACGCTGTGCCAGGAAACTCCTTGGCAGGAAGACTGAGCATGAAGAGGCAGCAGAGGCAGGAAACAAGGTCTCTTCCCAAGAATTCTTATCAGTGTTCATGTCTTCTCCTTCTAGCAGACTGTGAGCTCCTGGAAAGCAAGCTATAAGCCTTCTTTCCCTCTTAGCCTAGCAAAACACAGCTAGCCCTCAATAATCTACTGAGTTAGATTTATTGTTGAACAGCAGTCTCATCTTCCCAAGCTCAAAGAACCTGTGCAGATTATCATGTTCGATGTACCTATTTTACAGTCGGAGAGCAAGGCTCTGAAAGGGAACACCATTAATCTTTATGGGCTCTGAGGGGTTTCCCATGAGCCTCCTGGGCTGTCATTAGTGGGGCAGGCCTCCTTGGGGCTCACCACTGCACACTCACTTTTGGGAATGAGATTTGGAAAGGCCTTGGTGCTCAGCCACTAATCTTTGAGGAAATGCATCCTCTTGCCTGGAAATGACTTTGTGGCCAGTGAGTGACTGGACATCACCCACACTTTGCATTGGGGAGAATTAGATTTCTTCTCCACTGGGCTTCTTTCACCCCTCCTTCAAATCTGCCTGAAATCTATTTCCACCCTCCTGGCCCTTTTGGTGACTCTTCCACTTGAGCTGTTTTCCTCCATAGCCACATGTGTATCCAACACACCCCTTAGGAGCCAAAGACCACCTCCTCCAAGGAGCCTTCCCTGGTTTCTCTGGATTCCTTGGTCTGCTTGACTATTCAATTTCTTTGTATCCCTCTGATAGCATCTATCACATTCTCCTTGTGTTATCCTTATGCGATTGCAAGAGGTTCTCTGTGACATGGCCATGTCCGATGTCTCCCATTCAGGCTCTCTTCCCTGCCCCAAGTTGCTGTGCATGTCTTCTGTCCATGTTACAAATATACGAGTGCTCAGAAAGCAGGACCATGTGCAAATTTCTTTGTCTTCCCTCCCATAGCGGCAGACCCCCTTCCCCCAGCTTTGTAGTGGGGTTTGCATACTATGGGAGTTAAAAGAAATTCATCTAAATTATTAATGGTTTGAGTCTCTATTGTTGTCCTCCCAGGCTCCATGCTGGGTGTGGGGACACAGAGATGGATCTGACAATGACAACACCACGTGATGTGTGCTGCCATATGGGTGTGGGGCAGAACTTTGAGCTGCACCTAGAACGACAGAGAGGCTGTGACCAGGCAGAAAACAGGGTTGGGGGAGAGGGAGAACTGGGAGGAAACAGCACAGACAAGGCCTTGAAGTATCCTAGCTTGTCCAGAGCCGGAGTCCAAGCATCAGGGAGAGTGGAGCCCTGGGGCAGGACGTGAAGCTGGGTAGGCTGGCAAGGATCTGCTCAGAAGCCCTTAAAAGCTAAGATTTGGATCTTCATGCTCAGCTGCAGAAGACAGGAATGACGGCCGGAGCTCACATCTCACCTCCACCACTTGCTAGTTAGTGTTCTCAGGGAAGTTACTTAACCTTTCAGGGTCTCTGGGCTTTCCCATCGATAAATGGAGATAACAGGCCTCCCATAAATGGTGACACTTAGCACAGTGCTGTACCTGGATAGCGTGAGGTTGAGGTTGGTGAGCATGCTAAATACTAGGGGACCTCCAAAAAAACACTGTGTGCAAAGGAGTTTTATATCTAAGGGGGTGCCATAAAACCCCTAACTAAACAACATATGTAATATTTTAATGTAATACTCTAAAAATGTCAAAATTAAAGCAAAACCAAAAATCCACGATGAACAAAAAATGTAAATAAGGACAGGATCGGCCTAGCACAAAGCATGCAGCTCAAAAAAATGTCAGCTATGATTGGACTGGGAATTCTCAACTTTCCAGAGCAGTGGGCTTCGGAAAACCTGAGGAAAACCCGAGGAAAACCCATGGCCCCTCTCACCCAGAAGAGTGCTCAAACATGCACAATTTGTAACGTTTTAAGGTTCCTGCACTCCCTGGGGCTTGTCCACATGGAGTTAAGAACTCTGGTTCAAGGTGGGGGTGCGGAAGCGGGGGTGGTTCCTCGTACTATCCAGCAGCCTGTGGGTTCCCCAGCACCACGCTGGGCCTCCCTCCTGGCAGCTCTGGGTGCTCTGCCCCCTGCAGGAAGCAGAGCACAGCTATGCGGCTTTTTTTTTTTTTTCTTACTTGGCTCCCCCCCCTTCAGCTTGGGACCTTTCCTAAAGTTTGCTGAAACCAGACACCTTGCTCCACTGAGCCCGCGTGCAGCCACTGTTTAAAAGGCCGCCTTCAGGGCCCCCTCCCCGCCCCTAGCGGAGACTTCAAAAGGCCCGGCGGGCGCCGCGGCCCCAGCACCTATGAGCCGCCCCCCGCACCCGGAGCCCGTGCCGGAGTCAGAGGACGCAGAGCCGCCGAAGTTCGAGCGCAGGCGGACCGGGCCCGCGGCGCAGCCCCGCGCGCCCATGCCCCTCCCGGTGCCGCTGCGCTCTGAGCGCCCGCGCCCAGTTTAGGGAAGGGGACCCAGCACCCCCGCGCCCGCGCCCGGGGCTGCGGGACCCATGAATACAAATGCCGTTAGGAGCCCGAGGAAGGACCGACCGTCCAGCCTCGCACCTAGGGACCCAGTAAGTGCCCCGGGGCTCCTGGAGCACTGGGGGTACCGGTGTGTGTGCATAAAGGTGCGCGCGTATGGGGTGGGGGTACACATGCGGGGAGTGAGTACGGTTTGTGCCCGCGTACTAGCGAAGAACTGTGTGTAAGGGGGGTGTGCGTGTGTGCACTTGGGGGTGTGTACATGGGGTGTGTGCGCACGTGAAGGTGTGTATGAGAGGTGTGTATGGGGGTGTGTACGTTGGGGGGAATCTGGCTAGGCTAGACTAGTGTGCATTTGTGAGCGGGTAAGCGCGAGTGTGCATGTGTCTTCATGTGTGCAGTCCAGAACGCAACTGAATCCTGACCCCCCAGTGTGTTTGCATGAGCCCAGGAGGAGTGAGGGGCTGTGCTTGCATGTGAATGAGTGGGAGCGTGTGTCTGAGTTTGGGGTATGTGTGGATGTGTGTGTGTGTGTGTGTGTGTGTGTGTGTGTGTGTACCAGTGAACAGGTCCTGGAGGTGGAGGCTGAGGAGGAGGGGGCTTCTAGTGCCAGGGCTCTGACTGGGGTTGTGGGTGTGCTAATTTGCTGGGTGTTTGCGGCGGGATCCAAGTGTGCAGTTCTGTGTTCCAGTGTGGGACCTCAGGGAGTCCCTTTGGTCGACCCTCGCGGGGGTGAGGATGGTGGTTAAGCTTCCATTTCTTATCAAACGGAGAGGGAAGAGGAGGGTGAAAAACATTTAACAAGCCCACCCACTACGTGCCCAGGCGTCTGTTATGCGGGGCTCTCTGAATCTGGGAGGAAAATAGGTGTGTGTGTGTGTGTGTGTGTGTGTGTGTGTGTGTGTGTGTGTGTGTGTGGTGTGTGTTTTAAGACACTAGTTGTGTTGTCATAGGAGTCTGGACACTGAGTCCTGGTCCCAGATCTGGCCCTGGAACTCCGGGTTCCTTTCAGCTGTAGTATCTATCCCTTTTCTTTATCTCTGCCTCCCAACTCGGGGACCTTGCAAGCCAGAAGTCCCGAATCTCTGAACTGTGATCACCTCGCCCTGCAGCAGTGGCCAACTCGTTCCTCTCCGTATATCTCAGTTTCCCCATCTTTACAGGGATGGGGGATGATGTCTCAGTGGGGCCGTCCTGGGCCGGCCGAAGGTGCGTCCCCGGCTGCAGCCAGCAGGGGGCAGCAGGGGGCAGCAGGGGGCAGCAGAGGGCGGCCCAGCGCGGGGAGGAGAGAAGGTGGAGAGCCACCGCGGGCCGAGTCTTTAAATCGCCTTCATTTCCCCCAAATCCTTCCTTTTCCTCTCCTCCCCCAGGCCGGCGGGGAGGCAGCTTCCACCGCCCTCCGCGCGCCCTCGCCCGGCCTTGCTCCGTCTCCGGGGACCGCCAGCAGCCCGCCTCCAAAAGTTTGATCATCTCTCTTTTTTTCCTGCTTCTTTTCAGTGGAAGCAGAAAAAGAGGGCGGCAGGGGCGAGCGCAGCGCCGGCACTCCTGGGACCATGGGCCTGGCACGGGCGCCCGCAGGGCCCGGGCTGCACTGCCTGGCTGCTCGGGCGCCCCTGGGCGCGGGGCTGCGCTGGGGGTGCGGGGACCGCGCGCTCTGAGCCGGCCTGGCGTGGTGGGGCGGGGGGCTGGCGTCCCCATGGGGCGCGCCCACACTTGCCCCCCGGGCTCGGGAGCATGAAGTAGGGGCCCGCCATGGGAGTGGGATCAGCGCAGGGGGCCCGAGGCACAACGGCGGCAGCGGCGCGCGGGGGGTGAGTATGAGCAAGGGGATGCCCCCTCCCCAGCTTCCTGCTGCTACAGCCTCCGGGAGGGCTGGGGTTACCCGCTGCGCGGTACGCTTCCAGAGGAACGTCAGCTTCCTGCCCTGTCCTGTGCCCCTGCGAGGCCGGTCGCCAAGGGTTAACGCAGACTGTGCCCCTGACCCGGCCAGGGTTGGCGAACACTGCTCGCCCTGCCTCGCCTGGCCAAGCGGTCCGATGGCGCTGAGGCGGGAGCCGAGCCGGGAAGGGTCCGTGCAGAGCCAGCCTGGGGTCAGGATCGGGGGAGGGTGGTGGCTCCTGGAGCAGCTGGCAGCGGGGCGGAGGGGGGCTTTTTGGACACTTGGGGGAGGAGGGGGTCTCCATTTCTGGCAGTCTCCGTATGTTCTGGTGTCGGTGTCCACAGGTCCCGAACCTGTGGGTGTCCGTTTCTGGCTGTTCTTATGAAACTGTCCCTAAGTTTCTAGGTCTTGCAGGTCTTGGCTTCTGCTCCTGTCTCAGTGTCTTGAACGTCCTTGGTTTCTGGAAATCGTCGCGTGTGTGTCAGTCTGTTTGGGTTTCTGTGTCTCAGTGTTGCCCTGCTTCTCTGGCGTGGGGGGGGGGGTAGGGTCTCAGTTCCTTTCTCTTTCCCGCGCGTGTGAGAGCAAAAGTGAGAGCCAGCATGCCATAGCAGAAAGGGTCCTGGGAGATCACTCATTGTGCATACAGATGCAGAGACCCAGGGCCCAGAGAGGGGCAGGGAATTCTAAGGAGGGGCTAAGGCAGAGCTGGGACCCAGAGGCTCTGAGTCCCAGCCTGTGGGGTAGCAGTAGTAAGAGAGTGAGAGCTTGCAAGATCAAGTCACTGTGTGTGGATGTGTGTAGGAGGCAGCGAGGATGAGAGCAGCCCCCGGGGGCCCTATGGTCTGTGGCTCATGCTCACTGCCCAGGGAAGCAAAGAACTTGCTGGCTTTTCATTCTGCCCCTAAGACCAGAGGACACTCCCAAGAGGCTGGTCTAGGCTGTAGCTCCGCTCCACCCACCATGTCCTGCCTCTCAGAGTTGGAATGGGGGATGATACCCCCTCCTTTCTTCTTATGTCTTGGAAAAAGCTGGCTGGCTGAGATCCCCCACCCCCCACCACAACACACACACACACACACACACACACACAGCACCAGTAAGCACATTGCTGACTCATTTTCTCCAAAAGACCCTGTGCCAGGGCAGATGCCAGCGGTTGGGTAGAAAAGTGGTGCCAGGCGAGCACCCCAGAGTGGGGCCCAAGCTTTGGACAAGTGGGCAGTCACGCTGTTTTGAGGCTCAGCCTCTCCCTTCTCCTGTCTCACTGCCTCCCGCACCACAGCAGGGCCCCAGGTCCTGTGCCCTCTGAGCCCTGCATGTCTTTTAGCTTTGCTCTTTCACACCTCTCCACAGACCACTAAAGTGTCGTATCAGTTGGTGGTGGGGCACTCACACCAGTGGGAGGCAGGTTGCAGGGCAGAGAGAGCCCTGCCATGTGAATCCTGATTCTGCCCTGTGAGCTTGGACAAGCCACTTGCCTCTCTGCTTCTCGTTTTTCTCACCCATAATATGGTCATCTTCATTCCCAGCTAGCAGGGTTTTGTTAGGGTTAATGGGATGGTGCTTGTAAAGGGCTTAGAACAGTGCCTGGCTTGTAGTAAGTGCTCAATAAACAGCAGCTGTTATTTGTATTATTATTCACTTCATCTTGAATGGATGTGTGAGTCAGCTGGAAAATTCTGGGCTGCACCCTGCCCAGACAGATGACCTGTTTGTGTACCCATGAAAGAGGTGTAAGGTGTGAAGAAAGGAGTCTGGGTGTGACCGTCTGGCCACATGGGGCCTGGCTAGTCTATGGAGGCAGGTGGGAGAAGTCCATTCCCCTTTGCTGTTCTGTGTAGTTGGGGCGACTTCCTTCCCAGCTTACCCCATGGGAGCACAGCCAAGCCTGGAGTCCTCTGGGTCCTTTTCCCTGCGTTTCAGCACCCTGGGTCTCAGCTCTGAGCTCTCAGTATGCAAGCTAGTACGGGTCTCCGAGATCCTGTGCGTTCCCAGGTCACGAGGATGAAGGAAAAACCATGCAAACCAACTACGGGTTCTGGCAGCCTAGTGGTCCAGGAGTAGCCACATTTGGCGTACTGGCAGAAAGCCTTTCTCAGGGGACTGGGCTCCCTTCCTGGAGGGCTGTGTGGCCAGGCTATGTTTCCAAGGTCAGACTCCTAATGCATGGCTCTGGTTTCGGCTGCCTCCTGCCCTCTCTGGTCCCTGTGCTCTGGTCTTCCCGACATGCTGGAGCCCTGGGTTCGCTGAGCCAAGGCCCACGAGTCAGCGGTAAAAACAGAAGTCTGGAAGAACAAAGCCGTGAGCCAGAGCAGGCACTAAACATTATTAGCAGTAGCCTAAACAGGATTGGAACGGGAGCAAAAGGATCGGCAGGGCCTCCTTCTGGGAGCCAACTTTCCAGGCCTGGAGCTCACTTAGATGGCTTGTTGGCTCCCCAGGCTGCATCTCCGTTCCTGTTGGTGAAGGCTGGGACTCCTGGTCTCGGGCAAGTAGGAAGTCCCTGTAAGTCTCCAGTTTCTTCTCCAGGGGAGGCAAGTCAAATGAAAAGGACTGCCCGTTAAGCGGTGGAGTCAGGTGATGTGGGCCACTGACGTGCTGTGTCGCTTCCTCTCTCTAGGCCTCAGGTGCCCATCTCTACAATGAAGGGACACCTGGCCTCTAGCTGAACTCAAAAGGCTTTCTCCAACTTTATACCCCCATCCTATAATTTGAAAGCGTATGGGTTAAATACACACAGAATCCAGGTCTTAGGCAGTCAGTGGCATTTTTTGAGGTGAATGAATAGGGGACAAATACTTTTGTAACAGGCCTTCAGGGCTGACATTCTTAAGTTAGAAACCATGGTGTTGGGAAACTTGATTGAAGAGAAGATTTCTGATCCCATCCCCACTCTAAGTCTTCTTTCTCCTGAACTTTGGGATTAAAAATATTTCCCCCTAATTTACCCTCTTGTTCTCTACAAAGTAGTCACCTTGGCATAACCACAAGCAAGCAAAATGGACCGAGAATGACATGTGTGGTTCTTGTACCTTCTTCACTCCACCCTGGCCTGTCTTAGCATCTTGGGAAGCATTCTCCTAAGGGTAGATGTGACATAACACAGTGAGACCCAAGGAGTGAGGGCTGGTGCCTGGAAAGGACTGGGAAGAAAAATGGAACAGAAACTAGTGAGGTTGTGGGGACACTGGAAAGTAAGGAGCAACAAGTTCCTTCCCTGGTCCTCTAAGTTCAGGATTGCTGAATGACAGAAAGTGCAGCCCATTTCTTTACTGCAGGACTTCTCAGAGCCTTTGGTGTGCACTTGTGCTTTAGGAACTGCTACGACTGGGGTGCAGGAGATAGTCCTTCCCCAATAGACCTGGCCATAGTTTCCTGTAGTGTCCACCTGGTGAATGTGGGAAATAGGACTGGAGAATTAGGACCTCAGAGCCTACCCAAGGCGACTTGGAGGTAGTAGTTACCCTCCTTAAGCCTCAGTTTTTGTCAAATCAAACAAAGCTGCCTGTTATTTCTTTTCAGGGCTGATGAGGCTGCCATTTGCTTCAAGTGGGCAGGTCATGCCGGAAGGTCAGCCTGTGCTTTTATTTCCAGGTAACCCCAGGACAGCTAGGCACTCTGACCTTTAGTCATTGCTGCTGCTGAGCTGGAGGTGAGGCCCGTGGAGGCAGGGAGGACTGGCGCCGTGCAAAAGGCATTTTCGCAGCAGTGGCAGCAGGTTTGGAGAGGACGAAGAGGGACCAAGGATTATTCAGGAGCAACTCTGGGAAAAGTCAGAGGCAGGGTGGGCCTGCTAGAGTTAAGGCTTTGGGAAGACACTTTTAAAAGTCCTATAATACCAGGTAATACTCATCCCTTCTACAAAATACATTGAACACACACTGCATGCCTGCCAGGCTCTGGGAATATAAGAGCAAACAAGACAGATGCAGTCCCTTCGGGGACTTGGACTAGAAAGGGAAACGAGGAAATAGACAGTGATCACATATTAGGTACCTGCTGCAGTGAGCTCTGCAATGGGCTGTGGGAGGTGACACCCAAGCTGGAACGGACCAGGCTAAAGAGTGGTGTCTAGATAACAGGAGCAGCATGTGCAAAGGCCCAGAGGCTCGAGAAAGCTTTCGAGGGGTCACCATCAGCATCTGAGTGCTGTTTTAGCTAGTTTGCCCACGTTACAAATAACTGAAGACCCCACACAATATTGGCTTAAACAGTGAGGGGAGTTATTACCTCCCATATCAAGAGGTCTAAAAGAAATGCAGTAATAGGGTCTGCTAATTCAGCACCTCAAACCCATTATTTTTTCATTCTGCCATCCTCAGCCATGCTCGTGGGGGCTTGTTGCCTCATGTGCACAAAATGGCTGTGCATCCTCACTCAATAACATAAAAAGACTGAAAGAAAACCTTCTCTCTGTCTCTTTGAAACACTTTCTCAGGGGCTCTGACAGACCTCCCTCACATCGCATTGACCATATTTGGGTTACATATTCCTGCCCAAGCCAGGCAGGGCAAATGAAATTCCCAGGATTGGCTTAGACTTATCCATATTCATCCAATATCCTCTGAAGTTCATGTCTCCTTGAACAAGCAGAAAGGGAGAATGGCTATGGGTAGGTAACCCCTAGTGTCTTTCACAGTGTCCGGGTCAGGATGACTATTGATGCTGATTGCAATTACACTGGAGCACCTGCTCCTCAGTCAGTGGGTGTGAGCTTGTTTCCCATTTTCCAAGTCACCCAGGGAGCTGGGAAGAACCTGGGGCTCCGGACATCAAGCCCAGCAGACGGGTTTCCTGGATTACGTGATTCCCCAAAAGTACACCATCCTAGCTTTCCTCTTGGCAGTGCATCCTGGGCCTTTGTGTCCCAGCCTTAGCCCTCCCCACCTGCCCATCACAGCTCTCTCTGCCTGCATCCTGGCCAGCCATCTCTGGCCACGTGCCGCCCTCCCCTTTGCCTGCTCGAGGATCAGATGCCCCAGATGGCTTCAGGTGTCACCAGTGGCTGCTCCCACAGGAAGGTGAAATTGGATCACTGCCTCTGCCCATGTTGGCAGCAGCCTCTGAGCACAGCATTAACTCTTCCGGTCCCCAGAGTGCAGGGGCAGTAGGAACAGCCTAAGGAGCACTTGTGTGGCTGGCAGGAGCCCAAGCCCTTGACATGCATGAGCTCATTTAATCTCCACGCTGGGTCTGCAAGATAGGGAGTGTCAGTCATATTGCAGAGGAGGAGACAGGCTCAGGGAGGCTGAGTGACTCATCCAGGTTCACACAGGTGGTAAGCAGTGGGGCCAGGTTTGCACCTGAGTCGGCCTGGCTCCCCATTGTCTCTCTTCACTCCCGTTGTCCATCAGCATGAAGCCAGCTAGGCAGCTTCCTTAGCATGCACTGGTCCTGGGTAAGGGGCCTTCTCCTTTTCCTGCTTTGGGCCTGAAGAGTGAGTTATGTCTTCTGCCTTTTGAGGGCAGCTGTCATGCAAGCAAACCAGACTGGTCTCCCCCACAGACCTTTCAGCCCTGACTCTGCCACCCACTGGGCCTCAGGATCTTGAGGCCATAGTGCAGATGGAGAGACTGAGGCCCAGCGATTGGCAGAGGCTGGCCCCTTGTTGCCCAATGAGTTGACCGCAGATTTTGAGCTGGACGCTGGGTCTCCTGACACCCAGTGCAGGGCTTCCCGCACTCTGTTTCCTGCCCCGTGTCCCTAGTTTATCATTCTGTATAGAGTTAAGTTGTATTTGTACCGTATAAGCAGTTCCTGCCCCAAGAGGCTGTGCCTGGCGACCTGGGAGAACGGACTGTTCTGATGGGGTCCTAGAGCCCACACGTTGCCTCCCACCTCCCATGGGCAAGACTGGGGTGGGACTGGGGCTGGGTGATCCACTCCCAATTCCCCGGCCGGATCTGGGCCAAGGGGTGGAAGCTGATGCCGTCTTTGCTTGTGTCTCCTGGTCTCTAGGGGGTTTCTCTTCACCTGGATCTTGGTCTCATCTGCCTGTCACCTGGCCTCCACCCAAGGAGCTCCTGAAGGTAATTCTCTCTTCTCTTTGTCCAGGGGGAGACAAGGCAGGACAGAAGGGACCTGAGAGTGCAGGGGTAGGACACATCCGTGCCCCTATTTGGAAGTCAATGCCTTGGTTTTCTCATCAGTAGAATGGAGTCAGTCATTGGCAAATTCTCCCTGGGCTTGAAAGAATCATGTTAGATGTTTTATAAAGGGTAGGATGCAGAAGGGCTCAATGCAGAAATGTGGAAGGGTGCTGCTTTCGTTCCTCTCCGGGGCACAATTCGGATAAGCCACTTTGGGCCAGTAAGCCTCAATTTCCTCTACTTGTCTTGGGACAACTGCTGAGAGGAGGCACGGAGGCTACAACTCTCATTGCCCAAGTCTGTGACCTGCCCTCCCCTTCTCGTGAGATCCTGCCTTTCCCTGCTATCCCTGAGGAGCTGTCCAGGGGGCCAGGACAGCGGTGGGCTGGCTACACAGCTGCCCCTTGAGACTGAAACCTCTCCCACATCTGTTTGTCAAGCAGCCACAACGCCTCTTAAAATAGCAGCCCCCCCTCCCCAACACGCACACCCTCTGCTGTATGCCGGGTAGGCAGTGGGGGCACTCCCAGAGCTCCTGTGGCTTGACCTGGCTGCTGGGCAGGGATTGGGCCCCTGGGAGGGGAGGGCCGTGCCCGGAAGAGACTCCTGCTGCCTGGCAACATTTTGTGCAAATGTCATATTTTCCAAGCTTGCTGTTTCCCCCACAAAGTAGGTGAACAGCTGTCCAGAGTCCTGAGTCAGGCACTGGGGGTTGGGGAGAGGCCGGAGCTGTGTGGAGCCAGGTTTATGTAATAAAGGGATCTTGCTGGGGCCAGCTGGCTGGTCCTTCCATCTTGGCGTTGCACTCTATTCATTCCCCGATCCCCTAGCTCTTTACCCTTGATGGGATTCTGGATGTGTCTCCACCCTGCGTTCCAACCAGCCTGAGGGGCTCAGGATAGTATGGTGGCTAAAAACAAAGATCCTGAAGCCAGGCGGTCAGGGTTTACACTCCAGCTGTGCCTTTTATTATAAGCTGTTTGACCTTGGACAAGTTATTATAGCTAACTTTTCTAATCCTCATCTATCTACAGTATAAAGTGGGGATAATAAGCAGCCCTGCTTCATAGATGATTGAGAGAATCAAGCGAGATAATTCCTATAAAGCACTTGGTACATAGTAAGTGCTCAATTAGTTACTGTTGTTAACTATGTTATTTACCTGGAAAGTTTGGGCAAGAATAGGCCTTCTCTATCTGCTGTGGGGCCCACAGTGGTCAGAGGCTCCCGGAAGCTCAGCCATGACCACTTCTGCCAGCTACAGGTGTCCGAGTTTGGGGCTTTGCCCCTGAGCTGCCAACAGTCTGCAGGGGAGGCCTGGAGACTGGCTGGTGTCAGCTTTGAAACCGTCCTGGAGAGGATGATAAGGGGAGCCTCATCGGTGCCACCTGGCCAGGCCAGTTGTCGTTTCCCCTGGGCAAGTACAAGGGGCTGTAAGCTATAGTACGCAAGGAGAGATGTGTGCAGGCTGGGGGCTGCTGAGGTGAGACAACAGATGGCTTCCTGCCCTTATCTCTTCCCTAACAAGTGGTTCCTCTTTTTTAAGTTGTTTTTAGTGAGTAGTACTTTGTGATAATAAAGTACTTTGTGATTAAAGCAAAATACACTACTACTCAGAGAATCCTCAAGCAGTGGATTCTTAATATTTTAGCTTATGACCTGGGGGGCAGACAGAGGTGGGGGAAAGGAGGAATTGCAAGTGAAATGAAGGTCCTTGGGTCCTAGGGAGGAATAACGGTCTTCAATCCAAGCAACTGAAACAGCAGCATGGCATAGAGCTCTTAGAACAGCGATAGCACTTTATGGCCATCGCCAGGCCTGGTTTCCCTTGTCTTGCTGGCAGGGAAACTGAGGCCCGGGGGTCAGGAAGAGATTTGGGTAGAGGTACCTGGTTCAGGGCGTGGATGAGGAGATGAGGAAGACCACCATTTCATCTCCCAACAACCCTGGGATGGAGGCGCTCTTTGTAGCCCCGTTTTACATCAGGGGAACTGAGACTCAGAATCCAGACTCACAGGTAGGTCTTGTATGGCTCGAAAGTCTGGCCTTCTGTCTTCAGGGTCTGCTATTAGACTGCTATGCTCCTGTGTTGCCAGCATCCAGGTTCTCAGTTCCTCCCAGCCTACATGCCTATCCATCCATCTGTTGTTCATCCATCCCATAGTTGTCAGCTGTGGGCCTACTAAGTGCTGCGTTCAGCCCAATGTACATCCCTCCTACTGGGTGATGAGGGAGAGAGCATTCCACACTCGGGAGCTGGGGTGCTGAGCTCAGGGTGGGGGGTACCTGAAGACCTGACCCAGACCCCAATTCCGGAGGCAGCCTCTCCTTGCCTGCAACGATGGAGCTCAGAGCCAGCTTCCACAGACACTGGCAGCTCAGCTGACCGAATGGCCCATGGGCAGCAAGGTCGGGATCTCTCTCCGTAAACACCCTGGAAGGCCTCCTCTTGTTCTGGCTAGCCCACTGCTGTAATTACTGGGCGGATGTGACCTGGCCAGACCATGGCCCGCCAGAGGACAGTGGTTGCAGGGGTGTCTTGATGACTTCCTCCGCTCTCTCCAAAGCCACATAGGAAGGGGGTCATTGGAAATGTCCCCTCCCTTCCTTGCAGGTAGAGGCTCCCTGCAGCGAGAGAGAGACCTCGGGGATGGGAAGGGGACTGGATAGGTTCCTAAAGGTGTTAAAACTAGTCACGACCCCTGGACATCCTTACCAAGCTCCAGTGACACGTCCATTCTTGTCACCTTGCTCCTTCACTTATAGGACTGCATCCTGGAGGAGATGGCTTATGAGGCAGAGAGAAGGGGAAACAAGTCACATTGGGCAGCCTCTAATACTCTTAGCACTAGCGTTTGGTGATTATCATTATGTTTTGTATTAATAGCTATCATTTCAAAACGCTTATTTTGTGCCAGACACGTTTTTCAAATGTATTAGCTCATTTAACCCTCACAACATCCTTCTGTGTTTGATATTATTATTATCCCACTTAACAGATGGGGAAAACCAAGGCACTAAAGTCACAGAGCTAGTCAGTGGTGGAGCTGGGATTTGAACTCAGAAAGTTTGGCCCAGAGTCTGTATTTCTTACCAAAGGTCATATAGTCAGATAAGGGATTGGTTCCAACTCTGAGCTCTCAGCCACAACCACAGGGGAGCAGGTAGCGGTGGGTGGACTGTCCTCAACCACCTGTGCACCTAGAGGGGTCTGGGGCTGGAGCAGGCCCTGATGGCGCCCTTTCTCCCTCTGCCTTCCCTCTCCAGATGTGGACGTCCTCCAGCGGCTGGGCCTCAGCTGGACCAAGGCAGCGGGTGGCCGGAGTCCCCCGCCGCCAGGGGTCATTCCGTTCCAATCGGGCTTCATCGTTACACAGCGGGCCCGGCTCCAGGCCCCCACGACAGCTGTCATCCCTGCCGCCCTGGGCACAGAGCTAGCGCTGGTGCTGAGCCTCTGTTCCCACCGGGTGAACCATGCTTTCCTCTTCGCGGTCCGTAGCCAGAAGCATAAGCTGCAGCTGGGTCTGCAGTTCCTCCCCGGCAAGACGGTCATCCACCTGGGGCCCCGGCGCTCCGTGGCCTTTGACCTTGACGTACATGATGGGCGCTGGCACCACCTCGCCCTGGAGCTCCGTGGCCGCACAGTCACCCTGGTGACAGCCTGTGGGGAGCGCCGGGTGCCTGTCCCACTGGCTTTCCACAGGGACCCAGTGCTTGACCCTGAGGGCTCCTTCCTCTTGGGAAAGATGAGTCCACACGCAGTTCAGTTTGAAGGTGCTCTGTGCCAGTTCAGTATCTATCCTGTGACGCAGGTCGCTCACAATTACTGTACCCACCTGAGAAAGCAGTGTGGACAGGCTGACATGTACCGGCCCCAGCTGGGACCCCTCCTCCTCCGAGACTCTGGCGCACCCTTTGCTTTCCAAACCAACCTTGCCCTGCTAGGCCTGGAGAACCTGACCACTGCCATGCCAGCCCTGGGATCACAGCCATCAGGCAGGGGGCCCAGCGTGACTGTGGTGCCCGCCACACCCACCAAGCCCCTAAGGACTAGCACCACAGACCCTCACAAGCATGTTTCAGTGGGGGACCCAGCCCGCACCCCACGGCCACCTGCCAAGCTGTCAGTCAGTGAAGTATTTCCTCCCGTACCCCCAGCCTCTCCTGCCATCTCCACTATACCTGTCCAGCCATTACAAAAGAGCACAGCCACCAAAACCCCCAAAAATAACCCAATCAAGCCTTCAGTCCCTTCTCCTTCAATTGCCCCTGTCAAAAACCCTCGCCCCACCCAGAAGGCAGCTGCACCTTCCTTCATAAAGTTATCCCCAACTACCAAGAAGCCAGTGCTACCCACTTCCCAGCCAGTTCCTGCCAAAGTCTCCCGCCCCACAGTGCAGCCGACCCAGAGGAACCCCATAACGCCCAGACCCCCACCCACCAGCGCCCGGCCCCTATCCATCGCTGCTGCTGCCTCTAAAAATCCCTTTCCCCCAGTGGCCCAGACTGAGGCCAAGATGAGCAGCCGTGCCAGTGAGCCGGCCCCTGCCCGCACCAGCATGCACGCATTTTCCCCACCCACTGTTTTGCGCCCATCAATTGCCCCCAGTCCTGGTTCTACCAGGACTGCTCGGCCACTAGCCACAGCAATGCCTCCCACCCTCACGCCTGCTTCAGTCCCCACTGGAAGCAAGAAGCCTACTGGATCAGAAGCCACAAAGAAAGCCAGACCCAAGAGCAGCCGCCGGAAGCCTGTCCCCCTCAACCCTGGGAAGGCAGCCAGGGATGTCCCATTCAATGATCCGACAACCAGGCCCAGCCCCAGACAACCCCGGCCCAGCCGGCAGACCACCCCAGCCCCGGCATTGGCCCCAGCACGACTCCTGTCCTCCAGCCCCTGGCCTACAAGCAGTGGCTATTCATTCTTCCACCTGGTGGGACCCACGCCTTTCCCGCTGCTGCTGGGACCTCCAGGGCCCAAGGGAGACTGTGGTTTTCCGGTAAGATTGGGTGAGGGGTGCATGTCACTTGGAGCTCGAGTGGGTGACAGGGGCAGTTAGGTCAAGTGGTTGCTGCTGGTCAGGGTGGAGGAAGAGAAGTAGCTTAGAGCAGGGAGCAGGTGATAGGCAGAGTCTTGACTCAAACCCAGGTCCCCACTCCTCTGCTTCTGTGTTAATGATTGTACATCCTGCTCTGGATTTGTGATCCACTGAGCCAGACTCGGGTCTGGTGGTCACCCCCGGATGAAAAGCATCCTTGGGCTTTGGTTGGCCCAGGGCCCAGGTCATTCTTTGCTAACCCAACTATAAAGGTCAAGTGGCTTAAGGAAAACCATGAATTGACTGGGCCCGGGTCATGCAGCCTGCGAAGGCCAGCTCCTGATTCCGAGAGCAGCGTAGAGCTCCTCTGGCCCACCAGATTGTCTGGGAGTTTCGGACAAAGTCTGCACACGGGTAGTCCTGAATGTGTTTTGTTTGGCAGCGGCAGCATTGTTTAAAAATATTTAATCACTTACTAACATTTAAAAAATGTCCTTCTGATAAAAGACCTGGTGACCAGCTACTCTGGGAAGGCAGAGAGATGCAGTGGCCTCGTGGGCTGTGGCCAGGTCAGGGCTGCCTCTTTAGACAGGACCAGCCCGCCCCTGTCTGTGCCAGTCCCCCCACATCTCTCACTTAGGTCTTCCTACGTGGTCCTTTCCCTGCCTGGATCCTGTAAACATTTGATTTGTGGCCCCTGGTAGAGGAGTTTGGTGTGTGGAGGGTCAGGGTGGACCCAAGCAATCAAAGAAAGGAGAAAGAACATTCCACGTGTAGGAGACATTCTCAGGGTCAATGCCCCCAACTTGCCTGGGACCGTCTCCAGGGGCAACGACCTTTCTGCAGCTGAGGCCAATTCCTCCGGGTGGGGAATGATGGGATGGAGTTTCCAGAAAGTTAGGGCCTCTGCTCTGTTCTCTTGCCTTGGCGATGACCACTGTGTGGTTTCCTCCTCCTGGGCTCCGTGTTTGACGTTAGGCTCTCTTCAATGTGGAGACAGTGGCAGATGCTGGGAATTCCTGGGCCTTACAAACACACTTAATGAGTTTTAATAATCATTAGGAATAATATTTATTCAGCCTGTCTCCAAGGGGACTGAGGGCCCGTTTTTATTGGAACCATATTGTAGAACGTATGGAAATCGTATGCATTGCTTTGCAATTAAGTCAATGTTCCACTCAAGTCCCCGTGTTCTGCACTCGGCAGGGTAGAGAGTTGGGAGCCGAGGAAAGAAGGAGGAACCCTTTATACCTCTCTAGGCTACCCAGCCTGACTCAGGTACCAGGTGCCTGGGGCTCTGACCGTCCAGCTTTCCAAACTGTGTGGGCACTGGCTTTGGGGTTGAAACAGGGTTAAATATCCCCCTCTGACAGAGGGTGGTGAGGTTCAGGGTCTCCTCTGCTGAGTGGAGGAGGCCAACCCTGTCCCCCAGCTGTGTGTGGGGTGGAGCGAGAATGTCTGAGCCAGCAGAACTGCAGCAGGAACAGTTTTTAGGGTATAGAATTTGCCTTTGGGCCTGGTGGATGCCTGAGGTGCATCCTCGCCTCTGGAGTTTGGTGATGTGGGTCAGCAGGGGGTGAGGCTTCCCCCCCAGATATTCTCCTTGAGCTTCCCCATGATTGAAGGTGTTGGAGTCAACCTGTGCAGTGGATGGGTGCTTAGGCATAATTCAGTTCAACCCTCCTCAGTAGGCAAGTGGGGAGCCTGGAGGCTGTGCTCAGAGAGGGCCAGGACTTGCCCAAGGACACACAGCATTTAGGAGGCAGAGTTGAATTTTACGCTCCAGCTCCAGGCTCCCGCATATTCCGTCCCATCCTTCTGAGGGTCCACTCTGAGACCCTAGGACTCAGAGCCAGGAGGCTGGGGGCTTCAGAGATATGTCAGGCCCTGTCCTTGGCCTCAAAGGAAGAGCTCAGTGTCTAGAATCTCCTGTTTCTATCCCCATGATGTTTATGGGTTACTTCCACATGTGTGGCATTTCCCTTTAGGACCTCACAGAAACTGGTTCAGGAGGGGCCGGATGTGTGTGTTAATCCCTGCTCTATGGATGAGGGCAGAAGGGTTAAAGGGACGAAAGACTTGGCCAACGGCATCCAGCATGTTCGTGCAGGGCCTGGGATGCCACTCCGGATCTCTGACTTCCAGCAATGTCCAGGGCTCGTCCTGCCCTGAGGGCAAGAGGGAGGATGGCAGCCTGCCTGAGTGGCATCCTGTCTTCTGCCCCGTGCTCTCCCCTAATCCCACCCTTCCCCAGCTTGGAACCTGGCCTCACTCCAGTAGGAACCCAGAAGCTTTCAGAAGCTTTGTCCAGTCCTTTGTGTGGCAGGGGGCAAACTGGTCATTTATATTTCACCAGATATCAGAAATTACATAAATGAAATGGCATCTTCGAGCAGCGACAAGAGCTCATGTTACTTTTGTCCTCCTCTCTTATCTGCCTCCACCCCCTATATACACATTCAGAATCTAATCCCAGCAGAGCAGCAGCTCTGCTGCCCAGGGCACAGGGCGTAATCCAGGCTGGGGACTGGCAGACCTGGGTTCAAACCCTGACCCCACCCATTACTAGCTCTGTGACTCTGACTCACTCAGCTTCAGCCTCAGTTTCTGCAGAATGTAAGATAATGACAGCTCCCAGCTCCTATGATGAAGCAGGCTGGGTGATCTCCAAGGCTGCCTTGGCGATCTAGCTCGCTGGGTGACATGGGGAACTTCTTTCCTCTCCCTGGGGCTCTGTGACATGGTATTGGAAGAGCTCCCTCCTTAGAAACGACTATGGGACCTTTCAAAGCCTGAGAGGGGTGCCATGGCTGTGCCTGACTGGCTTTGCATGGTTCTTGAGGGGCACGAGATAGGCTGGCAGAGGCTGAGGCAGAGCTCTGGGCCTGAGCCTGCCAGGAGCTGTAGCCACTGAGCAAGGGAGCTCTGTGGGAACCCCAGGAGCGGGGGGAGCATGGAAAAGCTGAGCTGGGCCCGGGCTGGGGAGGGGCAGGGAGGCTGCGGTTCACGGAGGCTGCACAGAAGCTGCACAGAAGCCCCACACCCGGGAGGAGGAGAATCAAGGCCTTATTTATTCATGACCAGGCCGCTGGCATTTGCACTGGCTTGTGCTGTTTGCAGGCGTCACCTCGGGGAGACCCGGCCGAGGGCCTGGCCCATAGCAGATGCTCCGTGACTATCTGTGAATGAAGGAATTTGATCCTTACAAAAAACAAGTTGTTCTGATTCCTAGGCAGGGATCCTTGAGGTTACACAGACCTCTGCTGCTGGTGGGATAAGGAGGCCACGTGGAGTGTAAAAGCCCACAGTCTTTAGATTTGGAATGACCTGGGTTTGAACCATTCCCTTATCCAGCCATCCTTTCCTTCTTCCTACAAATGTTGATTGAGTGCCTACTAGGTGTCAGGTGCTGTGTGACCTTTGACAAGTGACTTAACCTCTCTGAGCATCAGTTTCTGCCTCTGTAAAATGGGGATATGGTATCATCTACCTGTCCAGGGTTATTGTGTGGATTGAGTGAGATAAGAGATGTAAAGCACCCAACACTAGAACATGGGTCCCAGTGGATTGTTGTGACTGATGGTTGAGGTGTGGGCATTATAGCACTAAGAAAACCAGGAGGGTTTGGACACAGGAGGGCCTTCGTACTGTTGGCGGTTAGGAACTGGGACTAGATCTTGAGAAATCCACCCCTTATACCAGTATTACCTAGAACCCAGGAGAATGGAGGAATGTTTTGCTCTGTCTTTAGCATATCACTTGAGCTCCTACGGTGTGCCAGGCTCTGTGCGGAACAGTTTGTGTGCTGTATCCCATGGCTCCAGTTCTGGGCCCTCTCAGAGGAACAGGGTAATTGAGGATATTTTAAGGAAGGGACTATTTACAGAGCTGTGGACAGCATCAAAGGAACCAACAGGGGTTGTCGTAGCATACAGGTCCAGGTCCGACTTTAAGGTACAAGGGGAGGGAAAGGTATTATCAGAGCCCGGAAGAGCTAACACATGACCAGGGGTCTATGACAGGAGCTGAGGCCAAACCATAGCACAGCAGGAAGGGAGCAGAGAGAGAAATAGCCTGCCCGCTCACTCCTTCTGCAGTGGCCTCCCATTGGCCAAACCCAGCCAGAAGCAGAGAGCGAGGAAGCCTGGGGATGTGGCCTGTGGAGGTC
This sequence comes from Hipposideros armiger, assembly GCF_001890085.2. Taxonomy (NCBI): domain Eukaryota; kingdom Metazoa; phylum Chordata; class Mammalia; order Chiroptera; family Hipposideridae; genus Hipposideros; species Hipposideros armiger. The sequence continues at coordinate 6,783,620 of NW_017731374.1, forward strand.
AGCTTCCCAAGGCACAGAGGGGATCTGGGAAACAAATGGAAAATAACCAGCACACACACGCTCTCTTGGAAGATGAGTATTGCATCCCCATTTTACAGCTGGGCAAACTGATGCCCGAAGGCACAAGAAGATGATGTTACTTGCTGAAGACCTCAGGGAGAAGCCCTGTCCCAATAGGCCCTTCACTGGGACAGAGACTGGGGAAGGCTCAGCACCCTGTGGCCTATTCTTGGGAATAATTGTGAGCTCAGGTGAACAGAGACGGAAGTCCCTTAGAGATCCCCTGCCTGCCCCCCATCAGGCTACAGGCACTGAGCAGAGGCGCAGAGACTGAAAGTTCATTGCAGAGGGTCATGTGGGCAGTTAGCAGCACACTTAGGATTGGACTCAGGTCTCCCAGATTTCAGGCCTGTGAAACTTCTCCTTGCTTGCTGCCAGGGGCCATCGCAGCCAGGACTTATTTCTTTCTGCAAGGCTTGGCAGACGGGCTCTTACAGCTGGACATAAGGGTGGACTTGTTCCGTGTGATGGGGTTCCCTAGGTCTGGCTGTCAGAGGCCAGGACCCTTGGGAGAAGCCCAGAGTGGGAGCTTGGCTGTTTCCATGGTTCTGTTTGCACGAACCCTGAGCCCAGGCCGCGTCCACCTCCCCCAGACAAGCCTTCGGCCCCTGCTTCCCTCCCCCTCTAGGCCCTCTCAGAGGCCCCGTTGTTTGCAGCGTGGAGTGGAAAATCCCACCCCGGCCTTGTGAATCATTCCAGAGTCACCCGCTCAGGCTTTGGGCCCTGGAAAGAAATGGCAGCGTTTTTCCACTGCATGGAGAACAGGCAGGGTCTCAGATCAGGGGAGAGGGGGCGCCTGCCCTCACTCGCCCACTAACAAAGTGAGTACTGAGTGGGGAAGGGCCAGGCCTGTGGCTGCAGCTGGGTGCTGGGCGGCCCCGGCTCAGGTTGGTAGAGGAGGGCTGGCTAGGCCTGCAGCTGGGGGCTGGGCTGCCATGTCAAGGAGTCAGGCCGTGGACTGACATCACCAGGTCGGGCCATGGGTCCCAGCTGGCACTTGGAGTCTGCTCTGCAGATGTTATGGATGAGGTCAGACTCCAGCTTGGATGTCCCCGTTTCTGGGGCAGAAGAAATGCCAAGAGGGAGTGTCCGGGCCTCTGCGGTGGCAGCTCTACCAGGGTCCGTGAGGGAGCTACACCCACAGAGAGTGTCTTTTCCTGGAGCCCCACACAATCCTCACCCCAGAGAAGGGCCTTGGCCTTTTCTGTGAGATGGGCATGATCTCACTTTTCTTCTCCCGCCAGATAACACAGAGGGGGAAGTTGCTACCACCCTGTAATTCAGGAAGTGCCAATGTTGGGAAGCTTCCAGAATGTTTATTTTAAAGATGCCCGCGGAAGGGAAAGGAATTACCCAAGGTTGCACAGCTAGTCAGAATACATCTGGCCAAGATTTTCTGTGTGGAAGTTGCACAGGGTAGGAGAACAAGTCAAATGGTCTTGGGCTGAATCCAGGCTCTGCCTGTTAGCTGTGTGGTTTTAGGCAAATCACTTTGCCTCTCTGAACCTCTCTTTGATTTCTCATCTGTTAAATGGGCTTAGTCGTGATAACGATACCTCCTGTCATACTTAGCTTTAGCCTCTGCATTTCCCTTTAATTCTGGGTCACATGAAAGAATAGGGCCACGGAGGGCCTTCTAGGAAGGGAAATCTTTTGCTCTTCCTGAAAAACAGATGTTGAGAAGGGTGACCTAAAATCTAGAGCTGGGGAGGTTCCAGCAGCTTGCTTAACAGAAACAACAGCTAACTCTTTGAGCATGTGTGCCAAGGCACTAGGATTAGCACTTTTTTACAGGTTATCTGTCAGCTAGGTGCCATTGTATCCTCGTTTTATAAAGAATGAAGCCCTGAAGGCTGGAAGTCGCTTGCCCAAAGCCATGCAGCTAGTATGTGGGGATGCCCAGTGTGAACCCAGGGCCTCAGCCTCACACCGTTGTTTTCTGCTCCCCGAGGAGGGGCAGGAAGTAGATTGGACCTGGGTCCCAATCCTGCAGAACTGGACATGGGACTAGAGACCGTCCCTCCAGCCTTTGGGGCTCTGGATGGAAGGAAGGCTGCTGCCTATTTGGCCAGCGGCACCCGAAGCTCAGAGGTGGCTGGCGCTTGCCTGAGGTCACCCAGCAGAGCCCCTCCCTTATCCCTCCAGGGCTTTTTCCAGTGACCCCGGGGCCTTGGTACCCATCTCTGCCTGTCTGGACCTCTCTTCTGATTGTTATTCATGGACGAGCAAGCACATGGTATTCATAGGCCAGAACTGTGAACCTAGGCTGCCCAGCGTGAGGTCTGGATTAATTACCAGCCAAACCGTACTGGGTTTTCAACACTGATTTTAAGTCTGGGCAGGAAACCTGGAATCTCATTGATGGTTATTTGAAACAAATGAATTCCCCAGGCCTCACACATCCTCGAAAGCCTGGCTTCCTTCGAAGGCTCTGTGTTCAGTTCTTCAGATCAGGCACTTGGTTAATTCTCATTTACTCCTTGGGGTAGATGGGACAGTGGCTATTGAACCCATTGTAAAGGGGAGCAGCGGAGAACAGACAAGCTGAAGCGCTTGCACAAAATCTCCAACTGTTAAGTGGCAAAGCCAGGATTTGAACAAAGGTCAGCCCACAGTTCAGTAAGCCTGTTTGTCTGCCTCCCTTCCTGTGTGACGGGAAGAGGGGTGAGGCCAGACAGGCGCTCCCTGAATGCCACATTGCAGGGGTAGGCCATTCTCTTGTGGGAAATGGGGAGCCATTAAATGTTGTTGAGCAGGGGAGTGTCTTGGGAAGGTGAACCAGGCTGTGTGGAGGACTGGAGAAGGGACAGGCCCGGGCTCAGGGAGACAAAGGAAGGGGCTACTGCAGATTCTTGGGGAGCAGTGATAAAAGGTGGGCAAGGCTGTGGCCCCTGGATGAAACATTTGAGTGACAATTACATTCCAGGCACTGTGTTACACATTTACTGTCACTCATTTCATCCTCTTCATTAACACTGTGAAGAGGGTATGTCCCGTTTTATAGGCACAGGCTGGTTAAGGAACTTGCCCAAGCCTAGCTGGTAAGTGGCAGCGCTGAGATTTGAACCCAGGCTTGTCTGGTGCTTGTGCCCTTTATGCTGTGCTGCATTTCCGTGGTGCAAAGGTGCTTGGTGTAACCTTGGACAAGTCCTTTCTCCGCTCTGGCTCTGCGGGGAACTTGGCTGAGCTCTGAGGCCTCTTGCTATTTTATTTTACCAAACATTTGGCTGAGCCCTGGGGAGAGAGAGATGATTCATAATCCATTATTTCCCTTGAGGAGACCATGGTCTGTTGGGAGAGACGGGCTTCTAAGCAGACAATTCGGTGATTAATAGAGAGGCCTTTAAAGTAGAGGGAGAGGGGAGATTTGGCCCAAATTGGAGGAGGGATCAGGGAAGGTTTCCTGGAAGAGGTGATACTCTAAGTTAGCTGAGTAATAAAAGATGAGAGCTTCAAAGACAGAAATAGCAGCTGCAAAGGCCTGAAAGCCCCAAAGAGCATAAGTTCCTCAGGCAGAAACCTCAGGGAACTCCTCTTTTCAGCCATGTGGGTTCCATGCCCATCTACCCCAACATGCTCTAGACAGGTTTGTTGAATGAATGCTTGACCCATTCTCTACTGCCACTTGGCACTGATGCTGTCTTGCTTTTTCTTCAGGGTCCCCCTGGGCTGCCTGGGCTCCCTGGATCCCCCGGTATGCGGGGGCCTCGGGTAAGTGATCGCACACCGTCCTGTGGAGCTCTGGTTGGCTCTCTGGCCTGCATCCCACTGCCGCTGAAGTCCCAGCTTTGCTATGTGTCCTCAAGTTGTTCCCTGCCCGTCTACGACACTCGTTTTCTGCTTTGTCCATTGGTGTGGACTTGGGGCTCTTAAAGACATTGTATGAACAGACATGGACTAGCAATGACCTCTTGCAGCGTCTCAGTTGTCCAATGTGGACAACCTGGGGCGGAGAAGTGGTTTTTGTGGACCATATCTCTGAGCTTGTGGGCCTTAGTGTTTGTCTAGGAAAAAAACTGACTTGGAAGGACATGACCCTTACCTCCATCTTCCCTTCTCTTCAGGACCATCCTGGGGTGGGATGGTGACATAGGCAACTGGTCAGGTCATGCCAGGGAGGCAGTGAGCTCCCTGTGCTGAGAGGTTCAGCTGGAAGCTGGAGGATGGGTGGGCAAGGCTGCAGTGGCTGATGTGAGCGAGCATGAGTCTCCGAGTGACAAACAGCTCCCGTGGGTGATGCAGTTTGTGTCGCTTAATGCTGCTTCATTTGATGCCCTTTCCCTCAGAACCCCCATGGGTCAGTATGATCATTCTCATTTTAGGGATGAAGAAACCAAGTGTCTAATAAATGGCAGAGCCAGGACTGGACCCCAGACTCTTAACCATTTGCTGGGACCCCTCCCTCTTAGAAGGAAATCTGCCCTTTTCCCAAGGGGACGCAGACCCACGGCGCCTGGCATCTGTGCCCAGGCTGAATCAGCCTTTCCCACGCTGGGTGCCTGGTGAGGCCCTGGCAGAGATAGCTGCCTGGGGCATATTTTTAGCTCTGAACCCAGCGATCGTTCTGGTTATGCAATTACTCGAGCCCGAATTCCCCTTCAGACCTGGCCCTGTGCTCCCTGGGCCCAGGGCTCTGGAATCTGCTATCTGCAGTGGCATTTCCTCCTTTGGCTTTGGAGTCTCCAATGGGGCACGTGCCCAGAGCTGGGGATCACAGAGGTGTCATGGACACAGCTGGCCACAGGACCTTGCGCTGTGGGACCAGGCTGAGGCCCTTTGACCTAGCATTGCAGGTCCACGCAGCGCGCCCGTGCCCCCACACTCCTGAGCCCTCTGGCCTGTGAACCGTTGTTCAGGCTGCCCTCTAGGTCTGGCACGCCCTCTTCTGTCGTCCTCCTCCATCCACGACTCATTTCAAATGCCAGCTCCTTTTCTGATGGCCACCCCCTTTACGGAGCTTCTGCAGGACCGTATCTGCCCCTCTGGGTGGCACAAATCACTTCCTAAAACTCCTGTCAACCACTGACCTCTGTTTACTGAGCTACATATGTGTGATCTCATTCGATCTTCCCAGCCATCCTGAGAAATGGGTTCCAATATTATCCTTATTTTACAGGTGAAGAGGCTGAGGCTCAGAAAGTTTAGGTTACTTTGGGTCAAGTGAAACGTAGAGTAAATGCCAGAGCCAGACTGAACCCAGACAGTCTGACTGCAGAGCCTATGGTCTTAGCCATCTAAGTGCTAAGTTTTGTCTACTCGGCTGAGCCCCTCTGGGCCAGAGACAGCCCCTGCTTGCTTCATTTTTTTTACCTAATGCATAGCCAAGTGCCCTGTGTGCAGCAGGTGCTGAGCAAATGTTTGCTGATGAGTTTTAGTCTGAGAGTCAAGAACATTTCCAGCAAGATGCTGTGTTATCTCAGCCAAGTTCCTTCCCTTCTCTGGGCCTCAGTTTCCCCCCATCTATAAAACATGTGATCATGGTAAGGCATTCCCAAGGTTGCTCCCAGCTCTGAAATTCCATGAGTGAGTGAATGACTGTCCTGACATCCATCTCAGCCTCTCTGTGTGCCGCCTCCCATCCCCCCCCCCGCATCATCCTGTTTCTAGACTGGAAATTCCATAGATCATAAAATTCCAAAGATAATGGAATGTTGGAATTAAGTAATCCCAGTTCCTTTCTGCACAGATGGTAGCTCAGGGGCTCAAGGACAGGGAGGGCCTCACCCAAGGTCAGTGGCATGCCCCTTCCCACCTTCACATACTCCCACCATCCATCGCCCATTGCCCAGTGAGGGATGCTGGGGAATCCCTGGGCCCTGCCCCCACCCGCCTTTCTGGGCTGCAGCATTTATAGATTCGGTCTGCTTGGCTCCCACTCAACTATGTGCTTCGTTTCTCTACAAGACAGTGGCTGGAGAGGGGTGGGGAGGTGGGGGCAGGGAGGCAGGAAGCCCCCACCTTCACGAGCTGCAGATGGGGTAGCCGAGTGCTCCAGCCCACCATCTTTGCGGTAGCTGGGGGCACGATTGGGGCAAAGTGGCTACCCTGAAACTCACATAGCCCATGCCCGGTTCTGGGGTGTTGGTCAGGCCCCTCCTCAAACACCCCCACCCAACCTTTGCCTAATTCAGGCTGAGCTCTGAGATTAGACCCCAGGAGCCTGGGTGGGGTTAAACATCTGAGGTCTTCTAGATTCTAAGCTTAGAGACCCCTGGATCCCAGTCATTCATAGGACAGATGGGGAGACTGAGGCAGGGGGAGCGGAGGCGCAGAAGTGGTTCTAAGTCTTTACACTTCTGGGTTACAGCCCTGTGACAGCAGACAGTGTTTGGTGGGGCTGGATGGATGGCTGATCATTTTAGAGGGAGAGTCACCCGTGACACTGTTATAAATCCCTCAGGCTGAGTGAGCTTCTGAACACTGTTCTTTCTAGATGTTTTCAGAGAAGGGGGGCGGGTCTCGTTTCAGGCATTGAGGAAGAGGGAGATGGCTGGGTCTAAATGTGACAGGCTGCAGCTGGAAAGCTGGCCTCCGAGAGGGAGGAAGGCAGCTAGTTCATACACAGCTAGCCAGAGGGCCAAGAGGAGCCAGACACAAGAGCAGTGTGTCTGGAAGCCGGTGGAGCAGGGGGCACCACGGGGCATTTTCAGGTGCCTCTGCCCACTGTCAATGCCCCAGATTATCCCTACTGGACAAAGACCCTCAGGAATTACCCAACTCTTGGGGCTCTGTTTATACTACTTGGCTGCGAGGCTGTAATTCAGAGCCCTTGCTGGAGAAAGTGGACATAACTGGACCCAGCTGTTGTAGCAGACTCAGCTATGTCCTGGGAAAACCCAGTGCCATGAATCAGCCCTGGACTTGAAGCCAACAGGCCCTGGTTCTGGCCCTTGCTTGGCCACGACTCTGCTGTGTGATGTTGGCCAAGACTCTTTGACTCTCTGGGCCCAGTTTTCCCAGCTGCTTCATGGACCCTGGAGGATGCTATAAGCTCAGAGCCTGTGGAAATACAAAGAAGAGCTCTGACTGTGTTGTGGTCACAGGAGGGCTGGGCCTTTTTTCAGAAGAGGCCAAGCATTGTCTTCATTGAACTCTCAACTCCAAAGACTCATACAACAGCCCAGTTGGAGTCCTAAGGGTGGAGAGCTTCCTTTAGGCAGGAGGAGTCCCCAGAGGTTCCCTGGAGGAGGTGGCATTTGAGCCAGGCCTTGAAGGATAGATCAGGCTTCATCTGGAGGGGATGGATGAGAAAGGCACAACAGATGATAGGGACAGCATGGCAAAGGTGATGAAAGGAGAAAGTACCAGGCATGGAGCAGGGAAGCGAATAGCTGAGTGTGCTTTGAGCCCGAGGAAGCCAGTTGGGAAAGGCTGATGGAGCCGGCGGGATAAAGTGTGGAAAGTGGTAAAATTCAGCCACTAAGGGCTTATGCTCTGAAGTCACACATCTGAGATTGAGCTCTAGCTCTGCCCCTTTGCAGCTGGGTGACCTGAAAAATTATAAGCCTCTCCGAACACCAGCTTTCTCATATTCAAGATAGGAATGGTGACAGCACCTCCTGCCTTGTGGGTTAATGGATAAAAATGAGATAGTGCATGAAATGGTTAGCGCAGGGCCAGGCATCCAGGCGGTCCTCTTCTAGACCCAGCCAATGGAAGGACCTGCCAGCGCTGCTATAGGAAGTGGATTGTTCCTCACCTCTTTGTTTCCATTCTCTTTCAGGGTCCTCCTGGGCCTTATGGAAATCCAGGCCTACCTGGCCCTCCTGGAGCCAAAGTGAGTATTTGCTGTGGGGTCTAGAGATAGGGCCATGTTTGGAGTGCTTCCTAGGGGCTCCTGGTGGGAGGTTTTCAGAGTGGTACAGAGGATCCACACCAGGCCACAGGCATTCCTTGAGCCTCTCTCAAGCGCCAAGCTCTGTGCTGGGCCGGGGACACAGTGAAGAGTTAGGAGTTTAGCTTCTGGTTGGGAGGGAATGAAGGCGGAGGGAGTGAGGGCAGCTGGAACCTAGAGCCCTCAAAGGCAGTAGGACAAAAGGTCATTCGATGCTAAACAGGGAGGGCCTTGGATGTCCCACGAGGGATGTGAGGTTTACTGGATCCTAAGATGCACCTTGGGGAGGCATGTCAAGTTTTTAGCTGGGGAGGGACATGGAAAGATCATGTGTGAAGATCCCTGGATGCCATGTGGAGGATGGACTGGGGGTGGGGACCAGAGTGGAAACAGGGAGACCTAGGTGATCCGGGGGAGAGATGAAGCTAGCCTGGGCCAGCTCTGAGCTGTGGGAGGACGGGAAGTGGGTGCGTTCACAATGTGGAGGTAGAGAGGGTAGAGCGGACTCGATGATGGACAAGAGTTGAGAGGTGGTGCCTTTCCGACATTAGCCTGGGTGACTGAGCCTGGAAACTCTGGAGAAGGAATAAGATGACATTGCATTTGGGAACTTGTCGCCCAGCTAGATAGAGATGATTCATGGACTGACATTCTGAAACTTAGGAGAGCTCTGAGCTGGAGGTGCAGCCTTGGGGGATGGCCGGCACAGAGATGCCACCTTCCCCAGAGAACCTTCTTGGAAGGCCCCAGTTCACTTTTCAATGAGAGCACAGAGTGGCTGGTGCTCAGATAGCTATGGGGGAACTCCGGCCCCAGAGCTCCTGCCTGTTCCTGGGGCCATGCAGAGAACAGGGTTGTCCAGGATGGTGCATGGAATGAGAAGCTAGAATGCTAAAAGGAGTGCCGGGCCAGCAACATTTGGTCACAGGAAGAAGTCTTCAGGAATGGCTGGAGAAATGGAAGAAGGGGACGGGAGATGTAAAGGTCAGGGAAGCCAAGAGCTCAGTGACAGGGCGGAGGACAGGCCAGGAGGGGCAGAGGGACTCTTGGCTAGGAGGATGCCCAGCCCAGCCTGTCATCTGTGGGGTAACCAGGTGAAGAGCACCCCGGGCTTTGATTGGCTCAGGCCCTGGTCATTCTTTGTTAACCCAACTGCAAAGGTCAAGTGGCTTAAGGAAAGCCATTAATCGACTGGCCCCAGGTCAGGCAGTGAGTGACAGCTGAGCAGCCTCCAAAGGCCAGTCCTGGGTCCCAGAGCAGAGCTCTTCCGGTCCACCCGCTTGTCTGGGGGTTTGGGACAAAGGTCATACACAGGTAGCCCTGGATATGTAAATATATGGCACAAGAATGCTGGTGCAGGTGCACTGGCCTCAGCCCCAATGACTCCATAGCCAGGGCTGGGCTGGGGTCCTTCCTTGGAAAGCGAGCACAGAGGCCTCAGGTGCCCAGTGCCCAGCAGCTGCCTGGAGGTGCTCTGGGTTTTAACAAGACAAACACTGATGATAATAACCACCATATATTGGACCCTTACTGTGTGCTGGGCACTATGCGTGCACTTTATATAGCTTGTCTCATTTGATCTCCGCAAATACCTAAGAAATGGGTGGAAATACTGTACCATTTACAGATGGGGACACTGAGGCTCTGGCAGCTTAAGACACTGTCTAGGAGATGGCAGCAGAATCTGTCCCCTGGGAGGACATGCTATTCTTCTCTAGAGGGGACCTCCTTTGGAGACTTCTGCTTTGCAGAGGTCTCAGTTCCCCCAGGTCATGAGGTACATCAAGATGCTGAGAATCAGCAGCTGTTGCGAATGGTCCGGTTTGCTCAGGAACACGCCTAGCAGGTCTGGGAGGTGAGGCAGGTCTTCGTAGAAGGCGGGGAGGGTGAACTGAGTGCTGAAGTGCTGCAGGTGACTGGGCTAAGGGGCAGGAGGAGACTGGGGAGGGCAGCAGACCTGTGGGTGGTGGTAAGACTTCTGAACTCTGTCCAGAGAGCAGTAGAAAGATATGCAGAGGTTTTCCGCAGAGACAACATGATCAGATGAAGTTTGGGAGGGCCACTCAGGTGGCTTGAGAAGCAGGGCCTGGCTGGTGGCCAGCAGGGTGAGGCTGGTCAGTGGGGAGGCCTAGAGCTGCCCTGATCGGGATGCTAATGCTGGCCCATTGTGCCAGCAGGTGGAATGCAGGGCCCTGATGTAGGTGAGAAGCCCTGGGCCAGAGGCAGGCGGGGCTGCAGCTGTGCCAGAAAACCAGGGCTGCCTGCACAGGGCGATGAAACTCCTGGCCTCAATCCTCTTGGCAGCTGGCTGTCCCATCCCTGGTGGGGTTCCTCGGTTAGCAGTGAATTGCTCAGGATTATTATGGGCCCTTGGGCACTGGGGCAGAACAGACAGGTGGAACAGGGCACGCTGGGTGACCTAGGTGACTGCTGGTAGAGCTGGTGGGAGCTGAGGTGGAAACAGCCTGACAGGGTTCTCAGGTCTTGGATCCCAGCCTACCTTTCCCCTTCCTCTGATGACTGAGGTAGGGCATGCTCTTTAAGGAAAATGTGGAAAAGTCTAGAAAGTATCAAGAAGAAATCTAGCCTCCTGCAGCGACCCTGCCCCGCGACCGGCAGGTACTGCGTGCATTTTTAGTATCTCCTGTGGGACTTTGCAGGGCATGTGTCATTAGTCCCACTTGTCAGATGAGAAAACCAAGGTCTAAAGTGGCTAAGCAACGTGTCCAGGGTCACATTTCTAAAAAGTGGCAGAAACAGGATTTGAACCTCTAGTGCCTGACTTCCAAAGCCCATACTTTCAGCCACAATGCAATGTAGCTTCACAGCTCTCTGACTTGCCTCTGTAGATTAAACAATATGTATTAATCAACATGTATATCGATATAGATATATATGTGTATACACACACTTGCATGCATACACATAAATGAGTGATTTAAAATATCCTTGCACATAAGTACTGTTATAAATGTCAGCTGTTATTTTATTAACAATTGCTGTCTAGAAAGATTGAACCGATTCGTGCTGCTGTTGACATTAGAGGAAGATATTTTTTTTAAAGATAATTCATTATTGTTTTCACTTCACTTCATTGATCATCTATGAGAATGCTTTTCTTCTCTGTTTTTCATTTGTGTTCCACCATTTATGAGTTCGTTTATTTTGGGGGTTAGGATGTTGTCTTTTGTTCTTGATTTGTAAAACATTATTTGTGTTTATATATTAAAGTTATTAAGCCTTCATCTACCTTACAAATATTTTCCAGTTTACTGTTTGCCTGTTAAGAGTATTCATGGTGATTTTCACAAATGGAAGTGTTATCTATTGTTTTGGGCTAATAATAGTAGGTATTCACGTATAGTTCTAGTCATTTCATAATATCATTTGCCCAAAAAAGTTTTAAACCATCTGGAATTAATCTTCAATGGAAGATGATATGAGGTAGGGCTCTAACTTTATTTTCTCTCCCAATTGTTAACCATTTATTAAATAACCTTTCCTCCACTGATTACTACATGATAGATCAGGGTCTATTTCAGGCCGTTCAAATATGTTTCATTGCTGTTTGTATTTTTTTATGTTAGTAAAATGCTATTTTATATTATGACATTTACTATCTTTTTATACTGTTCTTTTAAAATGTTTCTGCCCATTTATTCTGTCAGATATACTTTATGCCCATCTTAATAATTTCCTTTTAAAAGCCCTCTTGGGGTTTTTATTGGAATTGTATTAAATGTGTATATTAATCTGTGAACAATTAACATCCTTAAAATATTAAATCTTCCCATTTGGTTGAGGTTTTTTTTTTAATGTCTCTTAGTAAACTTTTATAGCTTTTACTGCATAAGCGCTGCACAGTTCTTATTAAGTTTATGCTTAGAAATTTTATATTGTTGTTGCTGTTGTGAATGGGCTATTTTCTTCATATTTTCTAGCTGGCTCTCAGCTATTGAAGGGCACTGTTGACTTTTATATTTTTGTACTTTTTGTGTTTATTTTATAACCATGCCCTTTACAGGGTTATTCGTTCTAACATTATTTCGGTTAGTTCTTGTGGATTTTTCTAGAAGACCGTCACTCATATCGTTTGCAAAGAAGGGATTTTGTCTCCTTTTCCTCAAAAGTTAGTCGTCTTATTTTCCTGCCTTATCGCGTTGGCCGGAACTTCTAAACATGTGCAATAGGAGAAGTGATAATGAGAGACCCAATGAATCTTCAGAAGGTGTTTCAGGGCTGGGACCAGACCTGACCTAGGGTTTCCTCTTGTGACTCCATGCATTCATTTGCTTATTTGTGAAATATTGTTTGATGCCTCCTCTGGACCAGGCCCTGTGCTGGGTACTCAGGATCAGAGATGACTTGCAGGGGGGACTCTGGCCCAGGATTTCCCAATCCTTTGTGATTTGTTCCTCCATCGTCTCAGCCCTTCTCTAGGCTTCCTTGAACCAGAGCCCACTCTTCGCTCCACCTCCCAACCCTACACCTTCAGGAAAGGAGCTTATAGTTCCCATTCCCACTACATTTATAGCAGTTACGGTTAAGATACACCTTCCCATCTATCTTCCCATCTAGTTCCATAAGGCTCTGTTAACTAGTCCAGACAGGGTCCACTGTTCCCTACCCAGAGAGGGAAAGGTGCTTGTCCACGGTCACACAAGCTCATGGCTGGAGAGCTAGGTCTGGCAACCAGGTTCTTGTCCTCACCAAGGTAGAAACAATTAACTAGAGTTTATGTATGCCTTATGTCTCTTACTGGGGAATTTGCAGGAGTCTGACTAGGAAGACACACTATCTTTTCCATCCCAGAAGTCACAGCTTTACCTGACCAGGGTACCTGAAGCGTTCATTCCTTGAGCTTTAACTTCAGCGGCTCTTTCCTCGTCTTCCTCCAGCCTAAACTTAACTGTAAGTCCTGTTAGGGATTTGCCCTCAGTCTGGGTCAAGTTCTCTCTTACTTCTGGACTCCACTTGCCATCTGCAGAATATTGAAACGTGAAGAGCTTGGCCTCTGGAACTAGACTGCCTGAATCTAAATCCTATTTACTAATTGTATGACCTCAGACAAGTTCCTTATCCTCTCTGTGCCTTAGTTTCCTCATCTGTGAAATGGGAATAATGATTGTTACTACCTCATAGATTTGTGTGTTGAGGGCTTAGAAGAGCATTCAGCAGATGCTAGTGTTGATTATCATTACCTGTCTTCTGGTTTCTCCCTCGAGAGCTCCCCATGAGCAAGCCCTCTGTCTTGTTCCCCACTGTGGTGTTCCCTGTAGTCATCATAAGACTTGGCTTGTAGTAGATGGTCAGTAAGGATCTGTACTTGTGGTTGTTATTCTTGGGCCAGGAATACATCCCAAGCACTGTGCAGCTGCTGAGAATGCAGAAAGAAACCCATAAAAAACCAAAATTCCCAGGGTGGGTCCTTACCTTGCAAAGGAACAAGTCCATCTTCCCTTTGGGTCTCAGTTTCCCCTTTTATAAAATGACAAAATAGGATACAATGGAGGCCCACTCCTGAAAGCTTTTTAAGCCTAGCTGCTTTACCAGCTATAGATTGAGGTGGGCAAGGACCGGGTGGAGAGAGCTGCTGTCCTTTTTTGGCCGATGGAATCCTGGGTAGCCTTGCACTATGGACATAAAAGGCAGTGGAGCTGGGCTTGTGAGTAGTCGAGGGTGGGAGAGTGTCATGAGGGGCAGCAGCAGCGTGAGATCCCCGAGGGCGGGTTCTGCAGAAGTGACCTGGAGGGGCCGGGGTGGACAGAGAGATGGGGTCCTAGCTGGGAGGGCTGCCCTTCAGCCTGGGGCAGCTAGAAGGTGTGGCAGATGTACCCAGACTTAGCATTTGTAAAGGAGAGCTGTGAACTCAGACAGACCAGGGGTGAGTCAGACCTAGTAGGACCTTGCCTCTTACCTGTGTTTCACCCCAGACTGTGACTCAGACTCTCTGAACCCTGGTCTTGGTTCTTAGTTGCATCAAATGGGTGTTAAGAGGACTAATGGAGTTGCTGCATAGAGTGGGCCTGGCACAGTATTGGGTGCGGAGTAGGTGGGCAGTGGAAGGCTGTTCCCTTCTCTCTTTAAGGCCCTGTCCTGTTCAGGATGCAAGGATTTCTTGTGAAGAGTGACTGAGTCAGGATTTGGAAGAAGAAAAGAACCAAATGGGAATTAATTAAAGTTGGCCAGACCACTCCTCCCATGTGTCATGTCTAATATCTCATTGGCTCCTGGCCAAGAAATCTGAGAACCTGGCGATGTGTGTGCATGTGAACGAGTGTGTGTATGTGCATGCACCCGTGTGCACATGTGAGTGTGCATGCAAGCACCATGTGCATGTATGTGTTTGCATGTACCTGTATATTTGTGCACATGTGTGCATGTGCCCTTATGCATGTGTGTGCCCACATGTGTGCACATGTGTGCATGCCTATGTGTGAGTGCTGTGTAGCTCCCATTTTAAAAATGAGGAAACAGGAGCTTAGAGAAGTGAAGTGACTTGCCTGAGGTCCCACTTCGCCCCAGGACTTATGACTCAGGGTCCAACTGGGGGAGGGAGTGTGGGTGGGGAACAGCGATCAAGGGCTCTTGGAAGGTGACATCAGGGTGGATGTACTTTACAAAGGGTTGTTTCCTGAGTAATTTAACCAAGTTGGGTCCAATGAGCGGGCCCGCAGCCAGCAGCACTTTTCAGTCCTGTCGGAGATACAGCTGGTGAACTGTCTGCAGGCCCTTTCTCTGAGCCCCAAGCTCTTAGGAGCTAGAATCCTTGCAGTGGGGACATTCACAAATGCTAGGCACAAAGAAAGGGGGTGCTTGTCTCTGACTGGGGACCTGCTGCTCATCAGTTTCTCCCTTATTTACTGCTTGTTCTAACTCATCTTCAGGGTTCTAGTCTTAGCTCTGCCGATGCCTCATCTTGGGGCCTCGGACAGTCCCATTCCTTCTCTGGCTTCAGTTTTTCCAGATGAGTTATGGGGGTAATAACACTTCCCTTGCCTGCTTTATCAGGCTATTGTGAGACCCAAGTGAGGTGAGGAATATTGCAAACTGTGAAGGGCTGTACACAGACATAAGTGGGTGTTACTGTACTGACCTTGGGTAATTAGAGCGGCGAGGTGAGCATACCGGAAAATTGAAAAGAATTGGTCATGCCTCTTGTATGTGAGTCTCAGAAACTCTCTGAGAGCCCCAGGGGAACAAGTCCGGAGGCAGTCCTAGCAACGCTCACATGCAAGATCACGTCTCCTGTATGTGGACCCAGACTGGGGAGGACACACTCAAGCTGCATCTTGAAGAGTGTTTATTGTCTGGCTGATAATGACTCGGGAATGGTGTTCTAGGTGGGAGTGACTGCCTGAGCAAGGGCCTGGCAGCAGGAAAGTGCAAGGCTTGGCTGAGGCATGGGCTGTGGTCTGGGAAAGGGGCAGAAGGGACCCTGTCTGTGTGTTTGTCTGGATGGCTGAGACCAGATGACCAAAGACTTGGGACACCAAAGGAGAGGTTTGGACTTTGTCATCATGCAATCAATGGGGAGCTATGGAAGGTGTTAGGGCCAGGGAGTAATGAAGCGGGGGCAGGGAGGGGAGGGCATTTAAGCACGGGACAGGGCTTAGAGCAGAATCTATGGGGAGACTCCCTCTCTAGATGACTCAGCGGCCAAAGTGGAATTGTTTTTGTTTCAGGGACAGAAAGGGGACCCGGGGCTCTCACCAGGAAAGGCCCACGATGGGACAAAGGTAGGTTTCCAGGGACCCCAGAGGTCAGGGCAGCAAGGGAGTGGACAGCAGGGAAACCATCAGGCTCTGGGGCGAGCCAGTCTGAGAGAGGCCACTGCGCGACAAAGTCAGGGAGGTGGGAAAGTCTGGAAAGGCCAGTACATGGTTTGGTTTCTTTCCTTGAAGTTCTCCCAACTTTCCCTCCATCAAACCCAAAGCCTTTTTTCCTGCTGTCTTCTTCTGAAGCTGCAACCAATAAAACTGATAGATTTTGCCTATGGACGTACTCTTGGGGGATGTTCTTTTGCCGGATACCCTGCGTGGCTTTCTGTAGGGCCTGCTCAATGACTCTCGACATCCTGAAGCTTCTTGGTAGCACATGACCAGGAAGCTTCCAAAAGATATTCAAAGTCCCCTCTGAGGTTGTTAATTCCAGGGGACAGGTCTGTAAATTTCTAGGAGGTAGGAAGGGAACTGGCCAGAGATTCAGGGCTCTGTAAACACTGAAGGGCTATGAGACCAGAAGGTTCTCCTATGGAAGAAGAAACACTTAGGTCAAAGGATTTCATCCACCCCTGATGTGTCCACCCCATAAACTAATCAAGGGGCCTGGAGGGAGTGCAGGACAAGTGGGAACAGGGGAACCCAGAAATCTAAGTAAGGTCCCCCGGCGTCTCAGACCTCCATATCCTGGAAGGAGTGCTCCGGTCTGCCTGGCTTCTTTCTGGAGACAGCCTAAGAGCCCTCCAGATAGGCAGAACACTGCCTCACCACCCAGCCTCATGTGCCTGGGCACATAGAAGTGGTAGCTCTCTTTGATTTCCCTGAGACACAGGTGTCTCATTCTTTCAGTCCCTCACTGATGAGTTTTTTCATTCATTACACTGGGTGTAAATGGTCACATACACACCCATCTGCTCCTCCTTGGAATCTTATAAGCCGGGCAGATGGGCCCAACTTGCAGATGAGAAAATAGAGGCCCCAGAGGCAGGTGGCTTGCTGGAGGTCACACAGCTGGTCAGGTGCAGAGCAGGACTGGTGCTCAGGTCTGATGAAGTCCAGGACCCCAGGCTTCTGTCTTGCACCTGGGTTGTCTGTTCTTGGGTCTCATGGTGGTGGCAGAAATGCCTCCTTTGGTGACCACCATATCCAGCAAGGATGAGGAATGCAGAGAGAAAGAGCTGATTAGAATGGAACAGATGAATTGCATGTCCTCTGGGACAGTGGGTTACAAACAGTGGTTCTCAAATATTTAGCAGCAGGACCCACTTCCCAAAAGATATCCTATGCCGAAGTCCAGTATAGAAAATGGATCAACTGGAGTGACTGGGTTGAGTGGAGAGGGGCTGGATGCCCTGCCCACTTGGCGGCCCTCACCTTCCTCAGAGGCTCCCCATCTCCTCTGAGGCTTCTGGGCTTCTGTGAATCCTGTTTACAAACAACTGGCCATGCGAGGTCACACTTTTAATTTAAGGAGCGTCTCTGTTCCCATTCCCCTAGCTCACCTCCTTGTCTGTCTTTTGCAGGGCGACATGGGCTTGCCTGGGCTCTCTGGGAATCCAGGACCTCCTGGACGAAAGGTACACCCTGGTTTTGATGCTTTGCCTTGCCTGCTGGGCTTCCTAGCAGGCGGGGTCATCCGGCAGCCGAGCTGTGAGCTGCCTGCCCTCCGGGACTCCTCTCCCTAACCCCAGCCCAGCTCCCTTGATTGGCGGGAGGTGAGCGGTCTGTCCTTGCCTGGGGGCAGGCAGCACCGTGACTTGGAATAGGTCCCCCCAACCATGGTTCATGAGGTGTGAGGAAAAGTGGCCCTGGTTTGCTGTCCTTCCTGTAGGGGTCCAGCTGCTCCTGGGAGGCCACCCCCAGGAGTACACATGGTGGTGGAAGGAATATTGTTAGAGCCAGGAGGGCCCTTGGGCTTACATATTCCCTCCCTGAGCCTCAACCTCCTTCTACCTGGGATGGAGACAGTAACCCCTTTCCCTTAGTTCCCTACTGCCTGGGGCTGTCAGCCTGGAGCAAGGCCTGGAGCAGAGAAATTCGGAGAGAGCCCTGGGGTCAGTCAGACCTGGGTTCTACTCCCAGTTCCACTATTTCCTAGCTGTGTGAGCTTGGGCAAATCGATACCCTCTCTGAGTCTAATATCCGTCCCTCCTTGGTATGCTGCAGGGCAAGGGCGATGCTCTGTAAAGGAAATGAGTTCTCTGTACCTTCTGAGCTGTTGTCACGCTGTCCCTATCCCCATCCCTGTGCTTCAGCCATCCTGGGGGAGTTCTCTAAATGTCCTTGTGGGGAAGTCTGCCGTTTTTCTAGATGGTGGATCTCTGGCTTGCAGTGCCTCTAGATTTCTTCTCAGCTTCCCAGACTCAACGCTACTTATGCCCAATCCAGGAAGTCCTGCTGAAACCTCAGCCATCAGGCCAGGACCCTCTACTCTGCTCAAGGACCCCTAGCCCATCTTAGCTTAGTTGTTTTCACCCTGAGTTCAACCTCACCAACTAGGCCATGCAAATCTGGCTTGTCGCCTTCCCTACTGAGCCTGGCATTGGGCCTACACATAGTAGGTGTTCAGGAAGCCGGGGTAGGACAATGTAGGCCAAGGGTCAGCTGCTTTTTGCAGGGAAATCTCCCACTGCTGATGGGTTTTCCAGGAGATCCATCAGCATAGGGCCATGTCTGAAGCTTCTACCCTGGCTCCCAGCTGTGGCCACAGCTGCCATGTCTCTGGGCCACCTGGTTCTCATCTGGACAGCTGCGGTGCTTCCTGGCTCCATCCTGTCCCTGCTCTGAGGATCCTAATGGCACAGGGGACTTGGAGCATCATGTCCCCCGCATCCCTTTCTGCTCTCCCCTCCGTGGCTAGAGCAGGCCACACCGAATCTAAACAGTCCAGACCCAGACGAGCCTGTAACTGCCTGTGAGCTGAGGAAACATGGAATTTTCTGGCTCAGAGAACACAGAGGGACGCCCTCTCCCCACTCACTTCCCCTCTGGGCTCTAGCACTTTCTGATGGATGAGGTGTGAATGGAAAGTCTCCTTCCAGCCCTGGCTCATAAAGCAGCCGGTGGTGGTCTCGCGCTGCATGGCGGTGGGAGTCTAGCAGAGGTGGTGGGAGATGGGAAAGTAGACTGGACCGGCTCCTGCCTGCGTTCTGGGGTCCCCTGCTTTTGGCAGATGTCCAGGGAGGCCAACAGCCCCCAACCGAGAGGGACCAGCTCACCTGAGCAGGGAAGTGTATCTTGTCTAAATTAAGGAAAAGCCTGCCTGTGGCTGGAAGACTATTTGGCAAAGCCATTTACACGGAGTCCCTCGGCCCCGGCCCACGCAAACATGGAGGAGTTTGGTCTGTAGCACGCCAGGGTCACCTGCTCACAGAGTGTGGTGGGCAGAACATGGGGGAGCTCAGGAACCCAGGAATGGGGCTCAGGGGAGAGGACTGATGGGGCGGGCAACTGGGCCTGTAATCGTCACTATTTGTAAGCAGTCTCTTTCACAACCATCTTTGGTGACAATAGTGGCCACTTTGCCCTGGTCCGGTTGGGTGGCTTTTCTGCCTCATCTCATGTGGGGCGCCTTGGGAAAACAGAGACATCGGAGGGTGAAAGGTGAGGTCAGCGCCTTCTTTGCTCACTAGCATGTTGAATTTCGGTGTCACTTCAGAGTGACACCAATACTCCTATTCATTCTTTTATTCAACAGAATGGGTTGAATACCTGCCATGTGCCAGGCACTGAGCTGAATAAATAGACAAAATTCCTGTCCCCTCAGAGCTTTCATTCTTGTGGGGGGAGACAGCTAATTTTAAAAAACAGTAAAAATATAAGGTATGTTAGAAGATGAAAAGGGCTATGGGAAAAAATAGGCAGAGAGAGGGAGTTTGGATTGGGAGCATCTCCATATTAAGTAGTGTGGCAAATTAGAGGCGGCATAAAGAGTTACTGTCCCTCATCATATTGTTTCTTCACAATAGCCTCCAAAAGCCTCCAAGAGGTGAGGCAGTATTGTGCCCACTTTACAGCTAAGAAAGCCAAGGCCCAAATAGGTCTCCTTCATTCATTCATTCAACCAGTCATTCAGCAAATAGGTACCTGTATACCTACCCCCACCCTCACCCCCCACCCCCATGCCAACACTGCTGTTAAATGCAGATGAGATGATTGAGGGGCCTCGTGAACGGTAAAATCTGCATCCATGGTTCCCAGCCCCGCTGTGCATTAGAAAAAGCTTGGGAGCTCGGGCCCCACCACAGAGATCCTGGTTCAGTGAGACCCAGGCACAAGAGTGTCATATGCAGCCAAGACAGAGAGCCACTGGTTTAACGGAAATATCTTTCATGCTTACTAAGCAGCAGAGCTGGGATTTGAACCCAGGTCTCCGGCCCTCCGGCCCTTTCTCCTCAGCACTGATTGAAACAGCTTCTCAAATACGAGCGGGCACATCAATTAACAAAGAGTCTCCCCACCTGAGAAGCTTCCATTCTGTGCCTCCATCTGCGATGCTGGTGAGGGCCTTTGCTGAGCCGATTCCCGAGGGCTGGGCAGGCGCCTAGGCCAGGTCAGACAGACCTGGATGGAATCCAGCCCTATCCCTCTCCGGCTGTGTAAGCTTGGGCAAGTGGCGTCACCTCACTGGGCCTCAGGTGCTCCATGGAGTCGTTGGGAGGGTTAAGTGAGATGTTACAGCCCCAGGACCTAACACAGGGCCGGCACATGGCAGGCACTGCATGCATAGTTGTTGAATGAATGAATAATCATGATGATCTTGAAGTAGAAGCACTGAAGGTCTTGCTTGTCTGGTCCCATTAGTCATCTTGCTTAGATAACAGTTAAGCACTCTCCACTAGCCAAGAAGTTTACCAGAGCCCCATCTGCACCTTAGGAGGGTGGAGTCCCATGCTGTCCCCAGTCTGACCCTGCCTTCTCCTGTAGAGCAGTGCTTTTCAACCGGGGGTGGTTTTGCACCCCAAGGAACAGTTAGCAATGCCTGAAAATGTTTTTGGTTGTCACCACTGGGAGGGGGGTGCTACCAACTTCTAATGGGTAGAAGCCAGACATGCTGTTAAATACCCTGTAATGCACAGGACAGCCGCCCCTCCACAACGCTTATCCAGCCCACAGTGCAGCCGTGCCGATGCTGAGAAACTCTGTTGTGTAGAAACCCTCACTCCATCCAATCCTATGAGCTCTTTGGAACTCATTCTCCCTCCTGAGGCCCTCACCCTGCCCATGGGTCCCCCCTGTGCCATCTGAGCTGGCTACCGTCTGCGAGCAGCTGTAATAAAATGGGAGGGCAGAGGAGGAAATCGAGGAACATTTTGGGGAGCGTGATTGCGGCTGCCTGAGATAATCTGTAGAACTCCTAGTGCTGCCTGGCTGTAGCACCCCCAGTTCTATTCAGAGTGCCTACTGAGAACCTTCTCTAGGCTCTCCTGCTGTGGAGCTGCTCTGGGCTTCTGAGGTCCATGCTTGCTGCCATTTCTGAGGTCCAGTTCCCCTCTGCTCTCCAACCCGGCCCCTCTTTCAGGCCTGCTTTGATTGGCTGTCTAAACTCTCTTAGCACTCAGTACTTCTTCATTCCACTTAATATGTGTTTGATACCCACGACCTCTTCTAGATGGTGGGGAGTGAGTTTGTTTTGTTCACTGGAGTACTCTTTGCACCTAACACAGGGTCTGGCTCATCTTTGGGGCTCAGCAAACCTTTGTTGAATGAATAAACAACTGGGTGTATGAATGAGCCATACAGAAATTGTACCTTCCTGCCCTGACCTGCCTGAAGTACGCGCTGAGCAGAGTCTGGCATCAGATGCCTGGCTGTGCTGTGATGGACTGTGCTTTTGGACAAAGCCACACATTCAGAATCCTATCATTTCTGAGCCAACAGGATGCTTTGAGAGGACAGCTGGGGAAATGGAGGTCCAGGAGGGGCAGGGACTTGCCCGGTATCATGTAATGGGCCACCCTTCCTCTTGGCATGTGTTTCATCTTCACTGATGCTTTCTGTTAAATGGGGCTCTCTGTCCTGTTGACTACCCCATGTGTCTTGTGGACTATAAGGTGGTAGGGAAGTCTCGTGGAGCGCTAAGAAGTATGGTGAGTTTCATTTTACTGCAGGAAAGCCAGGACCTCGTATGGGCTGAGGTGCAGCCTGGGTGAACATGTTGGTCCCCACGACCCTCAGGCAAGGACAGGACCCCCCTCCTCTCCTCCCTGCCCAAAGCCCAAATAGCATCCCAGCCGACAGGGAGACTGTCTGCAGCAACAGTGAGGTGATGTCTGGTTTCTCCTTGTGCATTGTAAGCAATGATTAATCTGGCTCCCAAACCAAAATATAGACCGAGCTCTATTATAAACATGGGTCCTGTGGAGACCCGCCTGCCGGGCAGCTGGAGGCCCCTTGCAGACTCCGTGGTCCCTGGAGCGCTCCTGAGGTATCTGATCTCCCCTAGTGCTAGTCAGGCACTGATCACACACAGGGAAATCACTGCCCATGGGTCCACCTTGTGGTCAGTGCCCACCCCATAATTGCTGGGCCCTGGGAGAAGATAATGGTTTAAATTCTTCCAGGTCCCAGGCCCCTGTCATTTGAAGCTATTTGGCTGACCCTAGTTTGGTAAACACTGGTAAGATATGTCCAGGGAGCCTACGAACCTCCTGTGCACCCCACCCAATGCCCTGGCTGTGCTCAGTGAGCTGCCCCTGTCCAGCCAGGAGAAATGTATGTTCAAGGTCCTTCAGGGTCTGCTGGTTGGGAAAGACCTAGGAGTCGCAGCCTTCTGGACAAAGCCCAGCCCAGCAAGTCTAGAGTCCTGGGGAACAGTCCAGGCTTGCCTACAACTTTCTAAGTAAACTTGGCCAAGTCCCTTCCGTTCTCTGAGCCTCAGTTTCTCAATCTGTTCAATGAGAAAGGAGGTTGTCAAATTGATGGCTTAGGTCCCTCCCAACTCAGGTGCTCTAGGGTCCTGTGGCCACTTTCTGCTCCAAAATGCTGTAATGATCTTCATGCTGTGTCCTGGGGAAGTGGGTCTGTAAGGGGGCCTTTCCTTGGGTGGCTCTGGGTCTTCTAGGCGGCCCTCGGTATGTCCTACCCCATGATTTGGTGGTTAAGAATACAGGGATTGGAGTCACAGTCTGGCACTGCCCTTAAGAAGCTGTGTGGCCTCAGGAAAATCACTTTACCTCTCTGAGCCTCAGTTTCCTTACCTGGCAAGTAATTCCTTCCTTCCAAGGGTGAATCCAAGGGGCTGATGAGTTGATGTATTTAAGGCTTTAGTGCTAGGCCAGGCATAGGACAGGCCATTGTCCATGTCCCCCATGATCATTTGTTTCCCTTTAGCTGTGTCTTGAGTAAAGGGTTTACTTGAAATTTCCTTCTGGGATTTCACTGGCCACACTTCTCTGCTAAAGTATTGGTTGCTAGCAGGTTTATTCATGGCTGCAGAGGAAGTCCAAGGAGTGGGTGATGCTCAGGGGCTCCCTGGTCTCCTTTCACGCTTCTCTTGGGACCCTTGCTCGTTATTTCACTGGCTCTTTGCTGCAACCCCTTATGGATGGCAGAGGATGGCAGAGTGAGACTTAGAGAAGGCAATCGCCTGTGTTAAGTCACATAGTCTAGATAGAGCTCAAGGCTTGATTCATCTCTTCGTGGAAAGACTTTGCTTCTTCTTCCTCATCTGCAAGCTCCAAGTGGAGAAAGACAATAGTGGCAAATATATGCGTCACATCACGGCACATCTCTGCTCAAAAGCCTCCACAGTTTCCTCTCATGTTACCGTCCAGCATGCTCTGGCTTACTGCTTCTTCTCTGACTGCCCCTGCCCCTCTATGCCTCACCCCTCACTCTTTCTGCTCCAGTCACACGGGCCTCATTGTTCCTCGAACCCACCCGAGAGTGTTCTTGCATCAGGGCTTTTGCACCTACTCTTCCCTCTGCCTGGAATGCCTTTCCCCAGAGAGCCAGCCTCCGTGTCCAGTTCCCTCACCTCATTCGTCAACTCAGAGCAATCATCCGTGCCTGCCCACCTGCAGTCACACCCTCCCCAACACTGCCACTCTCCGTCCTCTAACTCTGCTCACTTTTCTTTGAGGCACTGGTCACTACCACACATTATCTTTCTTTAAATTTTGATGGTGGTAAACAAACAAACAAACAAACCCAAAACAACATAAAATTTACTATCTTAACCATGTTTAAGTATACAGTCCAGTTGTGTTAAGTGTGTTCACATTGTTGTGCAACTGATCTCCAGAACTTGTTAACCTGAAACTCTACACCCATGAAAATAACTACTCCCCACTTCCCCCTCCCTCAAACAATAGCCTTTATATTTACTTTTTTTTAATATCTCCTTAATTGGACTATGAGCTCCATTAAGGCAAAGGATGTTGTCTCGTTCGTCTCATGCACAGAATGATGCTGGTGCATAGAAGTTCTGTAAATGTTTGTTGAATGAATTAATGAAATAGGAAGATCATGATGATAATAGCAGCTAGTCTTTGCAAGTCCCTGGAATTCAATGCCAGATACTGTGCTGAGTGCTTTACACACATTATATCATGCAATCCATGTGCCAATCCTTACATCCCCGCTTTACAAAAGCGAAAACGAGGCTTACAGAGGTGACATCAGTGGCCCCAGGTCAACAGCCAGCAAACAGTGAAGCAGGAGCGGAACCCAGAGCAATCTGAAACACGTTGCATGCCTGCTGCTGGCTGTGGCCTGTGCCTCAGTTTGCCTACTGGGGAAAAGAGCACACACCTCACGTCAAAGAATCTCATCCAGCCGTGTTGAATTCGTCTCATGGGCCTTGAATTGAGATGCATTCATGTCGCTTAGCAGTCTGAGGCATGAGTAGGTGCAGAAGGAATGCTTGTAAACTCCCCAAACCTCCTAGGTCAAACCAACTCTGCTGTTTATAATTAAGAGTCCCGCTTCCTGGGGGCTTGTGGGGGGTGCTGAGCATGTGTGCCTATGTGTGTTTGTGTGTGTGCATATCTGTACATGCCCAGGATATCTGCAAGGCTCTCTGTGTGGCCTCAGGTATCAGAAGGACCCCTTGGTAAGTGTGAGCTTGGTGGTCCTTAGCAGTGGCACTTGGGGTGAGTGGTTCCGTTCTCTGAGACTCAGTTTTCTCCTCTGTAAAATGAAGATGATAGTCCTTACCCACCCCTCTTCTATCAGCTATAAGGGCCAGAGGAGGCCTGTAGGTGTTGTCCTGGGTGAACAGCCATGCATGGAGGGGTCTGAAATCATCATCGTGTGTGTGTACTCTAGAGACTTGTGTATCACCCTCTGAGGAAGGCTTAGAACTCTAATTCTCAAGCATCAGAGCTGAAGGGGCTCAGAGGTCTAACTCCCTCACTTGAGGTCCAGAGAATGAAGGATGGTAACCTACCCAGAGTTGCCCAGTAAGTCATACACAGTGTCTGAGCCAAGCCCAGCACTCCTTGTATAAGACGCTCTGACCAAGACCAGTGTGGCCACCCTGTCTGATATGGAAGCCCTCTGTTCAGTCTTATTTCACAACAGCCCTAAGCTGATAAAGCTTGAAGTCCGGGATTTCCTTTTAGAGAGCTCCTAACTCTTACGAAACGGTTCAGGGGTCATCCCCAATGCTATCTGAAAGCACATGCTCATTTTGATCCTCTTGACCTAGAGAGCTGGCCTTGGACAATGATAGTTTGGCCATAGAGACAGAGGGTCAGATTTGGTGCTGGGTTGTTGCCAGACTTCTTCTCCATCAGGCAGTTGGGTGGCTTCTCTTCCTCTGGAATAGCTGCTGGGACCAATGAGAGGAAGGGAAGCAGCTATTTGGGTTAATATATTTGTTCAATATGTGTGAGATCTTTTCTGATAGGGGTTTACTCAGAAGGGACAGGAGCTGAAAGAAGGTTCCAGCATCACAGGGTGGCTGAGCATATCCCAGGCCTTAAGATCCTAATCGGTCCACCCACTCATTGAGAAACCCCTCTACCCAGGCTTCTGACGGTCTCACCCTCTCTCTGGATTTGGAAAGAATGGTTAGGGTACAGCATCGCTCCATCACCGTTGCTGTATCTCAGTGGTGCTCATAATCCCTGCCCAAGAAGTAAACAGCCCCTCTCATGCTCCTGGTCTAAGAACCTGAGTAGCAGAGAGGAAACCATAGAAAGTCGCTAACCCTGATGTACATGGACCCATTCGGCAAGTACTTATGGAACACGTACTGCACCCCTGCCATGGTGCTTGCAGTGCTGGAAAGGCGGGCAGGGAGGCTGGGCCTCTGCGATCCACAGGCCCAGATGTGTCTTCCTGGCCTGATGCAGCGTCTTCCCCCACAGGGACACAAAGGCTATCCTGGACCAGCGGGGCACCCCGGAGAACAGGTGAGGGCCGCAGCCTCAGCCCCACCCTGCTTGCTGTCCCGCACTCCGGCCCCTGCCTGTGTCTGGCCGCCTCCCTGGGCCCTGCTCCATGAGCAAGCCCTGGAGCCAGGCGGTTCTGCCTCCCATCCTGCTGGGGCCCCCACCCTACCCCGTCTCTCCCCCAGCCACATGTGCCTGAGAGAGCTGGAGTCCACACCGGCCCAGCACTGGCATGAGCTGCTCAACTTCGGTTAGAGTCATGAATAGCTGGCCTGTTCCAGGCAATGTTAGGGGATATTATACACGCCGCCACGGGGTTTGCAGGAATTTTGGCTGCCCTGGCCCAAATCAAACAGCGGTGGCTGCCAGCGTGGGAGAGCCAGCCAGGCTCCCTCAGCGCTTTCTTATTCCTGGGCTGGTCTGACCGGTTTCGCGGAGGGGTGGGCTTAGGGGCCCAGCAGGCCAGTGGCTTCCCCTTCCTCCCGTTTCATCTCACGTTCCCTCCCTTTTCTTTGTCCATTGTAAACCCCGGTCCCCCCACTGCATCCCAGACCCGGAGCGGGGCAGGGTCTCTTCTTTCCTCATGTTTCTCTTCATTCCTTTGCAGGGGCGGCCGGGACCTGAGGGCAGTCCAGGGGCCAAAGGTTACCCTGGCAGGCAGGTGCAGTATATGGCTTCTGGAAGCTCTGTGGCCATGGTGGTGTGGAGATGGCCACAGGTGCCCCCAGCAAGAGGGAGGTAGTGGGCTGGGGACCAAGGAGCTGTACCTGCCAGGTGGGCTCTGAAGAAAGGGCTGGACCAAGGCAGTAGGGAGAGGATGCTCAGTAAGAGAACAGAAGGAAGAGGCGTTCTGGTGCTGTGGGGGTGGAGTTCTGGTGCTGTGGGGGTGGAGTTCTGGTGCTGTGGGGGTGGAGTTCTGGTGCGGTGGGGGTGGAGTTCTGGTGCGGTGGGGGTGGAGTTCTGGAGGCTCCTCCCACCCAGCCTTCCCCCTCAGCCACCTCCCTGGGACCATGGGGTAGCTGGTGGCTCTGTTTGAAGACCATGAGTCTAACCCACTCCTATTCTAGAGGGGTCAGCTGAGGCCCAAAGGAGACAGGACTCACCCTGGGTTATTGGCAGCAGGTAGAATGTCTCCATATGTCCTTGCCCCTCTGTCTTTTGTGTTTCAGGGGTTACCTGGACCTGTAGGAGACCCTGGCCCCAAAGGCGGCCGGGTAAGTGGGCCTTGGCAAGTGCCATAAAGGTGGGGTCCTGGGTGGGCATTACCTGTTCCTCCAGCGGGCCTGAGAGGGATCAGGGCTGGAAGACCTCCAGCCAGTGTCTGTTGGGGGACTGGGGCCGAGACCCTCCCACCCGAGTGCTCCCTGGAGAGCAGGGCGGCAGCAGGAGGGCAGATGACGGGGACTCGTGAGCCAGGCTTGGTCCCCATGGCCGGGCAGACGGGGGGCTGGCAGCAGTCCAGTTGCTACAATCAGACATTTGCTGGCCATGTCCCCCAGCACATCCCAAGTGCTGGGAATCCAAGCCAGGCCACTTTGTCTGTCACTGGAATCCTCAGAGACGTCTCTCCTGCTCCTTTGGGAAGGCAGTGGATTGATGCTGCTCAGGCCTGGAGGCGGATGGGGCACCTGCTCTGCCCTTCCTTCAAAGCCCCTGGAGCAAACCCTGAGTAGCCAGTAGCCTTAGCTTGTCCATCTTTCCAATGGAGTAATATCCACTCTACCTCTAGCATGGTTATGGGGATACCAGGAATTTGGAAGCAAGTCGTGCTAAGGAGGGGCTCCCCAGTGGGCTATGGGTGGTGGAGAAGGTTCTGGGGGAATTGAGTGAAAATAAATGGAGTTTGGAAGACAAAGAAATGATCTGGTGGAATTCTCTCTTCTACATCCAAGAAAACTAGGTAATGGTGGGGACCCAATAGCCCCAGTTTGTACTGCACAGCTAAGGTAGCACTGGGATGAGGCCCAGGGGTCCTGAGGGCTGGGTTCACTGCCTCTCAAATATGCTCAGCAAGTGGGTCACACAGTCCTCGGTCAGGCCAGGTCGGTGTGATGGGTCCTCCACTCTGGAGCCAAAGCTGTTTATGGCCACAGTTTCGCCCTAATCCCAGGAACTGATAGGCGGCTGTTAGGGGAGCATCTGGGAGGTGGGCAAGGGGGTGGGTAGGCAAGTTCCCCAGGATATGGTGGTGGTGATGATGGTGATTATGCTGGTGGTGGTGGTGATGGTGGGTGATATGCAGGGGCTCCAGCGGCTCCTCTCCTAAGACGTTGGGCCTCCCTCCTTACCCCAGCCGTTTCCATTAGCTGTGGCTCCAGAGGGGCCGTCTGAATCCAGGAAAAGGTTTTCTCAGTTCAGCCCCAGGGTCTCTGATCTGCCAGGACAAGAGGCGTGAGACAGGCTAATGACACCTGGGGCTGCTGGAGGTTTGCTGTGCCAGTGGCTCTTCAGGCTACATGTGGGGAGGGAGCTGGTCTGGCCTCAGCACACCCCTCTCCAGGGTCACAGAGCCCTGAGCAGCCTCGGTAAACAAGGGCTGCTCCAGCTGTCCTCCCAACCCTGCCATCGCCAGCCTCATGTTTATGAAGTAGGCAGGGTGAGGCTTTGGGGTCAGGACAACTGGCTTTGAGACATGTTCTGCCATTAACCAACTGTGGGATCTTGGGCAAGTTGCTGGACCTCTCTGAGCCCATTTCGTACCTGTAAATCTGGGTTATAAGCCCTGCTTGGAAGGACCAGCAAATGTCGCTTGTTAAGATGACGGATGTTATCATACTGGGTGCCAAGAAGGAGGCCCCATGACCTCTTGACCTTCTAAGAAAGGACAGATGGTTGTAAGCCTGAGTTGGTTGCTTGTTTGGGGGAGGCCATATAGCAAGGTGGTTAGGAGCCTGGCCTGGGAGTCAGCTGACTTGAATTCAAGGATCAGTTCTACCATACTGTAGCTGTGTGACCCTGGGTGAGTCACTTCACCTCTCTGGGCCTAAATGTTTCTACTTCTACAGGGGCTGACTAATAATACCTACTTTCTGGGGGTGTGGTGAGGCTGCAGTAAGTATGCTTTAATGCATACAGAGCACTAAGAACCAGGCTCGGCACATAGCTTGTGCTCAGTAAATGTTATAGTTATTTTAAAGTCATTCCACAAACATCTAAAGAGTGCAGATAGCGATAGGAACCCTGGGCTAGGGCCCTGCTCTTTGAGAAGTTCCCAGGCAGATGAGGACATGAAACATGGACAACAGAGAGTGAAGATACAGTGTCAAAAATGGTAAATCCTATTAACTGAGGTGCAAACATGGTGGTGGGGTAGAAGGGAGAGGTTGTTTCTGGCTTGGGGCACTGAGGGTGCTTGCCAGGGCAGAGAGCATTAGAGTTGGGCTTGGAAGGATTTGAGCTGCAGTCATGGGGTGGGCAGGGAATGCCTGGTAGGGGGCACAGCATGAATAAAGGCTGGGAGGCAGACGCTCAGGTGCATTCTAGAGCAGCGGACTCCGCCCCTAATGAGTTCTATCCCTCTATCTCCAGGGCCTTAGCTTTTGTCTGTCCAGTGAGGATTTGACAGCTAATTGGCAGGGTCCTTGGAAGGGTTAAATACAGTGGCACACATGTGTTTGTCAAGATGTCAGCAGGCTGGGGTGGCAGCTGCTGTTACTGCCAATAGTCAGGCAGCCAGGGGTGGATGTGAGCCCCATGTCCTGGGCCTGCAAGGCCTAGGAGGAGGCATTGGATAAGCCACAGGCGTCCGCCAGCGTGCCTGGGGGTGAATAAGACCCGGTGCCACGCTAGCATCTAACCCGGCCTAGAGCTTCCTTCCTGCAGGTCCCGGAGCCCCCGGTGCGGGGCGGGCCTCTCCCCGCGAGCGCCCGCGCCCTTCCCTGGCGTGAGGGTATGTGCCTTTGGACTACATCGTGGAAGCCAGCACCATGCAGTCCATGGGCATATACACTTGCCTCAAGGCCTATGTCGTCGAGGAGCCACTGGAACTGCCGCGGCCACCCTCCAGGAAGAGGAGCCGGGGTGTGGGAGGCCAGCAAGGGGACTGGGGTGGGTCGGGCCAGCCACACCTCACCCCGCGGCCCCTCTGACCCCCCATCTGCTCTTTCCTAGGGCTACATTGGACTCCCAGGGCTCTTTGGCCTGCCAGGGTCTGATGGAGAGCGAGTGAGTATGCTTTCTTTGTTGACCTCTTACCCACCCCACCCATCCCCTCTGCCAGGTGCCAGCCTGGAGAAGTCATGGAGTACCTCCTGGACAGGTGCCCTTGAGTTGAATAGGATTCCACTAAGGGGCACAAGGCCAGGCCAATGCCTTCCAGACACAGGGAACAGAGTGTGCAAAGTCAGGGACATACGATAACTTGGCAAGTCTAGCCGTCAGCATAGTCCAAGTGCTGAGAGTGAGGTAGGAAAAGGAGGAGACAAGGCTGGACCAAGCACCCGGGCAGAGTTATACAGCACTCAGGGGCCAAGGTCAGCAAGGGGACTCTGTTCTGAGAGCATGGGGAACCGACTTCTGAAGGGCTTTCAGCAAATAAGAAATGTTTCAGATCAAGGGTCTGCAAACCACACACAGCCTGTGGTCTAGTTCCCACCTGTCAGCTGGTTTTGTGAAGTTTTACTGAACACAGCCATGCTCATTTACGTGCGCAGTGTCTATGGCTGCTTTTGTTCTCGGTGCAGAGTTGAATAATTATGATGGGACTGTATGACCCACACGCCTCTGGGCCTTCCTCTCCATCCCCTCCCAGCCTGAGACCATATTTGGGAATTCAACTGTGACCTCATCAACAAGCTGAGTGTAGAGAATCTCAGGAAAGCAGAAGGAGCACTTAATGAGCACCTGCCGAATACGAGGAACACTGGGTGCTTTCCGTAGGCTTCTCCCAGCTAAGGTCTATGCAGACCCCGACCCCGTAGACTGCAGGGACCATCTATCCACTGTGCACATCACTGGTATCTACTGTGCATGTGGCCTGGATGCGAGGCCCTCTGCGACTTCCTCTTGTGGGTGGCCTAGTTGTCCCCTGCTGGAATCCTGTCCTGACCTCTTTCCCGTCTCTTCCTCTACAGGGCGTGCCTGGCGTTCCTGGCAAGAGGGGCAAGATGGGTAGGCCGGTAAAGATTTTCCGTGTCTATTACGCAGACTCTATGGGGGAACCTGACCTCCCACTGGCCATGCCGCCCTGCCCATCTTGGGCCTGGGCATTCTCCGCTTGCTTCTCTCTGCTCAGCCATCGCTCTGCTTTGAGTGTGTGGGCCGGCATGTGGGGCTGTCTGAGCCTTGTGTCCTGCTGCCAGAACACTGAGTGGCTGCTTCCTGGCTGGGGCTCCCGCGGGCTCTGGGCCCCCTGGGATGCAGCCTCTCTGTGTCTGTGTGCAACAGATTGCTCTGCAGTGTACTTCTGTGGGCTGGGGGTGGGGAGCTTCTGCTGTCTGGGTCATTAGTGTCCATGCAGGGGGTGGGGGGGTTGCTGTTCCGACTGGGGGATCTTGGCTAGACTGGGTGTCAATGCTCCTAACTCAGAGAACACTCAGTCTCTGTATTATCATGGTATCATCAGTTTCACTCATACACACACAAGACCAGAGGGCAGTGGGGTGTTGGGCAGGCCCACAGCAGGCATGACCACAAGAGGGGCTCAGTAGTAATCCCCAATCCACCAACTTTGTCCATGACACTCCATCATGGTAGGAAATTGTTTTTTCCATTGTTTGGGCATCTGCGGGGCAGGAAGAGAAAGCAAGGCACAGAGAGATTAAGTAACTTTCCCGTGGCTTCACAGTGAGTAAACAATGGAGCCAGGATTCTAACTCCGTTTGGAGCCAGGATTCTAACTCGGTTGTCTCCAGAGTCCACTGATCTGAGTGATGGCTCAGGTTTGCTGGTTGGTGAAAATACCACAAAAGTAGATTCCCTAGAATTTTCGCCTGGGGGAAAAATCATTTATTCCAATGATCTCATTATTCACAAGGGAAAACTGAGGCTCTGAGAGGCAGAATGATCTGTCCAGGGTCCCCCTGCCAGGCTGAGGGAGACCCAGGACTATAACTGAGGTAGCTTTCTTTCAGGCCTTGGCCCCCTTGGGTGGCTTACAGCTCTCTGCTGCTGCCTTGCAAGTTAATGCTCAGACTTGAAACCATCATCAGCGCTGGGTCTGGGCCTCTCTTTGCTTGTGGTTGATGGAGCAGGGATTGTGGGGAGGTCAGAACTTGAGAGGCAACTGGGA
>NW_017731374.1:6816616-6897856 GCF_001890085.2 Hipposideros armiger
GGGCTCTCACCAGCTGAGCCATCCTGCCACCTGTTGGCAGCTCAGTGGCAGCTCAGCTCGGGTGCGGCTCACTGGTCCATGTGGCAATCGAACTGGCGACCCTGTTGCTCAGAGCTTGCGCTCTTAACCAACTGAGACAACTTGGCCATTCCCAAAGTTCTGTGGGCAGACAGACAGACAATGATTGCATGGGGGAATGAAGAATGAATGATTGTCAAGTGGTGCTAAGTATTAAGATAGAGTAAGGTAGGGGAACAGTGAGTACTTGGCGTATGGGCTGTTGAATGAATTGGTCCAGGAAGTCATCCACACTTTTTGAGAAACCTGACTGAGATGAGGATGGGAGCCCTGTGGCTATCTGGGGAAGAGCCCTCCAGGTTGAGGCCACCTCCAGAGCCACCCGTAGGGCATTTGCTCTGACTCCATCCTGGGAGCCTCACAGAGGGCCAGGCATTGCCCCTTTATAGATGAGGAGATTGAGGCTGGGCGAGTGAATGACTTGGCCAAGGTCTTACAGTTGCTGAGAGTCAAAGTGGGGTTAGAATGCAGCAGCCAGAACTTTTACCTCTTGCCCCAGAGTTTAGCTGTTTAGAGCACGGGTTCTGGAGCCTCCTGAGCATGGAGGAGGCAAGGCTCGTGACACCCTCGGCGTGCCATGGCTTCTCCATCTGCCACAATGAGGAACGTCAACAGGGCCGCGGCTGTCCTCTTCCACCCCATCCTCTACAGCCTCTCATCTCCCCTTTCCTACTTCCAGTGGCCCCTTCATGCCTTCCCTGTACTTGTTTTCTTCTTGGACCTGAAATCCTCCTGCTCATGGCCAGGAAGGCATCACCAGGTTTGAGGTGCTCTGCGCCATTTTCCCATCTATGTGTAGACAAGGCCACTCACTCAACAAAATATTTATTGAGTACCTACTATGTGCCAGGTGCTGGGGATAGCACTATAGCCAAAGCAGACACCCACCTACACTCCCAAAAGCAACATTTATTGAGCCCTTTTACCTGCATGGTATTTCAACTACATGTGATTCTCTTACGTATTCTTTGAGGTGAGATTGATTAGACCTATTTTTCAAGTAAGGAAATAGAGGTTTAGACAACCAAAGCCATTTGCCCAGAGTCGTCCCAGGCCTTGCTGGCCTTAAACCCCTAACTGAAAACTCGTCTTTGCCCCTGGCTCCATACCTTTAAGTCCCTAAGATCCCATGCTCCATGATGAGGGTGTTCCCTGGCATTGGGGTGTTACATGTGGGTGGGAGGAAACTCCCTCTCTTCAGCTAAACAGCCTTATGGCTGTGCAATACCCTCCAAGAGCCACGAAAGTCCCCTTGGCTCTGGTCCAGCTGCTATGGCCAGCAAATGAGCAGGGTCTGCATCAGATATGATTGAATAGATACGGAATAGGACTTCATATCAGCCAGTCCCTATGGCTTTCTCTCTGCCAGGCCTCCAGTGTGCTGTGCTTTTGGTCCACACACTCCCTAAGTGGTCTTTAGGGCCATCCCCCTATTGCCAGGGTTCCCCAGCCCTTGATCTGGCTGGTGGGTTTGGGGGGCTCCTTCTGTGGATGGGTTTTCCTCTTGTCTAAGCTTTGGGCCAGGTGATTTTTAGGCACTTATTAACAAGAGGAAATGTCAGGAGAATGAACTGAGTTCCCTCATGCCAGATCGCAGTTGGCCTCATTTCTGGCCGGGCTGGTGATAATTTTGCTGTAGTCCATCTCTCTCCAGCAAGCGAAACCTCAGGCCCATACACGCAGCCTCCTCAGTGTCAGGCTTGGAAGGAGGATGTGTGAGAGTCTTGCTGATGGGAGCTGAGAAAGAGACAGTGGAGGTAAGAGCACATCAGAGCTGCAGGAACCTTAGCGATGAGCTGGCCCAACCTCTTTGTTAGATAAGCAGGCATAGCTCAGCGAGGCCAGTAACTTGCCCAAGGTCACACAGTAAGTCGGTGGCAGAGTCAGAATGTGAACCCAGGACCCTTGCTTGTTAGTACACGGTGCTCTCCACATCACTTCTCTTCTCTCTGTGCTCATTTCTTTAACCTCCAAAGGAAAGCTTAGTCTACAGTTCTCATCTCCTCCTCACATCCCCTGCTGGGAAGAGAAATGTGTTGTGGTTTCCTGAGGAAAGGTCCAGATATAAGAGGTTACCCACTTGCCTGGAGCTGAAAGGGTTTCTCCTGGGCCGTCTTGGCTTGTTCGAGCCACAGCGCAGCGACACTCACAGTTGGGGGCTGAGTCTGCCTCCTAACCAAGGGTCTCTCCCAGGGGACACTTGTCACTCTGTGAATTCACTGTCAAGCTACTGGAATGCCTGGCCAGGCCAGCCACTGCTCACAGCTCCTCTCGTGCCTCTGGCCAGACCTGCCAAGGCTGGTCTTGTGTAGTGAGTCAGCTGGGCAGACCCTAGAGCTTAGAGCTGGGATGGCCCAACCTGGCTCCTGTTGCCTCGGCGTGTGGCTTGGGGATACCTGGGACTTGCCCAAGGCTGCACACCCGTTGGGTGGGACAGGGCTTTCCACATGGTGCATTTTGGTTTCAAGCTCAGGGCCCTTTCTGGTCCTCAGACTGCGGGGAGCAGGGAGCAAACTGACAGAGAGTTCATGTTTCCAAGTGGGGAAACTGAGGCCAAAATTGTTTAGCTGTGGTCATGCTGTGAGCTGGGGATCTGGTACCCAGTGTCCGCAACTTGAGCTAGAGCTGTCCCAGCACTGCTGGTGACTCTGGAATCCTGGTGAGAACTCTACCTGCCTGTCTCCTCCTTGTTCCCTGAGGTGGCTCTTGGTCAGCGTCCCCAGTAGATTTCAAATTGGCAGGGTGAAAACATGCTGAGCATCGTGAAGAAAAGGGTGCTGGGGACCTCCAGGGTTCTTCGCATGTCAGTACGCCTGGAGTGTACACAACTTTTATTTATTTATTTATTTATTTAAAGATTGTTATTGGGGAATTGGGGGATGGGACCAGCGCTGGGGAATTGGGGGAAGGGGAACAGACAAGTTGCTGTCCTTTTTGTTCTTCAGTCTAGTTGTGGAGGACGTTGCTTCACTGGCCCAAGTTGGCACCATCATTGCGCTCTTCCCCGGGCGAGGTAGATCAGTCGCCGGCTTCTGGACGGCCGCTCACGGTGGCTGCCAGCTGCTCACGCTGGCTGCTGGCTACACACGGTAGCCCATGGCAACTCACTGCAGTAGTGGTTGCAGCCTACGCCGTTGCCAGTGACTCACAGCAGCCCAGCTCCAGGTTGAGCTGTTGTTCAGCATCTTAGCTGTAGAGGGCAGTGTCACTGGCCCTCATATGTGGGATCCAAACCGGGGCCCTCTGGCGTCCCAAGCGAGCTCTTAACCAATGTGCCACTGGGCCAGCCCTGTATACATCTTTTAGAAAAGAATATGAGGTGCAGGCAAGGCTTAAGCAGGAACTTTCTGACTGGAGAATTTAAGCATGGTGAAGAGGTCTCCAAGATCCTTCTGCGGGCTCTTACTAGAAGTTAAGTATTCCTACTGTTGGTGCAAACCCTAACCAGCATATCAAGGCACATTTGAGTTTGCCATGGGCTGGATTACAAGCATTTCACCTCTTCTTCAGCCCGTCTCTGCAGGTCAGCTGGGCAGGACTGACCCTTTTGAAGGCCAGGGAGCTGAACCTTCGAGACATTAGCAGGACTTCTGATCCTGGAGGCCGTATGTTCTCCCTGCTCCTATAGCCCACCTTAGAGGAGACTGTTGGGGGCAGACAGTACCTGGAGGTAGAGCAGTGGTGGGGGGGGGCAGGTTGGGGGATGGGGTGCTGGTCCTCAGAGGCCTCCTCCGCCCTCAGCATCCTGCCATGGACGCGGTGACAAGAACTGCCCATGTCTTTACATCGATTCCTCTAAATTGCTGCCGGCATATGAGAATGTGAAGCCTTGTCCCAGGGTTTGGGTCTGTCTCCTCCTGGGCCTGATTCTGCTCAAAGTACGAGGCGTGCAGTTCCCCAGGGGGGCCGGACCTGGGGAAGTGGAGAAACCATGTGGCTGGGGTCCTGGCAGGGAACTGAGCTCATTGCTTGGGCTCCAGGCCAGTCTGCTGCAGCCAGGAACTCGGGCCTGTGGAGGAAGGTCCTGCTGCTGGCTGAGCTGGGAGCGCACACCATTCACACGCAGGAGCGGCCAAAGGGAAGGCGGCAGGGCGGAAGTGCGGCCACGTGTCTAGCTTGGTGGCTGCCTCTCTGAGATCTAGTGGGCAAAGCATCAAGGACCCTGGGGGGAGTGTCAGCAATGGGATATGTTGCTGAGTAGTAGAGGGACGAGGCAAGCCAGTGGGGTGTGGGGCCTTGGTTAGGTTCTAGGCTTCAGTCTACCCCCTGGGGCAATGAGGTGCTGAGTGTCAGGAACTGCTAGGGTCTCTCCATCTCAGGCCTTTTGTGATTGTTCCAATCAGATTCGTTCCAGCACTTTTAAAGCTCTTATCTTTTTTTCCAACTGTTGTGCTCGTAATTACAAATCCTAGATTCCTAGAGGTCATCTATTGGACTCCTCCGAAGGGAGGGAGACTGAAGATAGAGATAGGAGCTAGGTATTGAGACCACCAAACACGCACAAGCAGAACCAGCACTCGGCATCAGTCATGCCATTCCCTCTTGTACATCAGCACAGGGTTCTCATGAGCCCTCTGAGAGACCCCAGGCGTGCTGTAGTCCATTCTGTGTAGTCAGTGTCCAGTCATAGCTAAGAAAATGGGCGCTGGAGTCAGACTGCCTGGGTTCAGTTCCCAGCCCTGCTATTCCATAGCTGTGTGACTTTGGACAAGTTCTCGAGCCTCTCTGGACCTCAACCTCCTCATCTGTAAAATGGGGCCAATAATAGGACCTATCTCATTGGGCTGTTAGAGTTTGCTGTTGCTGTCATTGTTATCGTCTCACCGTCATCACCCACTGGCTATACCAGGGCTGCATTTTGTCTGCAGAAGTGCCTCCCTTTGGGATTTGACCATTTCAATGGTGTCTGTCTTGCTTATGCCTCAGAGTTGTGCTCTTACATGTGCCAGCAAGGGCTCACCCTCAGTTTGACATCTCAGCTCACCCTCAGCACTCCCCCATTGCACAGCAGAGAAAACTGAGGCTCAGAGAGGCCAGTAGGTTGTAGAGCCAGGGCTGATACGGGGTTGCTTTGGTTCCAAAGCCTCATGGGGCAACTGGCCTGGCAGCTGGGGCTGAAAGCAGTCCTTGAACGAGCTTGGAGTAGCCTCTAAATGCAGATCCATGGATTTGAGGCCTGCCTGGTGGCTGCTGTGTGTGAATATATTGGGCACGGCAGCCAGGGTCAGAGCCTGGGGAATGCTGTCAAGGTCTTCATCTTGCCCCAGGCTGGGTGGCATTCCTGCACCTAAGGGGATAGGCCCCTTCCTCCCAGGCCTTGTCTAGGGTTTGGGCCAAGCTGAAGGGTTCTTAGAGTTCACGCCCCCTTCCCCCAGCCTGAGCAGGACAGTGAGGGTCTGTCCAAGGTCACGCAGCCAACCTGGATACAAGGCAGGGTGAGTCTCTGGGCTGTCTCCAGATGCTGGACTTGGAGATCAGAGCATGGACTTCGCAAGTCCTGCCCTTTGTGGGCCATGTGGAGTCAACAAGGCACCCAGCTGGACAGCATTCCCCTTGTCCCCTGAGGAATTATCCTCCTCTCCTGCCAGGCCCCCAACCCCAGCCTCCAAAAGCAAAGACAGGAGCTCAATGCCTTCAGGAGGCTCCCCTGACCATAGCCCACCTGGCCGATGTCTCCTGTCCCAGCAGGTGAGAGGGATCTACCTTACAGCATGACAAAAAGGAGCTGGGTTGGGATGAGGCTGGAATTTGCCAAGGGAGACCTACAGATGTGGGGAGGAAAATCTTAGATAGCGTCAGATGTACCCTCACAAAGACTTGATCTGGAAGTGGGCCTATGCACGTGCATGCGCGAATACACACACACACACCCTCTGCCACTCTCTGAAACCCGTTGGGCACACATTCTAGCAGCTTCTGCATGCCAGGATTTGCCCACATGCAGCTCATATGAACATGGCAGAGTCCGTAGAAGGGGAACATGGGCTCAGCTCTGCCGTAAACTTGCTTTTTAGCCTTGGCCAAGTGACACTTTCTCTCTAAGCTTCAGTTCCCCTATCTGTTAAATGGGACCAGTAACATCCCCTCAAGGGTGGACATCAAAGGCAAATGAAATTGTGCATGGAAAGTGATTGGCTTGTCCAAATCTCTTTAATATGTCCTCGTTTCCTCCTTTGGGTGTCTGAATGAAGCCACACTTCCAACAGGGTCAATGTCAATTCCTGCCGTTCCGATCCAAAAGGGCTTCCTAACAGAGGGAGTGGGATTGATGGGCAGGGCGAGACAAAGGTCTCAGATGCATACACCTTTCAAGGTCTCATCTCAACCAGTACAGACTGTAATTGGTTTGGGTTTTGATTTTAGGTTTAATCTACTGGACCCCCCACTGCCCCCCCCAGCCCAGTAGGCTTAGAAACTAGGAACAAGTTACCTCCCATGAAGAATCGTTACTGTTTGAACAGTTGAGGCATCCGTTTGGTCCGAAAAACATGTGCTTTGTTTTTTATTAAAGTTCCCTGAAAAAGAAAAAAACAAACGCTGATTTGAATTCAAGGAGAGGGGAGAACAGGTTTCCCTAAATTCCAAGCTTGAGGACATTTTTTTCTTTTGCAGCAGAATGGATTTATCCCCCTGCAATGCCAGAAGCATCCCCACAGCTGATGTTTTTCTAGCTGCCAGTGTCCCCAAAGAGCGTGGAGTGGGGTCAGGGACGGGGTGAGAGGCCAGACCTACCTGGGCCGGGCAGCCTGGCCTCTCTCTGAGCTGCTAAAACTCACCTGTGGCAACAGTGCTGATGTTCACCAGTGCTGTAACCTTGTATGACCTTGACACTTACCCTTTCAGATTCTTACTTTCTTTATCTGTAAAATAGAGAGCATGATTCCACAGGGTGGCCTTTGAAGAGCATGTCATGATCATAGAAGGTCTGAGCTGGAAAATGCCATACGGCCTTCCCTTCTGTGACCACTAGGGAAACAGGCCCCATGGGTGAAACGGACCCTCTTATAACTCTCAGCAAGTTGGCGCTGGTCCAGGCCTAGACCCAGCTGCTGACCTCCGACTCCATCAGGACAAGGCCTTCGATTGGGAGAAAGACATTTCCATGCTGGGGAGTTGCTTACCAGTTTCTTTCCAGAGACTCTGAGGAGATAAGAAGAGGGCTCACTGGCCATTGGCCTCTCCACAGTAGCCAGTCCCTGAAAAGTTCTTTAGGTGGGGTGTTTGGTGAGGGCACGGGGTGTCCCGGGACCCCACTGCCTGCCCATATCCCACAACCAAGTATTGAGACTGCATGGACAAGTCCTTACCCCCTTACCTAAAGTGAGTAGGGGGTCTGAATCAAAGCCACCCACAGGTATAAACATTAATAGGTCTTTGTTCTCTCTTGTGCCCTTAGGGGTTTCCTGGAGACTTTGGGGAAAGAGGCCCACCAGGACTGGATGGAAACCCTGTAAGTATTTCAAGTCTTTGGGAACAGGAAAGAGATTCAGAACAAACACATAGCAGGTTTTAGGAACCCAAGCTTTGGGATCAGACAGACTGAGTCAAATCCCAGCCCTGCCTCCTACTAGCTGGATACTCTTGGATGAATTGCATGACTTCTCTGAACCCCAGACTCCTGCCTATTGTGGATGCCCTGTGGTCGCCTCCCCGGAGAGCCCCTCTGGCCCTGAACCCCTGCTCTCAAAGCCCAAGGCTGTGCCCCATTCCCAAGAATTTAGAAAGGTTCATGGGTCACTCCCCACTGGGGAAACCAGGGCTACTGCCATCTTACAAAGTGCCAGAAATATTTATGGGACTGCCGTGATCTGGGGGAGCAGATGGTTTGCAGGCCCTGTATGGAGAGAAGAGCCAAGTTCTAAAGAAATCTTCAGCACAGAAATGTTTATAGATTTTGTAAATAATCGTAGGCCCATCGAGGAGCCAGGTCAGCCTGCCCTGGAGAGCTAAGCCCGCCTTTGCGTTCCTGTCCCGGCCTCGGGCTCAGCGGGAGAGGAAGCCTGGGAGTGCAGACCATGGCCAGAGCTCCTTGGGACAACTGCCATGTTCCCCCATCTCTCTTTGGGGCTTCCCTCCTGAGCAGCTGTGCTTCCTGCAGAGGTAGCTGCTGAACCTGTAATCAGCACTTGATTATGTGCTCATTTCAATTCTACAGATGCTCCCTGAGCCTGACCCATCTGAGGCTGACCCCTGGGCTCCCTTGGGGGCTGGAGTCCTGTTCTCAGAGCCAGGTGGACCTGGGTTTGAATCCCACTGCACCACTAGCCAGGCGTGGCAGCTTGGACAAATCAGTTCACCTCTCTGAATCTCAGTTTTCTGTAAATCAGGGGGATTAGAATGTTGACCTCCGAGGGCTGTAGTGAGAATGAAATGAGAGAGAGGGCTGGGAAGGGGGCTGGCCCAAGACAAGTGTTCAGTGGATGGAGCAGTTATAAATAGTAGGTAATAACGGGGCACAGTTCCTGCTCCCGAGGAGCTCATGGCTGTCTCCCCAGCCTATCACACAAGGTGAAGTAGTTGATGAGTGGGATCAAGGGGGTTCCAGGTGCTGTGGAGGAGGGAGAGAGGAGTAGAGAAGACTCTTGGGAGGGTGACATTAGAACTCGGATGAGGAAAGAGGTGAGGAGACATCCCAGGTGGAGGAAGGAACACCAGCAAGGTTGAGAAACCAGCCTTTCCTTCCGTGTGTCCGTCATTGGATTAACCATAATATGCGCTGTCATCCTGGAAGGCCCCTCGGGACGGGCAGGGATGTCCTCATACTCATGGCCTAGAAGAGCAGAAGGAGGATTTGATGTGTGGTCCCAGCTCTGCTCTGCTACACAGCTGTTGAGTGACCTTGGACAAGTCACTTCCTCTCCCTGGGCCTTGGTTCCCTCATTTTAAAGTCAAGGCTGCTTCTCACCTCCTTTGCTTCTTTTCACCTGAGCAGCCCCGGGATTTCATAGATGAAGGAGGACAAACGCCTTGGGGGATGTGGGCACTTCTCATTGATAATCACCATTTCTAGAACCCCCTATCTTTACTTGCACCTTTGCATTTTCAACTTAATCCAAAGTCCTCTACTTGTTTTTTCCATTGCAAACAATTGAAGGTCCATTTTTAGAGATGAGGAATGAGAATCTTGCCCACTGCCTCACTCACAGCCACATCCGACTCTCAGGCAAGAGCTCTTCCAGCATCTCAGAGGCCCTGGGAGGTGGAAACCTATGAGCCTTCTTTCAGTGGTGGGGGCAGGGGTGGTGGTTCTCTAAGGCTCCCCCCCACACACACACACACCTCATCTCCGGGCTGAGAGAGGGAGGGAGGCTGGCCTAGTGACTCTCAGCTTGGAGCCTTCACCACTGTGCTATTTGTTTGCATTTGACCTTAGGCAAATCCCTTAACCTCTCGAGCCTCTATAGCAGCGTTCTCAACCTGTGGGTCGCCACCCCTTTGAGGGTCGAACGACCCTTTCACAGGGGTCGCCTAAGACCATCGGAAACAAAAAGATATTTACATTACGATTCATAACAGTAGCACAATTACAGATATAGAGTAGCAA
This sequence comes from Hipposideros armiger, assembly GCF_001890085.2. NCBI lineage: Eukaryota > Metazoa > Chordata > Mammalia > Chiroptera > Hipposideridae > Hipposideros > Hipposideros armiger. The sequence continues at coordinate 6,826,239 of NW_017731374.1, forward strand.
CGAAAATAATTTTATGGTTGGGGGTCACCACAACATGAGGAACTGTATTAAGGGGTCGCGGCATTAGGAAGGTTGAGAACCGCTGCTCTATAGAGTCTTGCCATCTATAGAGTGAGGGTGAAATGAGATCTTCTGGTCAAGCATCCTGCACGTCTTTAATACTGCTACCAGGATTCTGTCCATTTTGTCACACTTATAATTGGAAGATACCGGATTTGGAAATCCAACCTCCCATTTTGCAGATGTGGAAAGCTGATGGCAGAGGAGGCGAGGGACTCGTCCGAACCTCAGGCCAGGCTCAGGAGTGTCACAGGTCAAAACCAAGGAATGGACAACTCAAAGGATTTCATCAGCCACCCGCGTGGAGGATGGCATGGAAGGGTGGCTCCAGAGGGTGACAGGGCAACTAACCACCTCGGTCTCTCTCTATTTGCAGGGGGAACTGGGCCTGCCAGGGCCCCCAGGAGTCCCCGGCCTCATTGTAAGTACACAGACGCCTGGGGAGGGAGAGGGCCAGGAGGCAGGGTGTGGGGATCAGATCACAAGTCCTGCTGCAAAGGTCCCTCTCGTATCAAACCCCAGGAGGAGCTGGGGGAGCAGTACACACCAATCTGGGCAGGGGGCTGAGGGAGGAAAGCCGTACCGTGTGACCTCAGGTTCATCACCTACCGTCCCTGAGCCCCTTTCTTCATTAGTCAAGTGGCGATGAGTGCTTGGAGCATGAGACTGCCAATGTACTTTCATACCAGCCGCCTGTGCATTGCTCTTCAAGGAGGTCTAGGTCAGTGATAGTATGCCCACTCAATAGGTGAGGAGCTTCAGGTCCAGAGGAAAGAAGTGACTGGCAGAGGAGCTGAGGCTCTGGGCCATATTGGGCAGTCTTCTCCATCCTTTTCTTCAGAGCATTGACTTTGGAGCCAGAGCACCTGAGTTCAAGTCCCAGCTCTACCGCATTCTGGCTGTGTGACCTGGGACAAGTTACTTACCCTCTCTAAGCCTTAGTTACTCATCTGTAAAATGGGGATGATAGAATCCTCGTGCGTGGCTGTGAAGGTTACATGAGGTATCATATGTAGTCCTTGGCACAGGGTGTGACACTCAGTAAGTGGCAATTCATGGGAAGTATTTTATATTAATTACTGTTTTTTACCTACGGATGTGCCCGGGGTGGAGAATGGGCTGTATGTACACAGGGAGGTGAGAGGCAGTCTGACCTCTGACTCCATCCAGGTTGGGGTAGCCCTTGTGGTGTGGTTCTATTATCTCAAACCAGGGCTCCCAGCCGGGCCTTCAGAGGGTGGCCCTTGACCTCGGGTCTGGCCCCAAAAGCCAGTGAGAGGCCCGAGCCTGGGAAATGACTCTAGAGCCTCTGGCTCATTGCTCTTGAGGTTTGAGTCCGGTGGCCCACGGAGGAGCACAAGCAGATGGTTCCACAGTGTGACAAATGGGCTGCCAGCTTCAGCCACTCCAGCAACTGTGCTGAGAGATTCTGTTCAGTCGGGAGTTGGAGAAGGCCCCGGGGGGTTGGGCAACCCCAATGTTCTGGGGGGAGGCAGTCATGGGCAGAGGTCCCAGAGGCCCTCAGTGGCAACGTCCTGCTCAGGTGGGTGAAAGAACCTGAGCAGGTGGAGACAGAGGGTCAGATCAACCTGTGTCTGAATCCCGGCCTCCCCTCCTTCCTGCTTTGTGGCCTTCAGTCATGGCCTTGCTTCCTGGAACCTCAGGAACCCCCTCTGTAAGATGGGATCATTGTGCCCACTCTTGTAAGGACCATAGATTGGCACAGTCCAGTCTAGTGCCGTGGCTAAAAGGGCAGTTCCCGGGACCAGATTGCCTAGGTTCAAATCCTAGCTCTCCCACTCATTTAATTGCAATTCGGAGTCGATTTCTTCACCTCCCTGGGCCCCATTTCTTCCTTTGTAAAATAGGGATAATGTTCGTACCTAACTTGAAGGATTGTTGTGGAGGATTTAAAGAAACTATTACATGTAAAGTGCCTGGTTCACGGTAAGCACTCGAGAACTACTAGTTATAATAATAACGGTTGTTGATGAGGATGATTTTACACACATACAGGAGATGTTTTGTGCCTGGTAGCAGCTGTCTAGATTGTTGCATTGAGGAAGATTTCAAAGTCACACTGGAATTTAGCGAGAGAGGATGCTGCGATTGATTAGTGATGCCTGCCTTGGCTAGAGACATGGACAGGTTAACACATGAGTCATAACATTTGTCATCCCTGATGTCCTTTGCTGACTGAGCACCTTGTTTGGCACAGGGCACCGACCTAGATGCTTTGGAAAAAGGAAATCTGTGCACTGAGAGTTAGAGAGCCTGACTTCCAGGGGACTTCCCAAGCCTTCTGTCTAATCTTCTCTAAGCCCAGCAGGGGTCCCTTGCAGAGCATCTTGGTCATGTGGTCATGAAACTCCAACGTGAACACTCTGGTGTTAGATGCTCCCTCCTGTGGGGGCCCAGTGCCTTCTCACAGAGCTCTCATTATACAAATTTTCCTTTGTATTGAGCCCAAGTCATTACCCTGCTGTTTAAGATGTAAAGATGGTCATTATCTGCTCTTCCCAAGACTCCTTACTCAGGCTATATGATCCCAATCCCTAAAGCTGTTCTGAGGGGATGTTTACGTATCCTGGCTGTCATCCTTGGCACGGATTTCTATTTGTCATTGTCCTGGCATCCGCTAAGTGGGCTCCTGAGAGGACACAAGGATAGTGTTTGGCTGAATACACACAGATCCTGGAGGCTGCTACCCCAGCCCTGGGCCCTCCTGATTCTTTACAGAGCGCGTGCCTACCTTGTTCCCCTTTCCTCTCACAGTTAGCGCTGCCAGGTCAAATACAAGACGCCCCGTGAAATTTGAATTTCAGAGGCAATGTTTAGAACACATTTATACTAAAATATCATTCATTGTTTATCCGACATTCAAATGTAACGGGGCAGTCTATATTTTCATTTGCTCACTCTGGTAACCCTATCCACAGTATTTCTTAGGAGAACCCCATTTGGCCAACGGGGAAAGCTGAGGCCATTGGTAAAGGTCACACGCAAGGCAGGAAAGGGTGGAGACATGTTAGGAGGCCATGTCTCCCAACTCCTAATCCAGCGCAATCCTCTTCCTGATCCCCTCAGGGAGGGGTCTCAGCCGGGGGTGCACCCTGGGCATCCCAGCATTTCTTAGAAGCCTCTTGGTGATGCCCCTTTCCAAAGAGAGATGATGAGTTCCTTCTCGTGCCTCCCTCTTACCCTGTGTCTTTCTCCCGCCACTCTCAGCCTCTCTTTGTGCTCTTTTTAAATCCCCTTTGCTGCCAAGGTGACGTTCCTTTTCTCCTTGTGCCTCAGGGGTCACAGGGCTAGACCTGAACCCACCAAGCCACTGCCATCCTCAAGCCAGAGTCCTCTCCAATCCAAGGCACCCATTCTCACCCTGGAGTTTTGGGAACAGCAGCTTCGGTGCCTGGGGGAAACGTTGCCTCCCCAAAGAGTGGAAGACAAAAGGAATTTTCTAACCATAACCAGGAGTTGAAGGGGGGAGGGTGGACTGAGTCACCTTCGGTTTCCCAGAGGATGTGGCTTTTTAGCTGAGCAAATGGGAATTCCATGTATTGGTAATCATTTTAGTGGGGAGTCAGATTAATTCATTGCCTTCTGTCAAGTCAGCTGAAGCAATTTGCATGCAGACTGAAGCCCGGAACTTCCTCCGTCCCCAGGGTCTTTGCAGCCCAGCCTGAGGAAGGGCGTGAGAGGACAGACTAACATTTACAGAGCGTCTGTCTGCTCTGTGTGTGCTTGACATACATTAGACTGTGGGAGCCTCGAGATACTTGAGGCGGCCTGCGGCAGCCTAGTCACCAAGATGGGGAGGCTGGGGCCTGAGGTCACCAGCGAGGGACTTGCAAGCCAGGCCCATGTGGCCTCCTGCAGCCTCTGAGGCGAGACTGCCGTGAAACAGCCCCCTTTGAGTAACTGAAACCCTTTGGCTGGCCCTCAAGAAAAGTGTGCCTGATCCCAGAATCTGCTCAACAAAGATTTCTGTCTTTTTAATTTTGAGTGGCACAGAGGGAATTTTGGCCCCTCCATTTACTGAGACCCAAAGAATATGTGATCTTGCCAAAACCCAACAAGTAGTGTATAGTGCACCATATTCTGTCACTAAGTAGTCATCTGGTTTTGTTTCCTTGTCTATAAAACAAGGTCAGGAACCCCACTAACTGATATTTATTAAACCCCCAAGTGCAGGACGCTGAGCTAAGTACTCGATTATCACAGCAAACCTCTGAGGGTAGGGAGTGGGATTACTGTTGTACACTTAAGGAAACCTAGTCTCAGAGAGGCTGGGTCACCTGTCCAAGGTCACACAGCCAATAAGCTAGACCTGGGCCTGTGTGCACAGCTCACATTCTTCATCATTACAACACATGGTCAGCTTTGCACCACTTCTGTGCTAAATGCATGAGCATGTGAACTGGCAGTGCCAGGGGCTGTTTTGTGTAACAGATGGTGCTTAATGAGACCACACAGGAGCCAGGACGAGCCACAGCCTCCAGTTCCCCATCCCCAAGCCGGGGACCCTCTATCAGAGTTTCCAGAAAGAGGCTTGTTGCCTTCAAAGGCAGTTCTAAGGAACACTGCAGCAAGGCTTATCCCCAGAGGTTTAAATGCGAGTCGGCAGTTTCTTTTCCACCCATTCATTAGGCCACTTTCAGTGGCTTCTTTGGGGCATGGGGCAGATGGTGGACACATAGACACTGACACAAATGGCCATCAGCATGGGAAGGGCTAGGAGTGAAAGCCATGTCAGGCTCTGAGACCTGACAGCAGCGGCCTGACCTGGCCTATGGAGTCAGTGAAGTGATGCTGGTGCTGTGTGGGTGGAGGGACTAGTGGGTATTAACAACGTGAGCACAGGGCAGAGCACTCTGGGTATAGGAAACAGTGGTCGAGGATGTCACAGCTAAAGGGAGACAGCAGGGCAGGAAGGTGAGACGTGTGATGGAGGGAGGCCCTGCCAGCACCTCTGCCATGAAGGGTAGGCACCGGAAGCACCTCAGGTTTTCTTTCAGGGGTCCCTGGCAAACCCCTGACATACATTAGAGGAGTAGATCTCATGTCTATTTCTGCATCTGAAGGCTGTCCTGAGGCCCTTTAACTTATGAGTGATAGCAATGAAGAAAGCCATCCCTGGGCCCTTTATTGGAGTAAACAGAGCCAATCCAGGGCTAGTGAGCATGGACCAGACAGACAGACCTGGGTTCTGGTTCTGCCTCTGTCTCCTACCCCTTGCTTAGTCTTGGGCAAGTTGCTTCACCTCTTTCTAAGCCTCGATTTTTCTCATCTGTAACATGGAGTGGGATTGAGAATGGTGCTGGCTTCATGGGGGTTACTGTGAGCAGCCGGTGAGTGCACAAGCCGCCCAGACCACTCCTGGCACAGCGTAAGCTCTTGTTAACAAGGATCCAATGAGACTTTGAGGTGTCAAGCGTGGTGTCTGGCACACAGTAGGAGCTCTGTAAATGGTTGCAGATGTGGTTGGTTGCGTTCTTGGTGGGAGCCAGTGACATGGGGGCAGAGTGTGTAGCGCGGTGTCTGGGAGCTTAGACGAAAGTGGAAACAAAATCCAAATTAAGGGCATTACTCATTGTTCTTTCTTGTGGGGACACAACATTTTTCTGTGTGTTGCTTGGCCAAGCTACCCAAAAGGGAGTCTAGTGTGGAGCACACTGGTGCTCTTTGGGATATATAGTGGGGGGTGGCAGGGGGCAGGGGGTGGCCTGGAGTTTTCTCTGTTCTTCCCCAAATTGTGTTGATAGCCCAGCGTGGGGGTCCTGCCAACATGGGGAAGACCTGCCCTAAGTGAGCGCCACCTTCTCCCCGTGTCTCCTGCAGCAGAGTCTCTGATTCCTTGTCCCTTGGGGTTGGATGCCCACACTTGTCCCTGCCCCCCACCACACACAGACCCCTTTGGAGAGGCCTGCAGAGGTGACGAGTGTGTGCCGGGGGTGTGGTGCTGCTGGGGCTCCCGTGGCCCCACACAGGCGTTAGTCGGGCCTGTATTGAATTCTGTCCCCACACAACAAGCTGCTTCAGCCTGGAGCAGGAAAGAAGGAGCCTGTGTTCCTGGAACTGCTGCTGGTTCTCTGCCTGCGCCGGGCCCCAGTTGGAGCCAGTGTGCCAGCGGAGCCCGCTCTGTTTATTTGTGCACCACGGGGGACTTGGGGCGGGCCACCCCTCACTCCCTTCATCTAGGAAAAGAGGGAGCGAGGAGTCACCCAAGTGGCCTGCTGAAGTGCAGTTCTCTGAAGGGCTGCTTGTCCTCTGATTCCAGCCTCTCCCTGACCAGTGATCCCAGCTTTTCCCTCCTCCCACTCCCTTCTCTCCAAACACTACTTCAGAATTGCCTAGAAGCTCTGGAGCGGGAACGCCTGGTATGAATCCCAGCTCTGCCTGCCTCTGATTTGCTCAAGCTCCAACTGCTCCGGGCCTCAGTTTCCTCATCTGTACAATGGGGATGGTAGTACAATAGAATGGATCTTTAAGGGCTGATATGAGGAATCATTGAGTTGAGGCATGTCAGGTGCTTAGCACAGGGCTTAGCAACCAGTGTCGTTTGTATTACTATTAGCATCTGTTAAGCTGAGCCCTCACTTTCGCAATGAGAAGATTGCCTGATGGGGACTGAAAGCAGATTTTCTTAGCAAAGCTTCCACTAGAAGGTTTGGTTTGATCCGATGAGGTAAGGATCCTGAGATGCAGCGAGAGAAAGTGTTTTACCCAAGATCACACAGCCAGGTCATGGCAGGGCTACGGCCAGATCCAGCGTTTGCCTCAGCTGATCTAAATCATTCCAAGGTGGGTTGGGAGGTGAGAATTGGCATTGCCTCAGCGAAGCCGTGCCGCCCCTGTGAACTCTGCACCTTCCCTCTGCCTCTCTTCTCGGGGCAGTCCCCTGCACAGGCCCCCTTGGCCCTTCTGCAGGAGGCCGGCAGGAATGTGATTGTTCATTCTCTGCCTGGCCTCCCTTCGAGATGTCTCCAGGCAGCTCTGACAAGAACCCGTTCTGGAGCCTGGCTACCTGGGGAAGTCTTTGTTCCTCCAATGCTGCAGAGCACTTTCCCGGGGCCTCCGTGGAGCCTGACTCAGGGACGTGGGACACTGAGGCCCAGAGAGGTCAAACACATTGACTCACACAGCAGCCAGACACTTAGCCCCATCACAAAATGGAAAAGAGAAGAAAGAGAGTATTTTCAGGGGCTCCTTTCCTCTGGGCGTGTGCTGAATAGTATGGCTGAGGCTGCAGGCAGTAGTGATAGGGGCGGACAGGAAGTGAGGGGATTTGAGAGAAAAAGGGTGGGCTTGTCCAGGGGCAATCCAGTCCCTTCACTCCATAAACCACCATTTCTCACCTCAGCTCTACTGACACTTTGAGCCAGATAATTCTTTGTTGTGGGAGGTTGGCCTTTACAATGTACAATATTTATCAGCATCCCTGACCTCTAGCCACTAGATGCCAGTAACACCTCCTTAGTTGTGACAACCCAAAACACTTCCAGACAGTTTCAAATACTTTACACATGTAAGTCCACAACTCTTCAAAACAACTCCAGGAAGTACCATATTTCCCCATGTATAAGATGCTCCCATGTGTAAGACGCACCTTAATTTTGGGGCCCGAAATTGGAAAAAAAATGTATTCCATAAAGTTATTGAACTCAAGTTTTATTCATCGTAAAATTCATACAACTCCTCATCACTGTCAAAACTCCCAACCATTAGCTTTTCCTCACCTGTGTCTGATGACGAATCACTGTCTTCATAGATTGCCTCATCCTCAGTTCCAACTATGACATTTGAAATCTACAACCACTGTATAAGACGCACCCAGTTTTTAGACCCCAAAGTTTTTGGAAAAAGGAGTGTCTTATACATGGGGAAATACGGTACAGAGCACTGTTAACCCCCATTTGTTAGATGAGGAAACTGAGACATGAAAGGGTTAGCACCCCTCCCTTCCGAACAAAAAAAAAAAGAAAAATCACAGAGTGAGCAGCAGTGGAGAGATGAGACCAGGTTGTCTGGCCTTGACCTACGCCGCCTCCCAGCTCTCCAGGGTCTAGGAACTTTGCTGTTTTCACCGGGGACAGGCTGAGCTGATCTAAAAGTAGGTCTCCAGCCTGCAGTCCAGCATTGTACCGTTTGACCGGGTCTGTCTCCAACTCTGGGGTGTCTGCGATTGACAGCCCCACTCCTTCCTTGCTGACCCCATGCCCCCCCCCACCCAAGGAGATGGCTGAGCTTCTGGGAAGCAGAAAATGCCTCCCCCTCACTAAGCTGGAGGAATCAAAGGCCCTGTATATGCTTATTTAACCCTGATAGCAGCTTGCCCAGGGAGAAGGATCACTGTCCCTATTTTAATAGATATTTGTAGAGACTGAGGTCCAAAGAAGTCAGGTGAAATGCCATGAGTCCCTTAGCCAGTATGGGATGTGAAGAATCTAATATGGGGTAGAAAGATCCAATACCTAACATGAGATGGAAGAAGTGGTGGGGGAGGGGCAGCAATTAAGAAATGACCTTGGGGAAGGACTAATGTGAAATTTATTCCAGCACTTCAGTGGAAGTAAACAGACTGAAGACTAGTCCTAATTTCAAGAGCAATCGAAAATTGTCGTGTCCTTGGAAGCCCAACCCCACAGACCTTAGGAACCATCCCTACCAGGGCAGCCTCCTGTGGGCCACCTCTCACCACACCCTCCTCTCTTTCTCTTTCCAGGGCGACATGGGAGCGTTGGGTCCGATTGGCTACCCAGGACCCAAGGGCATGAAGGTAAACAGGGCTGTCCCCTATTCCGGGCCTCGTCCCCAGCCAGACACCTCCTGACCTATTTCAGCCCAGATAGAAGGGTGCCCTGACACAATGTTGGGGGATGGGAGCATGGGGGGACTTTCAGAGGGGTACTGGGGTGACAGCAGGCAGGTCAGGAGCTCGGTTCTTCTCAGGCCTGAGAGCCAGTCATATCTCTGCGTCATTAATGCCAGACATCTTTGTTGGACAGCAGTCCTCAAGCTGAGCACGAGTCTGATGTGGTTCTAGACTAGGGGTCGGCAAACTTTTGAGACGGAAGAGCCAATCCTGTCCCTCACAACAATTTAAGAATTATTCGAGAGCCATAAATGTATTTTGACATAATCACCATTATGTGAAGAATGTCGTTTAACAATTTAATAAATGAAACTATGATAGCTTTATTTTCATTTTCAATTTTATTTCAGAACCACGTACCCAAAGAGCCGCATGTGGCTTGCGAGCCACAGTTTGCCGACCCCTGTTCTAGACCTACGGGCACTGAAAGTCCAGGGGGGGCATCACCAGATGCATGGAAGCTATAATGGCAAACTAGTGAACTCAGTGCATCCGTGAGTGGGGCGGGCGTGCAGGAGAAAGATGAGCTAAGACTGCTAGGACCACGTTCCGGGGATGACCCTGTTTTGGCCAACAGGCGTACGACGCTGCTCATTAAGCCCACCTCTCTCCATCACCCTTTCCCCCTGGATTTGTCCTTTGCTGTGGTTCATGAGTCAACCGCCTATTCTCATGCTCCTTCAGTCCACACCGTTGCCCTAGGAGCTGGGGTCATTGCCCTTTTTATAGATGAGAAAACGGAGCCTTGGGCTGGAGCATCTAGCGCGGGGGCTCCTAGCAAGTCAGTGGGTGTAAGCCAGGGCTCCTGACATCAGTGGCTTTGAACCTCCCTCACAGGTGGACTCCGGCTTTTTTCTTGCAGGGACTGATGGGAAACATGGGGGAGCCCGGACTGAAAGGTGATAAGGTGATCTGAATACTCCCTTATTGCACTGTGTTTTATCTGCATGCAACCCACCTCCGCTTTGGTGCTGCTGCTGACTTCTCGCCAGGTCCACTCTCCTGCACGCCTCCTCCTCTGGCCCCCCCTAACTCTGTGCTCCCCAGCTTCTTCCTTGTAACTTTGGGTTGGGCTCAGACTGATGGTTCTGGGGACATGCAGACCTTGGCAGAGAGAGCAAGGGCGACTATTGAAGCACAGGAAAGGCATAAGGTAAGGCAGGTATCTGAATTCGGAGAGCAAAGCTGAGGCCAGTGTCCGGGCTTTGAGGCCAAAGCCACAGAACGAAGAGGCTGGGGGTGGGGGATGGAGGGCAGAACGTTGCTCAGATGACGGGCCCTAGGGCAGGCAGGTATGATGTGGGGTCCAGAGACCTCTCCAGGCACAGGAGGAAACAAATCCATACAAACCACCCAGACTGGAATTGGGAGCCCATCCCAGAGAGCACATAGTCTGAAACTGTAACAGGAAAGCCAGGATCGGACCCTGAGCCGCTGCCCCGCTTTCCTCCCTGCTGCCATGTGGAGGCCACCTTTGCCACGTGTCCTCTGTATAGCCCTGCCACTCTCTCACCCTGTGCCAAAGCAGAGCTGGAAGTAGGTAGGTGGGTCCCCAGGGCCCAGAGTGGGCAGCACCTGGCCTGGGTCATGCAGCACCTGAGTGACAGGGACATGGGGGTCGGGGGCAGTGCTGCTTGTATTCTGCCCTATGGCTGTCTTCCTCCCTCCCTCCTTAGTCTCTTGACAAACCAGGCACCCCACAGGGTGTATGGGAGGCTTTCGGGCAGCATCCAAGTTGCCATAAGCCTGAGGGATGAGAGAGGCCAGGCTCCTCGTGCACCTGTCTCCAGATGACTGTGCTCCTCCTAAACTTGAGAAGTTTAGGGTCAGGTCCCAGTGCTGTGCACCGTCTGGGTGCCCTGTGGGGATTAACTTGTCCATTCTCCAGCCCCCCTATGAGACAGGAAGCTTGCCCGAGGCCACACAGCTGGGAAGTAAAGTCAGGATTCAAACCCAGGCACCTCCCTCCACGCACCTCAACTTATAGTAAGTGCAGAACGGAGGTCCGAAGGCCACCTCCTCCAGTGCTTGAATTTCACACCTGGGGAAGCAGACCCAAGAAGAAATTTGTCAAAGGACACTTGATGATCTATTGGGCCCCTGGACTCTTAGAAAATTGGAACTACTGAGCTGAAAAGGGCACACCCAGTTTGTCTTAGCCCCCTGCCCCTCACTCGTAGGTAGCCAGGGGTGTGATGCTAACCCCACTCCTTCGTCCATCTGTTTCTACCTCTTCCATCCCCTACTGTCACACCCAAGCCTCCAGCTGTGGTCCCCTCTACCTCCCCCCACCCCCCTCAGCTCTGCCCTCTGGCGCTGCCCTGCTTGCTGCTGGTACCCCAATTCCGGCCCTCCTTCTCAAGGTGGAGGGGCTTTCTGTTGGAGGTGGGGGCTTCCTCACAGCTACCTGTTTACCCTGAGGCTGAAGACATCAGCACTCTGGAAATGTTGAAGTCATGGACGAAGGAGAAAGAAAGTGGGGAAAATGGGAGTGTAGGCAGTGAGCTTTTTATAGGCTCTTAGGCAGAACTGGCTTCCAGCTCACTGTTTCTTCAGGGACATGGAAATAAATGGTGTTACATAGAACTCGGCTGGCTTGCTGACTGGTGGTGCCTGGGACATTTGGAGATGCGAGAGCTCTGGAAAAGAAAAAGAAGGCAAAGAAATTATTTTCCTGCTGATGGTTTTCAGAAAATCAAGCCTTTAGGGCTGAAAAAAAAAAAAGAAAAGAAAAGAAAAGAAAAAGAAATCTCTTTTCTGCCCCTTTGGCTATGTAAGGGTCTTAATGTTGCGAGAAGTGGAGCTCTGATCAGCCCCTCTCCCCCTCACTCCCCACCCCCAGCCTTTCCCTGGGATAACAGAGCCTATTGCTTCATGTTCCATGGTTGTTCTGCCTAGAATATTAGATTTTCCATGACCCAGCCTGGCCTTATTCCCACTTACAACCACTTGGCTCTCTCTCACTGTGTGGAGGCACATTCTGAAACCAAGACTTCTGCTCCAGGGTCAGCTTTCTCCAAATCTATTGTCCCGATTTCTTAGGTGCCTTTTAAAACATTTTTTTACCCCCACACTCTGCCTTTGGACATTAAAAAAAAAGGGGGGGTTCCTTAGTTCCTATAACTGGAATGTTATACAGGACTTTACAAATGGGAAAAACCAAATTACATGAAAAAAAGTGGGGTTTTTTGTTTTTTGTTTTATGGTTTTTTTTAATTCTGGCTTCTGTTCTACCAAGGATGTTCTTCTGCTAGGTCATGGCCTTAGTTGCACAACATGGGTTTTCCAAGAGTCTTCATTTTTCCTGGGTTTTTCTCCCCATTCTTCTAACTGCTCCTAAGGCTATGAATGTTTTCTGAGTCCTGGGGCCAATGTGCTGGTGGTAATGTCTACCACGGAAAGCTGGAAAGGATGAGGGTTGTGTGACGAGTTCTGGCTCTGAGGACAAACATCTCCTGGTCTCACTCGGCGACAGTTCATTTACGGGGATGTGCCTGAACACAGAGAGAGCAGAAGAGAACCTCCGACAGCCAGAATCGATGTCACGAGCCTATGCAATATGTCATCTTAGAAAAGAAGCACACAGACCTAGCTCGAGACAGGTTGACTTGCTGTTTACACAGTCTTAACAAACCACGCTCTCTGGTTGCCCAGGCTATAGCTGGTTAGAAGCAGCTAATTTGAAGTAGACTGAAGCTGATTGCTGGCATAGAAGCCCCCACAGAAGGAAGAAACAACAGCTCACAGTCTGGTGGTGAGGAATATCGAGCAACAGATGCAAGTCTGTACTCAGAAACCACAGAAATATGGGACCATCCTACACGCTGCCCTCGCCCCTGTGTGACATCAGCTGATGATGAAGAGGCCGAGGGGTCAAGAAACAGTTCCTTTGATCCACGAGTGTCAGCTCTGCTGGAAATGCCAGGTGACATTAGGCAGTTTAGCTTCTGTTAGTAGAGTTTTCAGCCATCTGAGCAAACCCAGGCAAATTTTCAGATGGGCAGGCTGGGTCCTCCCCAGGGCCTGCCTTCCCCACCCAGGCATCCCTGCGGGGGCCTGCCCTTTTCTCTAACAAAGCTGCTGCTGGTCAGATCAACTTTGGGAACAGTCTCAGCAAAGCTGTACCTTGCCAGGGGGTCTGCAGGTCGGGGAGGCTCCTAGAACCCACGGGGGTCTCCATCGTAACCTTCTTTGCTGGTGTGTGTTTAGGGTGAACAAGGGGTTCCAGGTGTGTCAGGAGATGCCGGATTCCAAGGAGACAAGGTAATTGCGGCAGACTCTCGCCTGCGCACTGCGCTGCTCTTCTCTGGCCCTGGCTTCCTCTTCTGGGGCCCATCATGGGCCAGTACCCACTGGCGAGATAGCGGCCTTTCAAACAATTTTGTCTTCTCTGTCCTCGGTCCACCCTCTCGTATCTTCCCTGGACTTTACAAAGACCTCCTGAATTATTCCAAGACCTCCAGCGTCTTTTCTCCCAGTCTGCCTCATTGCCACAGAACGTTTCTTCTGAGGGCACGGCTCTGCTCTGTGCTCACAAACTATCTATGGCTCCCTACTGCTTCCAGAATGAAGTCTGGGCGCCTCACCCCAGAGTCTCAGGGAGTGGGCCCCTCTGACACTTTCCTGTCCCTTATCCTGACAGCCCTGTGCCCAGCCCCACTGAACTGCCCACTGCCCCTCTAGGCTTTTTGCACACGCTGGTGCCTCACCTGGCACGCCCTCTTCCCAGCCTTTGTTCAGCCCAGCCCTGCCCCATCTTTCAGGACCCTGCTTGGATGCCGTTTTCTCCACCTGCCTGGGACATGGCCATTTCCTTTCTGAGTGGTCTGAGCAGCCTGTCTGTCCCTCACCTGTGGCAGCACCTTTCTCCCCTGGTTGATGGGGACTTGTGCTGAGCCCCTTGCCAGATAGCCTGTCCCCTAGGGATACGGCCAGCCCCAGCCTGCCCTGGCCCAGCTTGGCTCAGGGTCCTGAACAGAAGAGGGAACATTTAGGGCCTGTGTGAGTGAGTGGTGAGTGAGTGAGTGAGTGAGTGAGTGAGTGACGAACTGGCCATACTAACTGAAGAACTGAGGCAGCCTGCCGAGGCCAGCTTCTCTTTGCCTGCGTCCTGCACCATGTGGCCACATCTGGACCTTCCCCCGCCCGGCAATGAGGCCCAGATGTTGGCCAGCTCTCCCTCTTCCTGTCCCTTCTCCTGTCTGCCTGTCCTGACCCGGCCTCAGTGTCTCCGGGTTGCCAGCCATGCAGGCCTGGCTGCTCCTCCTGCTGGACCCCGGTCTCCAGGCTTGCCCAGGCCAAAATGGTGCTCAGTGCCTGCTGGAGCCCCAGGGTCCTGGGTTCCAGGACGACCTGGTGAGGACAGGGGCTGCTGCTTCACCTTTGCAGCCCTGGCGCCCAGCCCACAGGGTACAGAGCTGATGCTTTTCCCTGTGAGCAGGTGAAGAGGCGGAGGAGCCCATCCCCCCCCCCAAAGGCAGGTGTTCTCCAGGCTTCAGGCTGGCGAGGACGACCGAGCAGCTGTTCCTCCGGCTGTGTCTATTCCTCACTAACCCCAGCCTGCTCTGGGTCTTTTCCAGGGGAGCCAGGGATTGCCAGGGTTCCCAGGTGCACGGGGGAAGCCAGGGCCCCTGGTAAGTACACTGTGTTCTGAGACTCCCAAACCTCGCCTCCTCCAAATGCTCATCCAGGACCTCGCTTACTCCTGCAGCAGCCCTGGGTTGGCCAGCAGGGTAGGACAGGAAAGGAGATTCACCCACTTGACAGATGAGGACACGGAGGCCCAGAGGGGCAGGAACTGACCCAGCATCATAGATAGGCCTCAGTCACTGGCAGAGCTCTGGCGAGAATCCCGGGCCCCCCGGGCCTTGTAAACAAAGGAACAGCTTTAATAATAGCAGTGGGTATCTTGTTTATTGAATATTACGGTGTATCAGATCCTTCTTGTACTATATCTCTTTGAAGGCTGCCAATAGCCCCAGGGTTTAGAAAGTTATTATTGCTCCTATTTTACAGATGGGGAAGCAGGTTCTACAAGGTGAAGCGACTCGCCCAGGATCTCATGGCTAGTAATTGCAGGAGGTGGGGTTTTAACAGCAGTAGCGCCTTCTAGTTGTCTAGGCCGATTTCATTCATAGACTCCGGAGCTCTACCAACCACCCACAGCCAGGGGGATAACATAAGGAGTCGGTGGAAGGCAAGCCCTCACTTACCCCTGCCTTCTCCGCGATCTTTTCTCTTCCACAGGGCAAAGTTGGAGACAAAGGATCCCTTGGGTTTCCTGGGCCCCCGGGACCTGAGGTAGGTGATGCCCTATTTCTCTGTGTCTGGCTACAACTGGGATTGGGTGTTGTCTTTGGGAAACCAAGGCCCAGAGACAGGGAGATCCTTGCCTGAGGTCGCTCAGCAAATGAGAGATGGGGCTGAGAATAGAAATTCTGAGAGAGCGATCTTTCCTTTTCTGTCCCTGTCCCCTGTCAGCAGCAGTCAGGCAGAAGCTGGCCTCAGAGACCCTCTCCAACTTTGTGGCCACCTTTACAGTTTCCAGAAAAAAAATATCAGGAGAGCCCCCTGAACTCTATTGCTTGGACCGTTAATAGGTGCTCTCCACATTCTCTCTGAGGACTGAGACATCTAACCCCTCTGAGCTCTGAGACTTTCGTAACCACTCACGGTGCAAAAGTTCAGGGCTCCCGAGTGTGAGAAGCAATAAATAAGCAAATGTAAAATTCCGGTGTTTCAGTGGAGAATGAGAAATAATGAAGGATGGTTATGGCAATTAATATAATAATGCTAGTTGAGTAGTAGAACCTGCGAGTGTCTGATCTGTGTGAGAATTATGCCGAATGTTCCTCCCCTGGCATCACAAACAATGGAGCAGGCAGCTAGCTGGGTGAACTCTTTTTGCCCCCCTCTCTCTAATTTGGGGACTTGCTCTGGAGAATAGAGTGAGCAGTTCCTACCCCGGATCATCAGGCCTTCTGGGGGTCTCAGCCAACCCCAGCCAGAGCCCCCACCCACCCTCAGCACCCTAGCCTGGGGTCTTGCTCATCTGTGAGGTCTCAGAGGACTAAAGTCCAGATCCTTCCAAAGATCACCCCTGGTAATGCCCGGATGGATGAAAGACTGTTTCCTGAGAGCTACAAGCTCTGACTTTCTGCTATTTTGACTTTGGCTGTGACACAGCCCTATCTTTAGACAAATGGAGTTGGCCTCTCATCCATGGCCCTGATCCCTTCCCCTGGTCACTGTGGAAAATACTTTTCTGAGAATCCGGGTTTTCCCAGCAGCTTGGCCAGTGGGGGTGGAAAGCATGATGGCTCACAGTTATTAGGCTCCACCTCGTGCCAGGAGGCTGTGTAGCATCTTCGGGTGAGAACTTGTTAACTCACCACCACTGTGTGAGGGGAGTATTACTACCACCAGGTTACACACGAGGAAAGTGAGTCACAGAGCAGGGAAGGGACTTCCTCAGTGTCACTGCTACTTGTAGCAAGGAAGGTCTACTTTGGCTCTCTCCTGGGTCCCTGGAACCATCTGGGGTCTGCCTCTCCCAGCTTTGTGTTCTGTTTGGATTGGCTGACTCAGGAGATGGCTCTACTCAGCTGAAGACAGAAGCTGATGAACATGTCAGCGCCTTCCTGGGTCTTTGCCTCTGTTCCCAGAGACCATGGGTGGGAGCTCCAACTTTCCAGCCCCAGCACAAATGATCTCTTTCACATACCAGTGGGCCTGATTCTGTGAGCACCAGAATTTGATCAGTGTCCTGATTGCCAAGTGCTCCCTGGAGATGGGCCCACCCCAGGCCGACTTGTTTTCCTAGGACGTGGGACCCAGAATCGTTTTAGATGCAGACTTTTATTGAGCACTTACCAGGCACCAGATGCCGAGCCAAGCGCTTTGCTCACGTTATTCTCTTTAAGCCTAGAACAGCCCTGTATGGTGGGTGTTGATGGTCATCATTTTACAGATGAGGAAGCTGAGGCCCAGAGAGGCTCAGGAACGTGCCTGAGGTCACACAGCGAGTTGATGGCAGAATGGGATTTCAAGCCCCTCATTTTGAAGAAAAAGACAGGGGCCTTCAGTTACCTGTGTTAGACCTGCAGGACCCCTGCAGTCAAAGGATGACACTTCTCAGAGCAGGAGGTGGGGTCTGGCCCTGCCTGCTTCAGGCCCAGTACTTGGAGAGGTTCTGGGTTAGACGACTTTGTGTGTGCTCTTTCCTGTGTTAAGTACCTTCCTGCACTGTTTCATTTAATTTTCTCAGTAACTGAGGCGCAGGGCTGGTACCACCCTTGCTGTTTTAAAATCAGGATCAGTGCAGTTAACTGACCTGCCCAGGGTCCCATCCCTCCCAGGATTGGATGGAAACCCAGGTCGCCCCCACCCAAGACCTATGCTCTTAGCACTTCCCTTCACAGCCCCCATGGGTCACCCCTGCTCTCTGCCTCCCCTTAGGGATTTCCCGGAGACATCGGCCCCCCCGGGGACAACGGTCCAGAAGGTGTGAAGGTGAGTCCCTGCCTTGGGCAGCTCCAGTTAAAGAAGCTATTAGCTGTGCAGAGACCACAGGCTTCCAGGGCCGGCTACTTGGCTTGAAAGTAGGGGGAGTCATGCCAGCCTGTGATGGAGATGAAGGTGCCACTTCTGTGACCCCTTTTTGTTTTCTTCTCACCAGGGTAAGCCTGGAGCTCGAGGCCTGCCGGGACCCCGTGGACAGCTGGGGCCCGAGGTGAGACTGCCTGGCCCTGCCCCAGCCCATCTTGCCCTAACCCCTAGCCTGCTCTGTCCTGGGTCCTGGGGGCCTGGGCTGGGGACTGGGGCCTCAGTCAGGACACAGCCCAGGGCTCACTCTCCAGCTTATGCCTTAAAACCCCTTCCCCATGACCCTTCCAGCAGCCTTCTCTGCCCTGGCCTGGCACGTGGGTCACTCCCTCCCTCCACTGCACCCCACTGCTCTGGGGTTTCTTTCTCAGAGCCACTGCCACTGCTTTCTGCTCATGGTGTGCAGTTTATCAGGTGTTGATATGTGAGGGTAGGAATTGTCAGCTCCATTTTACAAGTGAGGCCCTGAGACTCACAGGTGAAGAGAGTGTGTCAGGTCTCATGGTTAGTGGCAAGCAGGGTTGGGATTTGAACCCAGATCTGCTTGAGCCCAAAGCCCCTGAAGCCCATGACGTATTGGGTTGTCGGAAAAGTTATGACATATTTTTTTCTATGTTTTTCGTTGCAAAAATGCGTCATGACTTTTCCAACAACCCAATAGAACCTACTCTATTAACTTATGTGCTCCTGGGAGCTATGATTCCTCAGAGAATCACATGACTTGCGCAGCCAGTAAGTGGCTTAGAGAATGTCTGCTTATTGACTCACACATGATGAATGATATTGACAAGGTCACTACAGGCCTGTTGGAGCACCCGCTGGAGGGCTGTGGGGCACTCCACGGGCTGGCCTCAGGTTTTGCCTGTGCATTGAGGTCCTCCCACTCACCTTGGCTCCAAGATCCCATGACACGCAGCCCTGAGTGAGGGTACAGGAGGCCCAGTCTTACCACGCCCACAGGCAGGCATCCAGCTGATTCTGGGCCTGGCGGGGTCCCAATGCTGGCTATGGGAGCTGCCACGTGGGGCTGTTTTCCTGGAAGCCGGCGCTTTGGAGGAGGCCCTTTGGTCAGACCTGGCATGCCAGAGGGACCAGTTTGGAAGCTGCCTGCGCCTGCAGGAGGGCCTGCAGAGTCCCCATGAGCCAGAAGTAGGAAGGGAGGGGAGAGAAAAGAAAAATGGCACCCACCATGTGCTTCCATCTACACTCACACTACTCCTCAGGAAAACCCTCAGTATGCCTGCCACTTGCTCATGCCTCCGTTGATTCACTTATCCACTCATGCATTCATTCATGTCTCCATTGCTCCACTCTCGTACCGCCTTCCCTCCCTTCATTCTCACACATCCACTAGACACTGTGCACACACCCATCCTGAGTGATATTTGGGGGGTGGCTTCAAAAACACATAAATCATCGCTGTCCTCCAGGAACACAACTTAAGCCAGTCATTATACTTCAGGGTGATCCTCTCCGTCCTGCACCATTTTACAGATGGGGAAACTGAGGCACAGTGAGACTAAGTTCTGCCAGTGAGTGAATGACAGAGCTCGGAATACAGTCCATATCGCTGAGCTGTAGACTGGGCTCTGTTCCCACAGCATATGACGGAATTTCACTTTCCTGCCCAGCACTGCGGTGAACCCAGGCTGATCACATTCAGCTGACACCAAGGGTCCCATTCATGAGGAAGTCCCTGTGTGGCTTGGCCTCTAGACCACGACTGGTGTCGCTTCTGCCGTGGGTGGGGCCAGGCAGGGCACCCAGGTGTGCCATTTCTCTTGGTCCAGGAGGGCTCTCTTCTGTCCACCCCTTTCCCTCCTTACAGGATAAGTTTTCCAAGAGTCCCACTGGATTAACGTTCTTCTTTTATTCTTTCTCATGTCTCCCGACTCTAGGGAGATGAGGGACCCATGGGGCCACCTGGGGCCCCTGGCTTGGAGGTGAGTGTTGCTGGCCTGAGGAAGGTGGGATTTGTTGGAGCTGAGCCATCTGTGCACAGCTGGGCAACATCTGAGTGGTGTTCTGAGAGAAGTCATCAGCGGGGGCTTGGGCCAGCCAGAGAGGGGACTCGGACAGACCCCAAAGGAGAGTGACAAGAGGCAAGAAACTGACCTCTGCCTCTGCCCACCTACTATGTGCTGGTGCTTTGCATCTACTTTCTTATTTGAGTCTCCCATGAGAGAGGCACCTTTTTTAGTTTCATTTAAGGACAATGAGGCCCAAAGAATGAGGCGTTTAGCTTAATATCTCACAGCCAGGAAGGGGGGATGGGCTGCCTAGAACCTCTCCTTGAGTCTTCTTCACTGCCCTGAAGTGGTCTTCCGAAAGGTGCTTGTCCCAACTCCACCGTCATCCCAGCAATTGGCATCAGCCAGCAGGTCATGAGTTTTTTGTCTAGGGACTTCTTGACATATGTAAAAGTGATTGAGGACCCAAAATGCTTTTCTTTGTGGGGATGCCATCTGACAAAATCAATCATTCAAACTGAGAACTCTGAAATGTATTTATTAATCCACTTAAAATGAATCATGAACCCATTTCACGTTAACAAAAATAATAGTTTTATGAACGATAGCTGTATTTTTCCAAAGCAAAATAAGCAAGTGAAAAGAGAGAAAACTGGAAAAAATTTTACCATTTTTGCAAATTTCTTTAGTGTCTGGCTTAATTGAAGTCGGCTAGATCCTCCAACCTGCTTCTGCATTTAATCTGGTGACCCTATCACAAGTCACGTAGCCCCTGGAAAACTCCGCTTCCATTCATGAGAGTGAGAGTGACACAGGCACATGACATCTTAGTATTATTATGAGAATAGTTTTGACGATGTGAATCTCCTCAAAGGGTCTCAGGGACCTGCAGTGGTCTCCAGACCACACCGTGAGGACCGGTGGCATAAGCTCTCCCTTCCCCTGTGCCCTTTTTCTTCCATCCAGTCTCTTCTATTGCCTCACTCCTTGGAAGCAGGTTTCATAATCCCCATTTTCAAATGAGGCGGTCAGCGGGGTAGGGGAGACTTCCCCTGAGGTCATACAGCCGCAGACCTTCCCTGCATCCCCAGGACAGCCTGATGACATCAGAGCACTGTGTCCCCGCCCACATTGTGCTCTCCGCCCCCTGTGCCAGGTCTGAGGACCCCAGCAATCGTGCCCTGCCAGCTCCTCTCACTCATCTCTCTGTTGCAGGGTCAGCCCGGCAGGAAGGGGTTTCCTGGGAGGCCTGGCCCAGATGGCTTGAAGGTGAGGAGATCCGAGAGTGACAGGGCTGAGAAAGGGGGGGGAAGGAACACTTGGGGAAAAGAGAAAAGAAGAGCCAACTTACGAAGACCCAGGATGAACCCTGAAATGCGTGGCCAGATGTGACAAGGGGGAGAAATGGTCCCTATGTATCACCAAGTATTTGTAACAGAGAAAAACAGACATAGCCTAAATGTCCCCCAGTGGGATAGTGCTCAAGTAATGAGATACAAAAAATGCAGCCACCAAAGATGGTGTGGCGGAAGATTTTACAAGATGGCAAAAAGCCTGTGTGTGGTGGTGGTAGGAAGCAGGCTATAAAATGGAACGTTATGGTCTGGGCCTGCAGCGGCAGCTGGTTGCAGTGTGTTCCCGGGGACTCAGAGCAGTGGCTGGAATGTGGACAGGGCTATCTCTGGGTGCTGAGAGTCTAGGAGATTTCTTCTCTGGGCCTGTGTACTTCCCCATTAGGTACAATAAATGTGTATTACATTTGTTAACAGGTTTTTTTTTTAAGTTATGAAAAAAGAACTGACCTGGGTAGGAGAAAGGATGCTTAGCAAAGGGCCAGCCTCGTTTCATGGCTTTTCAGGGACTCCCCTTGAGGGGCTGGGTTTTCCCAGCCATCCTGGGCAGGGACTATTGGGCCAAGCTTACATCTGGGCAAGTTTACAAAGGGCTAGGGTAGAGCTGGCGGGGGGCGGGGGGCGGGGCGGCACCCAGATCATTCACGTCTCCTCTCCTTTGGAAAAATGGCCCTCATGTCTGTCTGGCCCCTCTGGGTTATATGAGCATGAGTTCTGAGGCTGGAACTGGGGTTACAATGAGCCACATCCATTTGTGAGCCAAAGTCCTGGCTAGTCTGAGCCCATGTCCTGACCTCTGAGGTCTCGGCCTTTCTCCCTCAGATACCACCAGCTGGGTTTCTGTGGTGGGAGCAGTGACATAGCCTGGGTAGATCTGTCCCACGGCTCTGCTCACCTCTCTCCAGTTCACGCTGTGGGGAGGCCAGGGCAGTGAGGTCGCTTAGAATGAGGATTTCAATCAATCAGACTAAAGTTCCAATTCCAGCCCTACCTCTAGCTTGCTGTGTGACCTCAAACAGATCACTTCACTTCTCTGAGCTTCAGTTTCCACCTTCACAAAATGCAATGGGTTGAGGAAGGGCCCACATGCGATCTAGGCATCAGGGTGCGAAGTAATCTGCCAGGGGCCACTCAGAGGGTATGGATGACTTGGGTCCTCTCTAGGGCCAGAGGTTCTGTCCCAGTGTCCCTGCCATTTGTTTGGAGTCTCCAAAGCCAGGCTCTGGTGATGAGGTTCCACATTCATTCCCACCCGTGGGGACTACAGCCGGTCAGCTGGGAGTTCTCCAGCAGGCCTAGATTCTTGATGCTCATCCCAAATGATCCCTCTCTGTTTCTTTGCAGGGGGAGCCAGGCAATTCTGGACGGCCGGGGCCTGTGGGTGAGCAGGTAAGTCAACGCCGGTCTCTGAGCATAATGGCTCCCTTTACAGAGCACCTACTCTGTGCTAAGCCCTTTGATAAGCACTCCCCATGTACCCCACGTTCATCGCCATCCCAGCTCCAGATGTAGGTTCACTCCTCTCCCTCTTTCCTGGATATGGATACTGACTGTCAGGGAGATGAAGTCCCTGAATGACAGAGCCGGGAATCATAGTCACAACAGCCATTCGCCACGGCCTGACTCTGCGGATGTTTCTGGGGCACTTGCCCAAAGGGGTGACGTGACTTTGCTCCCAGAACATTAAAGCTGGAAGAGCCCGTAACTAATAATCGCCGCCTGTGCTCGCTTTACAGTTGGGGAAGCCAATAACCAGAGAAACATAGCCACTTGCCAGGGGCTCTGGGTCAAGCCTCCCTAAATTATAAAGGAAATGAAATTCAAGCCAGTGGTTCTGGCTAGTTGGGAAGCCGGGCCAAGATCTGAAGAGGAGAGGCGGTTGCAAGTCGTCGTTAAAAAGAAGGTTTGAGGATCTCAACCTTCATTATCAAGATCTAGGGCCTCGGCGCTGGAGAGAAGCAGCTGAGTGCTGGGCGGGTGGACAGGTGGGAAGGTAGCAGCCTCCTCCACTGCATTATAGAAGGACCCCACCCCCCAAACCCTGCAAAGGGCTGCCTCAGGCTGGAAGGAGGCATGATGCTGGGGACCCAGAAGAATTTGTCTCCACTGAGAACCGCCGTCAATGGCAGGAGAGCCGTGCGTGATGGGTTTCCTCACCAGGCCTGCAACATCTGTTGGGGGGTGGGGGGGAAGGAATTAAAGCAAGGGGAGGACTGGATTTTTGAAAATGTTCCAGTGTCATTTGAGTGCATTCTGTGGGAAGCCCAGGAGTTTGGAAGGACTGCTGCGGCCTGGATATATTTCCTGATTGGAAAAAAAAAAAAAAGGCAGTATGATCAGCAAATTTAATTTCATAGTTATGCTGATGGTAGGGCCCTCAGGAAACAGAGACTCGGAATCCTAGAATGTCAGGACACAGAGGGTCCTTGGAAATCACGCTGTCCCAGGGTCCTCACCATTTTTGTGCCTTGGACCCCCTTGTCAGAATAGAGCATTTAAATGCAGAAAATACAGAACAAAGGATTACAAAGAAAATCAATTGTATTGAAATATAGTTATGAAAATAGGTTCAAATGTGATCTAGTCATAGATAGGCTTCTTGATTAATGCGTTAAATAATGAGCTCTAGCAGCAAGTCTAATAATAACCTCAGTTTCAAAGAGGTGACAAGCCTTGATAACATTTTGAAGTCTCTACAGCAATGACTGTAATGTGACATGTCAATATCTATGACAGTTACAAGTATTGTGAACTTGTTGCTTACACTCAGAGGTTTGAGGGAAATGCTAGATTTCAATTAGAGGTTCATGAAAATAACAGTTGTGACTTTTCCCATTCAAGTTCATGGACCCCCTGAATTATGTCTGTGGAGCCTTACAGGGGGCCCAAGGTTAAGAACCACTGAATCCTAGTCCAACTTGGCGACCTGGGATTCATGGAGGAGAATGGGCTTGATGGCCAAGAAGAGTAGTGGCAAAGCTGGGGCAGGAGAAGGGGGGGCCCTGCCTGGAGCAGCCCCAGGCCCACTGGATCAGCAGACTCTCCCACTTGGACCGTAGCAAGAAAGAGAGAGCTGTCTGAGCTGTGAGGCAGAGCTAGAGCCTGTGGCTACCACCAAGCACATGGGAGGCCAAGCCAGCTGTTCCCTTGGCCTCCTCCTGATGTGGGAAGGGGCAGGCATTTTCTGTTCATAGTAGAATCAAAGGATCCCCAGGAAAGACGATAAAGACCTCCTTACAATCGCAGTATCTGCTACATTTATTGGGTATCTGTTAGATACGAGGCTCTGTGCCAAACACTTTCTACACCATTGCCTGCAATTTCCCCAGCAGCCCTATGTGGTGGTGGGTATTACCCCATTTAGCAAATGAAGAAACTGAGGTTTTGAGAAGTTAAGTAACTTGCCCAAGATCTCCCAGAGCCAAGGTTGACCCTCAGGTCTGCAGGATTCCCAAGACCTGCTCAGAGGGACTGGAAAACCCTTTGACCTCTCGCTTCCCAGCAGCTAGTTAGCGTGCAGCCGGCTTGCCAGGCCCTGTCCTAGGTGCTGGGGACACAAAGATGATTACAAGGCATGGGACTTGCCTTTGAGAAGCTCTGTCCAGGAGGAAGCCAGGCATGTAAACACCTAACCTTGAGATGTCCAGTCCAACAGAGGACCCAGGACTGACTTGCTGCCAGCCGTCTCCCAATGCCTCGCAGAAAGTCACACGAGAAGAGGGAGGGACGGGGCGAGGGAGAAAAACTCCCATAGCAGATGGCGGCCCTTTATCTGTAGACACGGAGGACCAGGCCAGCCTTCTCCCCAAAATCAGGGACTCAGACCTTGCCTGTGCAGTGCCCGCTGTAGGCGACAATGCTGCCTCGCCCCCTCCCCCGTGCCCTCTTGCCAGCCCGAGAGGAGCCAACCATGCCCATGGCTGTCAGAGCTGCTTCTCCACCCGGCCTGCCAAGTGGAAGCCCTGGGCCTCTGGCACTGGCGTCCCGAGCCAGCCTCAGCTCCACCCTCAGGACAGGCCTGCCAGGATGTTCCGGGACAGTGCCCGAGGGGGGTCCCAGGGGTGGGGGGCGGTGGAATGGGGCACTGGCTCTATGGCCCTTATTCATTAGGATCCTGTTTGGCTTCTTGTTTGAGGTTTATGACCTGCCTGCCTTTCAGGACCCAACAACTCATAAATTTAAAGTAGCTATGAAATTTCTGTTTCCCTGGGCCAGTCAGGCAGGGGCCTTTTAACAGAGCAGCTTTTATTCCCTTCACTCAGCATCCTCTAAATGTCTGACTGCTCCCATGTGGGTCGCTCAGGCCCCTGTCTTCACCCCGTGCCCTTTTAAAATAAATTAGAATGGGATAGGAGGGAACTAAGGTTTATTGAGTGCCTACATGCGCCATGCATTAACCCCAGTCCTCAGAACAACCGTGGGAGGTAGGCAGAGACCTTTGTCGAAAGCTCTGCAGATGAGGCTCACACTTGGAGAGGCTCTGTGATTTTAGGTCCGCAAGCCTAAAGACTGAATGATGATGACATAGATAAAGTGCCAGGTACAGGCCTTGGCACACAGTAAGTGCCAGCCATTGTTAATTAATACTACTATCACCTGAAAAACGCTCTAATTTTTTTTTCTTGAGTAAATTATCTCTAAGTAAATTAAGTATTTGACTTTTGTCAAATACCCGGTTATTTTGTGACTTGTTAGCCATAACCTCATACTTTGGACCCCACCCTCTCACCTCATACTTCAACTTCGAAGGGTCTCTGAGCCCAGGGAGCCAGGACCTTCCATGTGTAGTGATGGTGCCAGGAGCAGGCTTTGGAGGCCGTGGGTAGATGGACAGGTGCATGGGCTTTGGAGCCACACAGACCAGAGTTGAAACCCCAGGCTGCAGCAGCAAGACACACATGGTCCTGGCCCAAACTGCTGCTTTAGAATGGACTCTGAGACCCACCGAGCTAACACTTTGGAACTGGGTGCCATTCTGTCACCCTAGGTGACTGACCATTTGGAGCATCACTGCCTGAGTGCACAGCTTCTGATCTGTTTCTGATCAGGTTCAAGGTCTCACTCCTTTCTGGATACAGTTTGGGGACAGGGAGCAGACTTTATGGGACAAACCCACTCATCCCTCAGTCTTTCCGAATGCTCCCAGAAACTCTTGGCTGCAAACCTGGGTTCTTCCAAAGGCTTTTTGGCATTCCTGACCCACACAAGACCCCCCCCCCACACTGCTCACATTTTCCTTAGCAGAGAAGAGGTGGGGTCTGGACAAGGAGTTGTCTGCCTTCCTGCGTGACTTCTTTAGGCTCTTCATCGTCCCTGTGTGTGTGTTTGCCTGTTCAAGGCCTGCAGCCACCCAGAAGAACCCCTGGAACACGGAGGCTAGTTATCACCCAGTGGAGTTAAAAAGAGAACAGGAACCACAGTGTGTGTGTGTGTGTGTGTGTGTGTGTGTGTGTGTGTGTGTGTGTGTCCGCCCTTGCAGAAAGGAGAGGAAGGCTTTCACAAGACAGTAAAAAAAGGCCTCCACTTCCCAGATTTCAATCAGGTCTTTTGGCAGAGGCTGTTATGGTATTTCTGTCCTGGCCAGCAAGTTTGTTTCTATCTTTGAAACAGCCCCAGAGCCCCGAAAGATGGGGACAGATTTCTCACAGGCAGGCCTCTTCCCAGCACAGTTTAAGGGCCTCCCCTCAACCACCACTCTCCAAACGTGGCCTCCTCCCAGCCTGCTTCTGGCACGGGAAGAATGTGTGGCGCTCCCAGGGATGCTGGCAGCTGCCCCACCACTTGGCTCCCAAATCAGAACCATCTGGTGGAGTGAGGGAAGTCAGGACAGTGCCGGGAGAGAGGCAGCCCTCAGTGGCAGCCCCATGCCGGCTGCGTGATCAGGCCCAGGCTCCGAGGAAGGCAGCTGCAGGGAAGTTGCCTTTGAAACTCGGCACATCCCTGAATTCACGTTGCTTCCTCTTCTTGCTTTCCTACATGTTCCTTACAGGGACTTCTGGGATTCATTGGTCTTGTCGGGGAGCCAGGAATCGTGGGAGAAAAGGTACGTGGTGCTGAGGGGAATATATAAGCAAGTAGAGCTTATGTTTTACAATTTGAAAAAGAGGAAGGGGCCAATTGTCCTGGGGACTTCAAACCTCTTTTTTTCTGGCCTCTCCTCACTGCCCTGGCATCCAGACCCTCAAAGGGCCCTTGTCCCCTTTCCCAGAATCCCTTGGGGCTTCGGCTCTGCCCTCCTGTCAGTACCCTCAAATGCGGTTAGACTTCAGTGTGATGACCAGCTGATGCCTGCAGTCTGGGCCCTCATGGCTGCACGCTGGCCCTGCACAGGGGTGGGCAACAGAAGGGAGGGAAAGATGCATGTTTTTTAAAAAGGAGCACGTTTCTCTAGGTCGCCTTGTTAACCCCCAGCAGCTCTGTTTTGTAGACCAGATAACCAACTGAGGCCCAAAGAGGTGGCCCAGGTAGGAAGTGGCAGAGCTAGGATTTAAACCAGGTTCATTACCCAAGTCCACACTTTGCCTGCTAAGCCACTCTGCCTCGTGCTGGCACCCCACTCACCAACAGCCTGTGGCTCCCCATTTCCCACCATAGACCCCGGAGTGTACTTGTTTTCCTTTGTGTGGGCTTATCGCATCCCCAGGCAGGCCCTCAGGGGGAGCTGATGTTATTCCCACTGGGTAGATGGAGAAAATGAGGACCACAGAGAGGAAGCCCCTCCTCTCATGTGACCCCACCTGTCTTTCCGGACTCATCCTGTGCCACCTGCCTCATCACTCCATGTCGCAGACCCTCTGGCCACCACCATCTCCTCCTCCACCTTCTCCTTCTCCTTCACGTCTCCCTCTTTTTTTTGTTTTTTTAAATTTAACTTTTATTTTGAAATAATTATAAATTCATAAGAAATTGCAAAAAAATCAGTACAGAAAGGTCCAGCGTGCCCTTTAGCCTGTTGCCTCCAGGGGTAACGTCTTGCATGACTATAGTGCAATATCAAAGCCAATTCTGCCTTTCCTTATTGCTTAAATGTCCCGTGCCCCTCCTCACCTACGAGTCATTGCCCATGCCCTTCCCTCTGCCAGGTACACTCTTCCACCGCCTGCCCTCTCTCCCCTATTTGCCTAGATGACTCTTAATTATCCTTCAGCTCTCAGGTCAAGCTAGACTTCCTTAGGGATGCCTTTCCCACCGCACCCCTACACCCAGGTGGATCATACCCCCTGTTGAAGCTTCTTAACACCGAGATCTACTCCCTCGCTGCATGTACCCCAGTTTGCATCTGTTTTTGCTGATATGTGTCCATCTCCTCGCAACACCCTGCGTGTCTCACATCATATGAGCAGGATCTGTCTGTTCCTACTCACCAATGTATTTTCCAAATATAGCATATTGTGCTTGGCACATAGTAGATGATCAATAAATATTTGCTGGCTGGCTTGATACAAGAAACAGAGCCTCACAAAAAAACAGACCCAGGACTCACACCCAGAGCCCCTGCCTTCTGGCCGTAGCTCTGTCTGTTACACCCACCATCTCTGCCTGGTCTGTCCGGATGGGTTGAGTGGAATGAGTTATATCTCTGATTCCCCAATATCTCATCCTGATTTGGACAGGGTTGGAGTGAAAGAAATGCCTTCTATTGCTATTTGTGTCTCAGCATGTCCCGCCAGGGGATGCCTCATGAGGACCACATGACGTGGGCCCAAATCAAAGGGGACATGTCATTAACACATCCTTGATCAGGACCTTCCTTGCCTGGGGGAAGCACACTGTGCGACACGCTGCAGTGGAGCTGAGTCCTCCCAGGACTTGCCAGGGAGTGAAACTATGCCACCCCTCCCCTGTCACAACCCTGGGTGATGTGGTCATGAGCAGGGCAGGGACTCTATAGACCTCAGGCAAGTCCCTGCTCCTCTTTGGCCTCTGGAAGGCCCTCTGCACCTGCTTCCCACAGAGCCGCCCCCCAGCTCTGACATCCCTGAATTGCTGTCTCCATCACAGGGTGACCGGGGCATGATGGGACCCCCAGGTGCACCTGGACCCAAGGGCTCAATGGTAAGGAACAAGTGTGCCTCGCTTTGCCCTCTCTTGCCACAGCCATGGTGACAGCTCTCTCTCCTCTGCCTGCCTCTACCTACCCCCGATGTTCAGGATACTCGGTTCCTTGTCCCTCCAGAGGCCTGGCTGCTGTCCTGTGTCCCTGGGCTGGGCCTGAGCGAGCCGAGGTGGGACTGGAGGAGGAAGAGTTACCTTCTACCACCAATTATTCTTTTTCTTCTCTCTGAGTAGGGTCATCCTGGAACGCCAGGTGGTGTTGGGACCCCCGGAGAGCCTGGACCCCAGGTAAGCAAAGCCCTCACGTTCCCTGAGCTCAAACCCACTGTCAAGTAAGGGTGAGGAGCCCAGACCTCAGAGCCAGACAGACTTGGTTATGAACCCCAGCCCCACCATTCCGGCTGTATTCCAAGGCAAATCTCTGAGCCTAAATTTTGCTCATCTGAAACACAGAGAAAATAATCATGGTCGTGATAATGTGATTGAATGGGTTGAACGAAACCCTGTGGCTCATGGTTATTACATAGAGATGTCATTACACGGGAACACCTCGGTCTCATTAGTGCCACTGTGGCTTTGTTCATTCATTCAGGAACTACTGTATGATATGTGCCTGGGGTCGCTCCAGGACCTGGGGATGCAGTCATCACAAGGCAGGAAGCTGTCCCTCCCTTTGGGAGCTTGTGGAGGGAGAGAGAGAACCCAATACATAAGTAACACCTGCATGGAGAAAGCAGGCAAGAAGATGAGAAATGCTGGGGACGAAGGGGCTGACGGTCAGAGCTGAGGGCGTGCGTGCTGGGCTTCTTGTGATGATTGAGGAACCTAGGATATTCCAGAGGATCCCAAGGCAGGGAGGGGTGGGGGAGGGGTGTGGCCAGGAGCACCCAGATCAGGGGCCCCTTTCTCTCCCCCAAGGGTGTCGTGGGGGGTTGAGAGGGGTGGCTCTCATCCAGAGCTGGCCCCTCCACTTCAGCTGATGTGGAGGCTGGAATGAGTGCTCATTTTAGCCAAGGCCAGGGCTCAGGGCTGGGAGCCCACTCTGGGATGTGGAGGGGGGGCTTCAGGCAGGTGGAATGGGCGTTGGGGGAGGGGAGCCAGCCTAGGCAGGACCCCAGCCCAGGGCTGGGGGACGATGAGTTCAGGCTGCCCGGGTCCCTCCAAAGGCCAGACTGAGTTGCTCCCTGGGGTCTGGTGAAGGAGGGCATGGGAGCCTTTGATGGTTTAGACCTAAGTGAAGTGTACACACTCCAGTTCTCTGTGCCAGTTGGAGAAGCAAGACCAACTCAGTTTCCAGATTTTTCCATGCACCTGCTGCATGCTGAGCCTAGGCTTAGTCCTGGAGGTGCAAAAATGGTAAGAAATAGATCTGCCCTTAAGATTCTCATGGTCTAGTGGGTCTACCAAGTATAAACATTCTCTCACTCATTAACAGACTCTACTGAGCACCTACTATGTGTCAGGCAGTGCTAGGTGCTGAGGAGAGATATGGAGAGATGAACCCAGGGGAGAAAAGCCTGGACACAAGTAACCATCATCCAAACACAGAGGTGCCAGGCTCCAGGGAGCTCTGTCCAATCCCCCTCCACCACCCCTACACACACAATCCTTTTTTTTTTTTTAAAGATTTTATTGGGGAATCAGGGAAGGGTAACAAATAGGTTGCTGTCCTTTTGTTCTTCACTCTAGTTGTGGAGGACGTTGCTTCACTAGCCCATGTTGGTATTATCATTGTGCTCTTCCTGGGTGAGGCAGTCGCTCGCCAGCCATTGGACGGCCGCTCACGGTGGCTCTTAGCAGCTCACAAAAGCTCATGCCCGCAGCCGGCCAGCCCCACTGCAGCCTACACCATTACCGGCGACTCATGACAGACCAGCTCCAGGTAGAGCTGTTGTTCACCAGCTGTATAGGACAGCGTCACTGGCCCTCATATGTGGGATCCGAACTGGGGCCCTGATCCTCAGAGCTGGCGTCCCAAGCCAACTCCTAACCAATGCGTCACTTGGCTGGCCCACACACAATCCTTTTGATGAGGTAGAAAACTCACAGTGCAGAGTTGGGATCACAAGCCAGCACTCTGAACCCCCAATGGCATTTCCCCCTCTGGTTCATTAGGAGAAAAAGCCACATCTGGCCTGGGGCTGTTTGATGGGCTGAGGCACCCAGCTTGGAATCCAGGGGCCCCAGCCACCCAACCCAAAGGGTCCTACCCACCTCCCTCCCCAGTGTTCTTAGGACCTGAGTACCCGAGGGCCCAGCAGATGCTCCTGAAAGTGGAGTGACCAGAGCCCATCAGCGTGGGAGGTGCCCACGGTACAGCCGAAGCCTAAGTATAAGAATGCTAGGGTCCGTGGGGCCGGCCGAGTGGCTCAGTTGGTTAAGAGCTCGCTCAAGAGTTTGAGCTCTGAGCAACAGCGGTTCGAGTCCAGCCCGAGCTGAGCTGTGCAGCCGCTGAGCTGCCAACAGGTAGCAGGATGGCTCAGCTTAAAAAAAAAAAAAAAAGAATGCTAGGGTCCGTCATCAAATTCTAGCTCCTGCATCCCTGGACCTTGGCTTCCTTGGGCCTCAATCTCTCCATCTGTCCAGTGGGAAGAGGAAAGCCTGGGAAGGAATTGCTGTGACAAAATAGAAGGCTAGTGGGAGATGGGAAGACGGTGGGGACATCCAGGGCAGCACGCCGGAGGAAGGTGCAGGTCTCCTCTGAATTCTCTACCTCCACAGCCCCACTGACTTCCTCCGCACCGTTTCCTGAGTGCTTCCCTCTGTTTGAATGGGTTGGCTCAAGCTGCGTGCTTAATGAATAATAATTACTATTATTGTTTGTTAGATACACTAATTACCACTGTTGTTAGTAAGGTGATTACTATTAAAGCAACATTTCTAATGATACTGTTCCCGTCCGACTGGCGTTTTCCCACTTTTCCAATCATTTCAGCATCCATGTCCACTGAGATCAGCCAAGATTATTATTTCCGTGACTTGGGGGAGGTGGGGGCAGTCAGGTCTTGAGACCTCCAGTTGCTGACCTCCTCCTCCTTTGAGAAAACTCATAGCTATCCTTTACTGAGGACCTTCCAGGTTATTTTGTCTACTCAGCAACTCTAGGAGTCTGGGACTGTTCTTGTCCACATTTTATAGATGATGAAACTGAGGCCCAAAGAGTTTAAGTCAACTTGCCAAAGGCCACGGAAGTAGTAAATGGCAGAGCTAGGATTTGAACCTAGGGTCCCTGATGAAACAGTTGGCTCATGGAAGCACTCCATTCTCCTGCCTCTAAGTCGAGACTTGGCTCCTGAAATTTCCCAGTGACGCAATGAACGCCTTCTGCAGTCTGAGATCCCTCCATAAAATGGCTTTTCTCACCCAGTCTTCATGTCCTCTACCATCCTGGAGTCCCATCTGCCTTTTTATTGAGCCTAGCCCAGGTCCACACCCTGCGTGCTCTGCTGACAAGGGGCCAGGTTGGGACCCAGCCCCTCACATCAGCCCTTCAGCAGCAGCAGTCTGAGGGTTGCACCCCTCGAGGCCATAGAGAGAGAAAAGGGAGCAGCCGGAGTTTTTCCTGAGGCCGCAAGCAGAGCTGCAGACGGAGCTGGGCCGTTCCCGGGTATTCCGAGGGGGCTGAGGCCACCTCTTCCTTGTAAAAGGAGCACGCCCAGCCTGAGACTGGCCACTGAGCTGGGAGGCTCCCGCAGCTGTCGGAGGGGTCCTGGCTGGCTGTAGGGTGCAGGCGCCGTTTGATGTGTATCGCTGGGGCTGGAACCGGGGAGAGGAATGAGGCAGTGAGATGGCTGCTTGTTTCTTCGCCTCTTCCCCTCCCTTCTGACCGCCTGTCCTCTTTGATTGTTCGTGTATTCATCATTCCTTCAACAGATTTCTAAATCCATGTCCTAGGCCTGTGCTTGGACCAGGTGCTGAGAATTCAAGGAACAAAGCCAGCCCTGTGTTTTCTGTCCTACCCTTCTTGTCACTCTCTGTGCCGCCTGTCATTCCTCCGTCAAACAGAGATAACTGGGCTTCTTCCTGGGACCAGGCCCCGTCCCTTCTCGTCACCCGCCACCCCACCCCATCTCTCTGCCCGGCCTCTGGCCCTCAACTCTAGAGCCTCCCTTGCCTATGCAAGCATAGTCTGGTTCCCCTCCCCTCTTACCCCAGGGCTGTTTCTAGATGGCTTTCAGGTCATATTTGAGGTCAGAGTGGGGGACAGGACTTGAGTCCCCACCTTCTCCTTGCTGATGGGAGGAGAGAAGAGGAAATGGGAATTTGAGGAGACGGTTTGTTAGGAACGTCATGTAGCTTCTGATGGTTGATTTTGAGATAAAGAAGGAAATGGCTCACATCCAGGGAGGCCTCTCCCCCACTCCTGATTCCTTGGCAGGGTGGAGGCCCACCCCCATCAAACCCAGGGCAGACTCCTGCTCAGAGTTGCAGCTTGTCCTCTGCTTCTCTTGGTGGGATGGATTTTCTCACTGGGCCAAATTCTTCCATATGGAGGCTGCTCCTGGGGCCAAGCTTTGCCCCCTTGCTCCTAGCCCTCACTGTTGTCTTACTCCCTAAAAGGGGGCTTCTCCAAACTTTCTCCTCCCCACAGGGTCCTCCAGGATCTCGAGGCCCTCCAGGCATGAGGGGAGCAAAGGGACGCCGGGTAAGTGGACCCAGCCCCTGGGGGCTGACATTGGTGGGGGTCACCTGCTGGAGAGGCCATATCCTGTACCTTGCCCCCTGCCCAGCCCTGAGATCTTTGACTTTGACCAGGCCGGGTTCCAGGCTCACCATGGGACCCCCTGCCTATCTTTTTCAGCACATTTCTGAGTACCAGCCCTTGCCAGTCAGTGGGCACAGGCAGGCTTTGTGGTACCAGTGCTTTGTCCATTCATTCGTTTGCTCATTCATTCAATCACCTTTTATTTAGCACCTACTATGTGCCAGCCACTGTTGGAGGCTCTGTAGATATATCACAGAGAATAGGACAGGCATTATCCTGCCTGCTCTTGTGGCTCAATCAAGTTGGTCAAACAGCCAGTGCAAGGTCATTAGCACGTTGATGGTGGAAGCGCGGGCTGCTTGGGAGCCTGGAGGAGGCACCTCACCTGGACAGGTTACCAGCGAAGGTTTCAGGGAGAGGTCAATGCTTGAGCTGATGCCAAGCTCCAGGCAAAGGGAAAGCCCTAAGGTGAGAGAAGGTGTGGTATGTTTAGGGATCCCCATTGGTTCAACAGAGGGATGAGGTGAGAAGGATGAGACCAGGAATTAGCAGGTGCGTAGCCAAGCAGGGCCTCAAACACCACAGCGAGGCCTGTGGGCTGTGCTCCAAGGGCAGTGGGGACCCATACAAAGTTCTAAGCAAGGGCTGGCCTGAGCACGGCAGTCACAGGTAATTGCTAGTACCTACGATGTGCCAGGCACTGCCTTATCACATACGTTAATTCATTTAATCTTCAACACTACCCTATAAATTAGGTGCTCTTCTTATTTCTATTTTATAGCTAAAGAAGCTAAGGCACAGAGAAGTTAAGTCACTTGCCTCAGGTTGCACAGCTAGGGAGGGCCGATGGAATGGTTTCCTGACCCCAGCTGGTGCACAGGTGCCAGGCCAGGCAGCCTTGTGAAAGGAAATGAGATGGCACAGGTAGTGCAGACAGCCCAGGCCTGATATCCAAGCGCCATACAGGGTTCTGTTATGATTATGCTCCTCTTGGCTGGATTTCAAGTGGTTTACATTTTCCCCTGAACCAGATGGCCTGAACAGTTGGCCTGGGAAAGGGAAGATTAAGAGGCATTCCTCTGGCTGGGGAGGGCCCCTCCCAGCACCTTGCCCTGGGTCTCCGCTTGTGGACTAAGGCCCATTGACAGCCAGGTTCCACCTTGACCCTATGCACATTTCCTCCTGCCCCAGGAAGCCAGATTAGCTGGAGGGCGAGCTGCATTTGGCCCAGGGCCTGCTCCCCTCTCCAGATGTGAGGCTTAAATCCCCCTCACCTCACTGAGCTCCCCACAGCCATCTCCACCACCCCTTCCCAGCAATGGCTGGAAGAATGTATCTCCCTCCTGCTTGAGGAAACCCAGGCTCCCAACCACATCAAAGTTTCTGGGGCTGGGAGGGAAGCTTCAGGAACATGAGCCCCTCCCCGTGCTGGGTTTGGCAGGAATGCAAAACCTGTGGGACCTGCCCTCTGGGTCCCCTGCCTAACAGGCCACCAAAGGCCACTTCACAGGCTTTGAGGGTGGTGGGGGACCTGGAGAGGAATCCACTGTGCTGCTAAAGAGCTCAATTCTGGGCAGCCCACCCTCTGTACTTCCTGGCTTGCTCTGTGACCTTAGCGAGGCCTTGCTGCTCCCTGGGCTTCAGCTGGGAGCTCTACGAGGCCCGGCCTGCTTCTCTGCTCACGTCCAGATAGGCCCCGCTACCCACCCACCCCACCTCCTCCACCTCCCTGCTCTGGGAAGCATGAATACTGAGTGGTTGAGGCCAGAGGCCGGATGGGGTCCCAGGCCCCCTGCTCTTGGTAGAGCTGTTGACAGGGTCTGGGTCCATGGGCCTCATTTGAAAGCGTGAGGGCTCTGGGGTCAGACAGGTATAGGAGCAAGTCTCAGCTCCCCAGTTACCAGCTCTGGGACCTCAGTCCAGTTTCTTAACCTCTTTGTGGGTGACATTAGAAGGAAGTTATAAGGAGACAGAATTTGAACCCAAGTCAGCTGGATTCCCACTTTTTTTTTTTCATTTCTACGAATCACTGTTTATCAGTGTGGGAGTGAGCTCCCCATCACAGCGGGTGTGCATGTCAGGGCCTACAGGAGACTTCCCAGGAAGGCTACGTGCTGGAGAAGATAACGGGAGACCTCGCTCTCCCTCCACTGTCCACTTGGAGGGAGCTGGGAGGATTCTGAGAATCAAGGGCCTGACATGGGATTATGCTCCTGTGAGTGGTGGGGCTTAGAGCTCGGTGTAGCCTCGAATCCTGACCTCCCCTCTCTGAGCCTCCGCTTTTTCCTTTGTAAAATGGGCCAGCAATAGAACCGGCCTCATCGGATGGCCGTGGGGATTAAATCCTTTCACCGGCTCCTCACACATAGTCAGCTCCTGATAGGCAGCCATGTGTAGGATGGATTTCACAGACGTCGTCCATTCGTTTTTTTTCACGAGAGCTGTGATTGGCCAGATTTTCTGTCCCAGGCAGGGTCTCCTCGCCCCACCAAGCCCCAGCTGTGCCTGCAAACATCTTCCTGGGGAGTGTCTCTAAGAGAACAGACATATGGCTCTGATAGAAACCCACGCCTGCTTCCAGCAGGGTGGGTCAGCCCGTGTTCATCTGGGGAAGGAGGGGGCAGGACTGAGGGTCCTGCAGGACACAGTGCAAGCTGCAGAGGGGCCTAGAGCAAGGGTGTGGGTATGTGACTGCTTATCTCCCTGCACAGTGGTGCTGGGGCTGGAAGGTGGCTGGCGCCCCGTTGCCTCCTCCTCCCTCCAGACAGGAAAGGTTGGTCCTGTTTCTCCTAAGTCAGCCCCAGCTTTCTGAACTCTCTGGTGCTCTCAGGGGACAGCAGAGTCCCCCGGGTAACAGGGATTTTTAGGCATTGCCTTCTCCAACAGCCTGCACAGTGCAGGGCCTTCTTGGCAGGCTTTTCTAGGCCCTGACCTGCACACCCACTGTGACGGGGAGCTCACTCTCACACGATAAACTGTGACAGGGAGCGGTGGGAAAAAATGGGCATCTGGCTGACCGGGGTTCAAATTCTGGCTCCTTCACTTACTAGCAGTGTAGCCATAGGCTGTTTCCTTATGTGCAAAATGAGGATAATAGTGTTCACTATTATTGCTGCCACTGCTGCTCCTGCTGTTGTTACTATTATATGGATCACATAACCTTTCTCCAAGAAAAGCTTTGATTCCTAGGATGAAAAGGGTGCTATGTCGTTCACGCCAAGCCCTCGACACCCCTGGGCCTCTGCTTCCCATCCAAAGCTCTTCTTTTCCAGGGAGCTTTATGCCTCAGCTAGAGACAGAGGCCAGGGGCCAGAAGCCATCTCTCAGAAAGGCCCCGTTGTCCACCCATCAGCCCAGGTTCTGTCCTGGCTCTCGTGACCTGGGATGCCCCCGCCCCAATCTGGCTCTACCTCCACTAGGTCCCTGTCCCTGAATTGGGGTGGGGGAGCGGGTAAATCTCACACATGATCTGACAGCGTCCACCTAAAACTGATGCCCAGAGAGGGAAAGGGACTTTCCTGGGGTCACATAGCAAGCTGGCAGCCAAACCAGAACTTGCACCCACACCCTCTAATCAAACCTCACCTTGAACCTGTGAAAACTCTCAGCTGGCTCTGTGCAGCGTGGTATAAGCTCTGCCTGTGCTGAGGAAGGAACTGAACCCAGATTTACTGAGCCATCCCTGTGTCCCTGCCCCTGGGGAGCCTGCAGCCGCTTCTCTCAGAGCCAAGCTTTATGGAGCGCTTGCTATATAGGCCAGGTGCTGAGCCTCCCGTGGGTATTAGTTCCTGCCTTGGGGCAGAATTTCTGAGATGAGATGA
The DNA here is from genome assembly GCF_001890085.2 of Hipposideros armiger. NCBI lineage: Eukaryota > Metazoa > Chordata > Mammalia > Chiroptera > Hipposideridae > Hipposideros > Hipposideros armiger. Next base: position 6,863,681 of record NW_017731374.1, read on the forward strand.
CTGAGGCTCAGTGAGGAGCAGTCACTTGTCCCTGAGACAGGACATTTCCTGAGCACCACTGTGCATAGCGCTGGCTTCCCACTGGGCTCCGGGCCTGGAGACACTTGGGAACAAAGACTCTCAGCTGAACCGCTGGGCTGCAGCCCACTGGTCTCCAGCCCTGGTTTGTTGAATCAATGAGGCTCTATTTAAGGCTGTGTAGTGTGAAGCTGAAGTATCCAGAGCCCCAAGCAGCTGATAAGAGGAATTGCTGCTTTTTCTGGCTCAACTATTAATTGAAATTTTCCTCATTCAGTTTTTAAGTGATTTCTCTTTGTTGTTTTCTCATCCCTCATCCTCCCTCCACCCAGACGGTTCCCCGGCCCCCTTTTGCGGCTGGTCCCCTTGCTGCCAGGCTGGGTGACCAGCCTCCTTCACAGGATCCTTGTTGTCTTCCCAACACATTCCCTCTGACCCCTACAGGTCAGACACCACACTGAGGGCCTTTTCCAGGGGACCCTAGCCCATCTGTGTCCCATCCCATGCAGGGGAAACATAGGACACTGGATGGAATCCTGGAGGGGATACCAGCTGCTAATGTGCTAAAGGGCCTTAGACAAGTCACTTTCCTTGCCTTGGCCTCAATGTTCTCATCTTTGGGGGGAGGTGGGATTCCATCTGCTGTGGGGGCCTCCCAACTCTCAAAAGATCAAGAATTCTGTCTCAGGGATCAGGCCTGATCCCAGAGCTCCAGGGAACAGCTGCCTGACCCGTGGCCTGTTCCTGCCCCCTCCTCATGTGAGCTGGACCAGATTAACTTGTACATCTGGCTGGAGAGGGGGATATTCCACACATCTGCCTTTATGCAGATCCTTCTTGGGTCCTTCTCTGTCAGTTTTTCCAAGGACTGTGGTCCATACAACTATTTCTGCCCAAGTGCGCTCTGCGAAGAGCATGCCACAAGAGAGTCTGAAGACCTGGCCATGGGGACTTGAATACGTATCTCTCTGTTCAGGCCCTCAGTCTCCACGTCTGTGAAATGGGTTGGCTGACTGCCCCCACCCCTGTTGCCCCCCAAGGTCTCTTTAAACAGGGTTTAGATGCACCACCGGCCCCATCCCAGAATAGTAGGGCCTCTAGCTGAGTCCACCCATGTGAGCCTTCTGCAGAGCCATTTCAGGAGGCACACTGCACAGGAGTGACCCACCTCAGGGTGAGAGTTAGTGGGAAGTGGGGGGAGGGAGCCCCAGGCTTGTGTAGAGAAAAGCCCAAGGCTCTGGGCAGCCCTGCCCTCCTGGTTCCCAACCCAAGGGAGACCCCTGCTGTCCACTGTGCTACTTCCTTTTTCCTATTGCAGGGCCCCCGAGGACCAGACGGACCAGCTGGGGAGCAGGGGTCCCGCGGTCTGAAGGTACCGATCCTCATGGCCTCCCTTTCTTCTCTCCTTCCACGCTGGGTCAGGAATCCAGGAACCAGGCTCACAACCCCCTCAGCAACAGGCCCTTTGGGGATAGCCAGGCGTCCCTGGGAGGCTGTAGGGTAGTTCCCGAGAGCTCACCGGGCCACTCCTCCTGCCCTCTGCCTACCCCCACCCTGCCAGCCCTGAGCATGGGGGCAGGGGAAGGGAGAAGGAGCTCTGAGACCGAGAGTGAAAGTGAGAGAAAGCAGGTGAATGAAACAGAGCGTGGAAGTGTGAGAGTGAGGAGGAATCACACGTGACCTCTGGCCCCTTCCCTGGGACCCCCAAGTCCCTCCAGGGTCCCTGAGAGCTGAGGCCGCTTCTGTCCCCATCAGGAGCACGGGGTGCTTGGTCCTTGCTTGCCAGAGCACCTGGTGACTTTGGCGAGCCACTCCCCTTGCAGGGTCTTCGTTTTCCTACCTGCACACTGAGGAGAGGGGTGGATGTCATGTCCCATAGTCCCTTCTATCTCCTGTGGGAGTGTGGGTCCCTTCTCTGTGAAGGGGCCTCCCAAGTACCCTCCCCACTTTCGAGGGCTTTGCTTCCTATAGGGACCTCCAGGACCGCAGGGCAGACTGGGCCAGCCTGGGCAGCAGGTATGTCGCACCGTGGCTGCCGGCCCCCCTTCCCACTTCCTGCTTTGTGACAAGCGCCATTAATGAGCCTAAATATGCTTCTAGGGTGCGGCTGGTGAGCGAGGGCACTCGGGCGCAAGAGGCTTTCCCGTAAGTAGCACTGGTTCTTAAAATCCCATGGGGCTGTGTGGGGAGATAATAGCCCTTTTAGCCAAGTTCCATCTGGCTCTGGAAATCTCAAAGGTTCTAGTTGCCCACTCCCTTCACTGAAGCCCCTTCAGCATGTCTCTTCCCCTGGGACTCAGCTCCCCATCTGTCTCCCAGCAGAGGGTGGGAGTAGGACCCTCATATGCTGTGATGTCTTGACTGAGGCCACGGAGACAGGTGGGGGCGGAGGCCATGGAGGGACTCAGGCCACCTTTGTTTGTCTCTGCAGGGCATTCCGGGTCCTTCGGGCCCGCCAGGCACCAAGGGCCTCCCAGGAGAACCGGTAACTGCCCTCTCCCTCCCACTTTGCATCTTAGCCCACCTGGGGGTGTGGGCCAATATTCACACGAGGAGAAGGGTTAGAGAGCGACAGAGCTGGGGCTGATGGGGCAGACCTCGGATGGTGGACAGAGCACTGGCTGGGGGCTCTGAAGCTCTGGGTTGGATCTAAGAGTTCTTGCCCTCTAGCTTAAGTTTTCTTGCCAGTAAAATGGGAATAATGGTCCCTACCTTGCCATCCTGTCCTGGAGATGAAATGAGAAAATGTGTATATTGTGCTTAGCACAGTGAAAAGCAGGGGGAGAAGTTTTGGTGGGAGGGAGGAAGACAATAAACTAACAAGCGGACTGGGAACTGCAGAGCCCGTTGTGACTGAGGGGGGGGGGACCGGATATGGGGGCTGCGGGAGGAGATCTGCCCTGGAGAGAGCTTTTACCCTAAGGGCAACAGGGGCCCCTGAGGGGTTTGAAAGAGAAGGGCCCCTCAGAAGATCTCACTGGAACCAAGGGTTTGGGGGGACAGCCCAAGTGTCGGGGAGCCCCATGAGGAGGCTGTGGAGTGGTGCTGCTGGAGATGGAGAGGAGAGGACAGAATCTCCAGGGGCCCAGGAGGAGGAGCCCACAATGGGGCTTAGGGCAGGGAAGGAGCATGTCTTCCTGGGCCGTGCTGCAGCCCCACATTTTGAGGCCCAAGCAGATGCTCTTTTGAACAGTGGATTGACCAGGGCTGGGGGTAGAGGTGGATCCGAGGTGGAAGGGTGTCCAGGCAGAGGGAACAGAGTGAGCAAGACTCTAGAACTGGAAGGTTTCTGGGCAGGGGAGGGCCTCAGTGGGTTTTAGGTAGATGAATAGGAGAGTATGCAGATGGACTGGAAGCGACACTAGGGGACACCAGGACCCTCGGCATGGCCCAGGATGGGAGCGTGGGCTGCAGAGTCCTAGGTTTTGTGGCGGCTCACCCTCACCTACCCCTCCAGACTGCATTATCAAGCCTCAGACCCCAAAGAGGGCCCAGGTTGGCTTCTGCCAACTGTCTGTGTGTCTGTCTGTCTTCCAGGGCCCTCAGGGACCCCAGGGACCAATTGGCCCTCCAGGAGAGATGGGACCCAAGGTGAGTGCTGAGGAACCCTTGTTTGTTTCATGGTGCTGCTGGGGAGGTATCAGCCTCTTCCAGTCTGCTTCCTTAGGGGTCCCTGTCCTGGCCTGGGCAGGTGGTCGTGTCTTGTATGCTGCAGAGGCTGAAGGGTAGGCACCCTGGCAGAGAAGGTAGATGTATCCTAATGGCATAGGGTGAGGAACTGGGCTTCCAGTCCCAGGGGCAGTAGGTGAGATGCAGGGGTCCCAGGACCTTCATGGGGAGTTGACAGTACCTCTTTTTTGGCGCCAGGGAAAGCAGCAATGTCCCTGCCCCCACCCTGCTGGGACTTCAACACAGCCCAGGTTTGACTGCAGAACCAGCCCTCTTAAGGTCATGTAGCAAGGAGCTTGGAAGGGGCCTCAGACACCCCTGCTTTATTCAGAGGAGAAAACTGAACTGCAGGGTTTATGCAAAGGCTACAGCTATGCCAATGGTTATAAGTCAGGACCCCTTCCTGGCCTGGCTCAGAGAGAAGGGCTGGAATCACTCATCCCTGGACACAGCATCCTCTGGCTTCCTTCCCTGGCCTTATCCAAATCATGAAATTGTCCTTATTGTGCTTGCCAAGGGGCTCCTAATGTGGTAAACCACACTCTCTGGGAGGGAGAAGGCTCCAGCAGCCTCTGGGTAGCCCCGAGGCGCAGCAGCCTGGGCCCAATCACTCCCCTCCCCCTCGTCCCAGCTCCAAGCTCTGAGACAGCGCTGTCTCTCGTGCTGTGTGACCTCAGCATGCCCCTTGCCCTCTCTGAGCCTGCCTCAGTTATCTCTTCCCTCACAACCAGGGGCCAGTCCTTGGTCTAGGGAAAACCAATAGCATTTTCTTTCAGGGGCCGCCAGGTGCAGTGGGAGAATCGGGCCTTCCTGGGGAAGCCGGGATGAAGGTGAGGTGGGATGAAAGAAGAGCAAAATGACTTGCTGAAACCAGCTCCCAGCTGGTGGCCACGTCCTCCCTACAGAAGAGAAATGGGCCTTTCTTGTGTCCAGGATAATAGGGTTCTCTGTGTACCTGGCTGGGGAGCACTTGGGTCCTGGTCTTGACCACAGCAGGAGGGCCCAGCCAGCCCAGATTACCCACCCCCACCCCTGCCCAGCAATGTTTTCTCTGGCACCTGCCCCTGCCCCATGCTAGGTCAGCAGTCCCTCCTGGCCTCCCGCGATACCATCTGCATGTCAGCACCCGTGGTGCCCCTCATTACATACCGGTAAACAGGCGCCCATTGATACCTGGGCTCTGGGGAGAGCCCCCTCTCTTCTCCACTGTTGGAAGAGGACGCTGCTCCCTCTGCGGGCCCTAACGCTGAGGAGCGAGGCTCCATTGTTGAGGCAGGGCCTAGGGGAGCCCTCGAGGGGCTGTGGGACTTGAGGCAGATCACCCCCATCTGAGTCTCCCAGACATTCAGAGGGAGTTGGACCAGGCCTGGGACTATCCGTCTTGGCTTAGTTCCTGAATTCTTTGCTCAAACAATGCAGCAAACCACCCCATCTATAAAACAGATAGCGGGTTGGGGCAGAGCTGGGGCCTCAGAGCTCTGCCTCCTCCTTGTGCCCCAGACACCAGCAGGGAGGGAGTGCGGCTTTGAAATCCCTGCAGGAGAAAGACCCATTTGGGGTCTCTTGGCGATGCGGAGGGCGGGTGACAGTGACTCTGGCTCATTTAGGGCCTCTTCCTTGTTGGGTTTCTCTCTAAGGCTTTCAAGGAGAGTAAAGGAAGTGGCCAGCCAGAGTTGCCATCTCTGCATCTGATGCTCTCTGGAGCCAAACTACCCGGGTTTGGACCCTGAACCTGTCACTCATTAGCCATGAGCTTGGGCTAGTTACTTAACCCCTCATCCCTTTAGTTTCTTCATTTGTAAAAGAAGATACCCTTCCTGTTGGGTTGTTGTGACAATTAAATGTGTGCAATAAAAAGGTAACAGTTGACCCTTGAACAACATGGGTTGGAACTATGCATGGTCACTTACATGCAGAATTTTTTCAATTGACCAGCGCAGTTCCAAGCAGCGTTGTTCAAGGGTCAACTCCGTGGTTGAGAATCCACAAATGCCCAGCGACTGTAGTTAGATGCAGAGTTTTGACTGTGCCCCTAACCCCCCCTGCATTGTTCCAGGGTCAACTGCGTGTAGAGCAGCTCCATGTAAGTGTGAGCTGTGAGGATGGCAGTCGTGGTCCCGACGTGGCCAGGGCTGACTTGGAAAAGGGGGGCTTTGGTTGGCATTTTACAATTTCTCTTTGGTTCTTGGGAAGGAGCTTCCCCAGCTCACCTAGCTCCCCCCACAAAATCAGAGCTGGTGGTGAGGGCTGGGGCTGGCCCTACCCACCCCATGGACTTATGTTTGGTTTCTCCTAGGGTGATCTTGGGCCTCTGGGCACCCCTGGGGAACAGGGCCTCATTGGGCAGCGGGTAAGTCAAAACAAATTCATTCTCCCTGGAAAGCCACCCCCAGGGTGTTTGGTGGGGGGAAGGGCTTTACTCAATCTCCCTGAACCTCAGTTTCCTCACCTGCAGAAATAGATCCCATGGATCTCTACAGACTCGTCCAGTCTCTCTTGGTGGGCCAGCGATTTCCACAATGTAGAGATGCTCTTTAAACAAGAGCATTCAGTGGTCAAAATGTTTGGGACTCACTAAATGCTCAGTGTTCCCTCTTACACATTGACAGTAACCTTGTCAAAGCTCTGAGAAAGCCTTCAACCAAGAAATTGGTTTCTTTGGGGTTAATCCAGGGTCTCCAAACTTATTTGACATCTAAGAGCTTTTTTTGGAAAACACCTATTATTATCCCTGAAAACTGTTCCATGGAAGGTTTATCTTCCCTTTTTCCAAAAGGAAGCTATAAAGCTTGTCTTCCTCTAGAAAGCCTTGGCATGCCTCCGTGTCCGCCTCTCTATGCTCTGTGCCCAGTGATAAGGTCCCTGCCTGAATGTGGACCGCTGGGGAGCTGTGAGGGATTCAGAGCAGGCATCCTCTAGCACCTTACAGGCGAGCAGGTGGGGCCCAAGCCAGAGGGGGAGTTAGTGTGGTTCTCAGTTCATGGGGCACCAAACCCCCAAACAAAGTCGCCTCATTTCTCATCTTTCCTTTTTCCCAATGCCTTGTGCTACCTCTTGCCCAAAGTTAACAGGGACTCCCCAAATTGAGTTAAAACACAGAATGAGAGGGGAGGCCACAGGGCAAGAGAGGATGCGTGTGGAGCTTGAAGCCTTGAGATGGCAAATCTTGTGTGTCAATGACGATGGGTCGGTACAGTCTTCTTGGAGTGCCATGAGGCTCCATCTGGGCACAGGCAGAAAGAGGATGATGAGCCCACTGTGGACCAGGCACTTCTCTCAAGATGCTGGGGACACAACAGTGACAGAAGGCCTTGTCCTCACGGAGACACATTCTAGTGGATCGATTAGTGATGTCTGCCATGGACACAAGATGCGAGGAATCTACACACCTGTCAGGTCTTTGCCATCCCTGCATCTGATGACTTCTGAGGCCCCTTCCAGCTCAGATGCTGAACGGCTTTGAATTCTAAAAGCAGAGAAAGACCCTCACTTAATTTGATAGCCATTTAGAGAACCGAGGAGTCCGGGGGCATCTCTGGAGCTAGGAGGGCAAGCAGGGAGACTGGCTGAAGGTCAGAAGGGGGCTCAGGGCCTAGGTATCTTTCCCAAACTTGCTGGCAAGAAAGTCTGAAGGCTGGCCTCATTTTCCTCATCTGAAAAATGGGATTCCACCAAGGAGTTCAGTGAGGGTTCACTCTGATTCTAGGAATAACATCTCCAATGGCTACCATTTGTGGGTGCTTACCCTGTGTCTTTGGAGGAACCCTTATAGGAAGTGGGATCAGCCCCATTTTCAGATGAGAAAACAGATGCCCATGAGGGCTAAGTGGTTTGCTTGTGGTCAAACCACCAGTGAATGGGAAGTGGGGGCATGAGGTCGGCCTGCCATCAAAACCTTTCTCAACCACTAGGCTGCACTGCCTAGTCCAACCGCGGGTGTCCAGGATGGCTTCATGACTGTCACTTCATGCAGCCCTCACCCCAGCCCGCCCTGCAGACAGCAGGCTTTGCTTGGAGTTCTGCCCCTCCTTTCTGGGAGCTGAGTGGGTGCCTCCACTCTCCTGCTCATTCACTAATTCAGCCACCCACTGTGGGTGGCCAGATGCGCCAGGATCCCACTGCCTGGAGATCAGGGGTTGGGGGGGTCCCGCTCCAGGGAGGAGGAGGAAGTAAAAGCACGTGGTCCCCCCTCCCCAGTAATGTCTCCTCTTCTTTCCCACGCTCCTTTCCAGGGAGAGCCAGGCCTCGAAGGTGACAGTGGCCCTGCAGGGCCCGATGGGCTGAAGGTAAGCACCTTCTGGGGCAGGGACTGGGGAGGACAGGGCGTTCTGCAGCTGCCCCTACCTGTGCCCCCACTGCCCTCCCATCCAAGACCCAAGTTTCTTCCAGAAGCACCATGTTCCCATAAAGCTCTGCGAGCAGGCCTCCCGCTGGTTCCCATTGAGAGCAGGCTGGGTGAGGGCCTGCCCAGCGTCCGTCCCCCACCCGGCCCACTGTCCTCCACCCGGCTCAGGCAGGTTTGGGGACCATCCCCACCCTCCACTTCTCCCTGCTCCCCTTCTCCTCAAAACTGCAGTTTCTCTTGGCTAAGGGTGGTACCTGAACGCCTTCATGGTGGAAACAGCCTCTGGGAGGCACACAGCACTTTATAATTTGTTTATACAGTGCTTTCATGCTGACGATCTCTTCTGAGTTTGCTGACAACTAGCTGATGGTGGCAGCGGTGGCTGTAACTCTTCATCACAGCTACCCTTTATCCAGCATGGAGCTAGATGATGCTGGGCTAAGCTGTTTCCATGAAGGATCTCTTTCAATTATCACAGTAACACCTTGGTGCTTATTTTGCCAATGAGGGGATGTGCCCAGGGTCACACAGCTACTGAGAAGTGTCAGCAAGATTTGAATTTAGGCAGCGTAACCCCGGGGGGTGAGGGAGGTATTGTACCCTGAGCACAAAACCTTTAAATTCGAAGGAACGAGAACCCTATGCTCTGCCACTGACTTACCAACCACGGGGAAGTCTCTGCTTCCCTCTGGGCCTCAGTTTCCCCACCTGTAACTGAGAGTTGAGCTAGACTACATGTAAGGCTCTTCTGAACATTGGCGGCTGTCCTAGGATGTCGGGATTCTCCAAGTGGCCAGGAATGACAGGCCAGAAGGGAATCCTGGAGCCAGGGGGATCTGTGAGAGGGAGATCAGGGCCAGACCCCTGTCTCCATGCCAGGCCATGCTTAGCATCTGAGAGTCTCCCTGGGAAGGGACCTCAGAAATCAACCCACCCAGCCCTTTCCTGGTGCCCAGATCTGCTCTGCACTGGCCCACACCTCAGTTTGAAGTCTCCCTTTTTCATCTGGGTCATCTCTGACCCCTCTATTGGGATGTTCTCCCTGGCTGAGCTAGAAACTGCCCCAGTAATCCCCCACACCAGCCCCCTGAGCCCAACAGCCCAGGTCCCAGCAGGACCAGCCTGCAGTGCGTGCTCTCAATGGTCCTGTTCCCATGTTCTGGCTTAATGCCCTCTGGACACACACCAGTTTACCAGTGTCTCTCATAAAGTGTGGCGCCGGGAAACAAAACTGGCAGAGACTCTGCTGCTCCAAGCCTACTCCCCCACCTCCCTCCTTGTACCCATGACTCCATACTCTCTCTCAAGGGCCTCTATGAACAGTCACAGCTGAGCCACCTTCAGATTGGCCACAGGTCCCACTGGGGCTGCCAGCCCTGATGGACGCAGCCATCTAAGGAGCACTGCCCTGTCCCTCTGCGGCCACTGCCTACACTGCACTGTGCCCCTTGCCCTTGTTCTGCCCACAGGGCCCAGGGCAGCAGTCCATGCACCCTCCTGGGGCATGACCTGGACAATGCAAGTGCTGTATAAGTGCTAGCTGCCATCCCCTTGACAGAGGGAGTGTTCTGCAGCCAGTGACAATGAAAGCCACACAGCAATGGGAGAAGACGCTCAGTAGAGGAAGACATTAGCAAAAAACGATGGAACTGTGCAGTCTGGTTGGATTAGGCCTCTAAAGCTTCGTTTACTGCTAACCGGCTTCCTTGTCTTGGAATAGTTGTTCCACTGCTCTGAGCCTGGTACATAGCCATCAAAACTATTACTAATTACTTATTATTAATGTAAACTGTTTTCGTGTGAGCACGGGTTGAAAATGCCACCCAGAAAAATGGAAAAAGTTAATTCTGAGAGACAGAATTGGGTGAAGTTTTTTCAACCTATTTTATTTCAACCTATTATGACTCTTGTCTTCCCCACATGTGTAAGCCGGAGAGTATTAGCCCTTGTCTCTGGAACCTACTCTCTTCCTGTGACCTCCATGGGATGGGTGTGGTCAGGGTGCTCTCCTTCCTGAGCCATTCCCTTCCGGGCCCAGGTTCAGACCTAGAAACCGCCATGTCAGGGATGTTCCCTGTGCCAGCGGGGCCATGCCAGCCTGACCCTTTTGGCAGCTGGGAGAACTGTCAAGGAATTCAGGAGCTGGTCAGCTGTGAACATCTGAATGGAGCCCTGAGATTTTGGCCCTCTGCTAGACTTGGTGACTAATTTATTCTTTCTCTCTCTCCTCCTCATATCCTTCCCACCCAGGGAGACAGGGGTGACCCAGGGCCTGACGGTGAGCGTGGCGAGAAGGGCCAGGAGGGACTGATGGGCGAGGATGGACCCCCCGGCCCTCCTGGCATCACTGGTGTCCGGGTGAGTGGGCATGGCTGCATGCCAGCACTTGAGGCTCCTGGGGGTGAATAACATTCATGTCTGTTCAGACAGTTGGGTGGGAGGACTTTTGGTAGCTGCCACCTAAGGGTCTTCTGCTATGGTCCTTCCTCCCTGGCCTAAACCTCCCGTGGCCCTTGAGTAACATTACTCTCCTTAGCCTGGCTGCTGTGCCCGGTACAAACCTGGCCTCTTCTGACCTCATCCTGCCCAACCCCCACCTTCAGCCACACTGAATTTAGTAGGGGGAACTCAGCAGGAGGAGCGCTGGTCCTGCTTCTCCTCAGTAACTTGCTGTGTGACCTTTCACTTGCCCTTGCCCTCCTTGGGTCCCCCACCCTTGGTATGATGCAGGATTTGGAAGGAATGTGTGCTGAGATCACTTTGAGTTCCAGCGTTCCAGGGGCCCTTTCTTAGTGAGCTTCTGAATATCATGACTATGGAATGGGCAACAACATGTGGCAGAAATAGCCCTAAACCCAGAGTTCAAAGGCTGAATTTGCCTCAAGCACCCACTCTCTGTATGACCTTGAGCAAATCACTGCCTCTCTCTGAGCATTGGTTTTCTCATCTATGAAGAGTCCATGAAACTTTGGATAGGAAAACACTTTATAAAACATACTAGAAATATAACAGATTGTCTTTATGGATTTGGAGGAGGAAACGACTAGAAGCTAATGGTGATGATGATGGTGATGATGGTGGTGATGGTGGTAGTAGTGATGATGATGGTGGTGATGATGGTGATGGTGGTGATGGTGGTGGTGGTAGTGATGATGGTGGTGGTGGTGGTGGTGGTGATAATGGTGGTGGTGGTGGTGGCGATAATGATGGTGGTGGTGGTGATGGTGGTGTTGGTAGTGGTGATGGTGATAATAGTTAATGATAGTGATGACCATGATGGTGATGATGATGGTAGTGTTGGTGATGGCGATGGCAGTGGCAATGGTGGTGACAATGGACATGGTGATGTGGGTGGTTTTAGTGGTGGTGGTGGTAGCAGTGTTATATTTATATTTTGCTGTCACTCCCAATTCTCGTATCCTGGAACTAGGAAAAGGTTCACTGAGGCCAGACTGAGTGTGTTGGGTGACAGAGGTGGTGAGAACCCTGTATTTGAGTCTCTTTGGCATCAGACTGCAGGACAAGTATCTCCCACTCTGTGGCCTGGAAACAGTTGAGTATTTAAAAATAGAATTTTATGAGCCATCAGGGCCTTTCCAGAAATACATCTAAATGGATGGGGGCCCAGTGAAAGTCCTCATTCTGGCCCTATAGCCTCACCCCACTGGATGCGCCAGCCCTTGCTCAGGGTTTCCCACACCATGGGGGTTGCTCCCAGCTGCAGAGGGCCTATCAGAACAAGTGGCCGGCTGCCAGCCCTGTCCGGGGGGAGACTATCTCCTTAGCCCTGTACTAGATACTTTGACGCTGACTCATTTCTCATTCTGACAAAGAATCAGCCATCGCAATCACCTCAGCCCACCAGAAAATTCTGCCAGCTCTGTATCCTTTCACAATTCCCCAACCAGGACCAGCCTGGGCCAGGGGGTACCCAGAAACTGAGGACCCATGTCTCATTTCTAACCTGGCTGGGTGGCCTGTAGACAGTGCCTTCATCTTGCTGAGCCTCAGTTTCTTTAGCTCTAAAATGGGATAAATCGTCCCTTTCTCCTCAGCCCTATGGTGAGAATTGAATGAGATATGAGGTAGAGTGTAGTGCCTAGCCATATGCGATGGCCATGTGTTGAGGCTGTGATGATTGTTAGTATTTTATTACTGGAGGAGCAAGAGAACTTGAGAGACCAATTGTCAAGTCCACTGCTGTCCAAGAGAAACAATATGAGCAACGTGTGTAATTTAAAATTTTCTGGGCCGGCCGAGTGGCGCGTTGGTTAAGAGCTGGCTTGGGACGCCAGAGGGCCCCGGTTCGGATCCCACATATGAGGGCCAGTAACACTGCCCTCTACAGCTAACATGCTGAACAACAGCTCAACCTGGAGCTGGGCTGCCATGAGTCGCTCGCTGGAGACAGCGTAGGCTGCAGCCCCTGTGGCAGTGGGTTGCCATGGGCTACCGTATGTAGCCAGCAGCCAGCGTGAGCGGCCAGCAGCCACAGTGAGCGGCCATCCAGAAGCCGGCGACTGATCTGCCTCACCCGGGAAGAGCACAATGATGGTGCCAATTTGGGCCAGTGAAGCAACGTCCTCCACAACTAGACTGAAGAACAAAACGACAACAACTTGTCTGTTCCCCTTCCCCCAATTCCCCAGTGCTGTTCCCATCCCCCAATTCCCCAATAAAACCTTAAAAAATAAATAAATAAAATAAAATAAAATAAAATAAAATTTTCTAATAGTCACATTTTAAATAGGTAAATAGATACAGGCTAAATTAATGTTAGTAACATATTTTATGTAGCCCAATATATCCAAAATACTGACATTTCAACATGTAATCAATATAAAAATTATTAATAAGATGTTTTACATTTTTATACTAAGTCTTTGAAATCCAGTGTGTAGTTTATACTTATAGCACACCTCAATTCAGATACTAAATTTTCATTAGACAAACTTGGTCTGCATTTAGATTTCATAAAATATGCAGTTGAAAATGTAGATTCGTACCCCAAGTTGTTCCAAACGTGCTTAAAACTTCCAATAACTGAATTGTTCATTTTAAAATTTAATTTTCAGTTAATTAAAATTTAATCAGATTAAGAATGCAGTTCTCCAGTCACAGCCACATGTAGCTAGGGACTACCATATTGGAGAGTGCAAAGCTAGTTTAAGACCTTCGTGTTAGAGATGGGGAAACTGAGGCACAGAGAAGGGAAGGGACTTGTCCCCGGGTCACGTGAGGACTTAAGCACCAGGATATAAGACAGTCTGTGCTTGGTCTTTCCAGGGCCACTACTCCTTTTTTTTTTGAGGGCCTCAGGGTGGTCTGACCAGCAGTTCCCTTTGGGACAGCCATCTTCTCCAATACAGTTTTGCCATATTCTGTCTTTTGAGCAGGATTTCTCCCTTGTGCTGAATCAAAGTCAGCCTCCCTGTAAGTTCCACCGTCTGGCCATCCTCAAGGCAGCTGCTGAAATCTGCAGACAGGAGTCAAGTCCATCTGGGTTAGCCCAGGTGTTTCCTTATTCCTCTAGGATCTCCTTCCTGCCCCTCCTCCATCATAATTAGTCAGTGCCTCCTCTTCGAGTACAATGCTGATTCCAAGATGGGACCATCACCTTCCTCATCCTCCAGCATGTGCCTCTGTTAATGCAGCCGAAGGGATTGAATCAAACCAACTCTTTAGTGCTTGCCAAGAACATAGATGTTCTTCCCAGATTCCTTTGATGCTTGGGCCTTGAAGGGACTGTCCTCTGGGGGCAGATGGGATGTTCCTTCCAAGCCAGGAATGCTGTGTGCCCTACCTACCACAACCCAGCTCTTGCAGCCACTCACCCCCACTGACCTGAATTTCCCTGACAACTGTGGAGACAAAACCGGATTGGCCCCCTTGGGGCAGAGCAGGGGAGAACAGGTGTTTGGGGATGCCTGAGGCAAGAGGGAGCAGAGCTGTCTGTTAAAGGGGGTATCCTGAGTACCCCAATGGGACAGTGGGGGAGGGCAGCTGATCTTCCCAGGACAATACTCCACTATGAGGAGCCCCTCCAGCCAGATCCCCTGAGAGAGGAGGACCCTGTCAGTGGGATGCAAGCTCAGGGCTTGTCAGAAGTGACTCCTGGCATGTCAGAGATGAGGGAGGACTTAGAACACCTCTCCTGCCTGCCTCATGTGACCAAGAGGCACCCTGAGCCCTGGACAGGGACTCAGACAGATCTGCAATGGAATCAGGGCCCGGCCATGGACCAGCAGGGGCCCTGGGCAAGTCATTTCCCCTTTCGGAGCTTCTGCTGATACCATCTATGGGAGGGGGTCTGAATCAGGCCTAAGGCTCAGGGTCACTGGGAGGCTGGAGCAATGCACAGCAGGCACAGGGAGAGAGCTCAGTGAAGAGCTCTGTACCCACTGGAACAGTCTGAGTGCCTAACAGTAACCATGACAACAGCCGTTTATCCAGCACTTACTATGGGCCAGGCACCTGTAAGCATGCTGCTGTATCACCAAGTTGGACCCTCAGCTCTATGAGGCAAATATGACCACAGTCCCCATTTCGCAGACAAAGACGCCAATCACAGGCGGTTAGGTCATGCTCAAGGGCACATGGGTAATGAGTGCAGAATCGGTTTTGAACCCAGGCAGTCAGCTTCCAGAGCGAGGGCTCTACTGCTGCATGGACCTGCCTCCACTGTCCCTCATTTTTCATCTTTCTCTTTCTCTTCTTCTCCCGTCAGGGTCCTGAAGGAAAACCAGGGAAGCAAGGCGAGAAGGGCCGGACCGGGGCCAAGGTAGGATCCCCCTACCTCCTCCTGCCGTGATCTGCCCGTGTCCCCTCCCCTCCCCCACCTCCCTCCAGGGGCCTGGTAACAGCCTATCTCTTCTCGTGCTGCAGGGTGCCAAGGGCTACCAAGGACAGCTGGGTGAGATGGGCACCCCTGGAGACCCCGGACCCCCTGGCACCCCAGGCCCTAAAGGGTCCCGGGGCAGCCTGGGACCAACGGTGAGAACACTCTGGGTGGGGTGGGGTGGGGTCAGGCATGAAGCAGAGGGGCCCAAAGGCAAAAAGGGAGGTATCGCCCTTCCAACCGTTGGCCGAGCACCTGGGTGACCCTTGTCCCGGCCACTTCTTTTGAATCACGGATCCCTTTGGGAACCTGCAGAAGCTGCAGCTCCTGGAAAAGTGCACACAACACAAAGTATTTCTTGCAATTTGAAAGGAACTGTGGGTCTCCTGAAGACCCAGACTTACAAGCCCTGCTGTTGGGGTGAGGAGAGGGAACCAGGCCCTTGGGCATATGTTTAATTGAACAAGTTTTCCCACGGGCAGTGCATTCATGAGGATCACGGTGAAGCTGCTGCAGCTCCCTGGATGACTCTGAGGGGATCCCAGGCCATTGCTGGCCTGCCCTGAAGGAAGGTCCACTGAGGGATGGCGCAGCTGCAGGGGGAAGGGGACCCCAAGGGGAAGCAAGGGAGGGGGCAGATGAGGAAGACACAGCATGTCCAGGTTACTCGTGTGTGCTGGTAAACAGCTGTGCTGGTCTGTGGCACTTGCCCATTTCCGTGGTGGAAATGCTGTCACCAGGGCTGATTTCAAGCTACCAACATGACATCACTGAATGAGAGGTTGGGAGGAGACGCACAGTAGCGTTCCATTATCTCGTAATTCCACTGCACAGATTCAATAGACGTGATAACCTCCTGACCATAGGTAATAAATAGAAAATAGAAAATAATTAGGAAGGGGTGAGTTTTAATATTTGTCATCTTTATTTTTGATAAAATTGTTTTAACTGTAAGCTCATATAATTTAATTTTTCATAACTGTTCTGTTTAACAACTGGCTCTCACGAACCACTGGAGCTGGGAGAAGGGAGGACTGGGGGAAGGAGGGGAGCTCCAGGGAAGAGGGGACGGTGCCACGTGCTCTCCATCTCGCCCTCTGGCCTGGGTTCTGGGTGGAGTGGACGTGCCGGGCGGCTGGGCTGAACTGGGCTGAAGCCTGGGGCTGAGACCGAGCTTGAGTCCATGCTGTGAAAGCCACACTGCATACCAACGCCAGCCACCTCCTCCCGTAGGGTGCTCCAGGACGGATGGGAACCCAAGGAGAACCGGGACTGGCTGGCTACGATGTAAGGAGATCTCACCTCTCCGTCTCTCTGAAACTGTTCTGCAGGCCTGGTGCTTCCCCTACTGCCTCCCAGCCTGGGGGGCAGCCCTTGAGCCATTGTAGATTCAGGGACCCCAGGAAGCTGTTAGTCCCACAGACCAGGGTAGGAGTCAAGGACCACTGGTGGCCAGGCAGGAGTGGGGTGGACAGAGGGAGGTCTTCCCTCACTGTGTCCTGGATGAGTCCTTCCTCCGATTGTAGGTAGCCTATGTCCTAGTCTCTGTGCAAGGGAAGAGCCTTAGCCCATTTTGCATCCAAGTTGGCACCCCGTTAGAGGTGGCTGAGCCAAACTCACATTACACATCTGGGAGACCAGGCCTCAGAGACACATGGGGCTTGCTCAAAAAGGGAAACTGAGGTTTGGGGAGGTTAAAGAACATGTGTGCAAGGCCTGCCAGCTTGTTAAGTTAATGGTGGTATCCAGTGACTGGAAGAGATACAGCAGGGAGGTGGGAAAGAGGAGAGGAGAACAGAAGAGAGAGAGGGCAAAAGAGATGGAAACTGGATGGGGGTTGGTGCCTGGAACCCACAGAGGAATCTACATGTGCGGTTCAGGCCACGGCCTGGGAAAGTCCGCTGAGGCAAGCAGTCCGCCTCTGCCCCTGCCCCGGAGGACACAGCTGGCTCTCTTGAGATCTTGTGCCAGGGTGGGGAAGGTAGGGTCCCCAACCATCCAAGTGGGCTCTCCCCTTAGAGGTATACCTGGGACCCACATGGCATGGCTGGGAGGGCACAGCCCAGAGAAGCATGGGGCCTGCTCAGCGTTACACAGTGAGTTGGGGCAGAGTCAGGACCCAGTTGCACAGCCCAGTGTCTCCATCTTCCTGTGCTTCATCACATGGCCCCCCCAAATCCTTGCACCCCCACGCTCTCACCTCCTGCCTTGTCTTCTTGTTTCCTGCAGGGACACAAAGGCATCGTGGGACCCCTTGGACCTCCTGGACCAAAGGGTGAAAAGGTGGGTGTTTGGTTGTAGGAAGCAGCTGCTCTCTGGTATCCAGGCTGGCATGAGCAAGCCCCTGGGGCACTGTGGCTGGGACAGCGTGGGAAGTTCATGGCAGGCTCTCCCCTGCTCATACCATGGCCAGCCAGGACGCAGGAGCCATTCGATCTCCATTCAACACAGATGTATTGGGTATCGTCTCTGTGCCCAGCACCAAAACAAAAACGGATACAGTTCCTGCTCTCCTGGGGCTTCTAGTTCAGCAGCGGAAATGGACTTCCGTCATGGAATGACCGACACTGTATAATTCCATCATCTGCATGAACGTGGGAATTGAAGCCTTGCTGGTGAGGGAAATCCCCTAGCCAGAGCCAAGAGAGGGCGAGGGAGAGGCGTGACAAGTGCCAGCGTTTCACGGCCAGGCAGGGACGACGGAGGCAGAGGGAAGGCATGTCCATTCCCCACCCTGCGGCTCCAGATTCGGTAGAAGAGAGGAGCTGTTAGAAGGAACCTTGCTGATGGTTGCGTCCTGCCCCACTGCGCAGGTGGGCATGTAGGGGGTCAGAGGTCCAAGGCGTCGGGCCTGGGTCACCTCCCAAGGCAGTGCTCAGCTGGCCCTGGGACCCATCTCTGAGTCCCACATTAGTAGTTCTGAGCGCCTCCTTCCTTCACTCCCTCCTCTCCTGAGGGCTCAGCTGGAAATTCTGCAGGCAGGCGGCCGCTCCTGTCTCCTTGCCCCTCTGCCTCTCCAACCCGTCTTTATTTTGCTGAGTCAGCTCCCCACTAACTACATCCCGCTGTGGGTGAATCACCCTGGCCTGGCTTGCTCTTCAGCGGGCCCATTTGTCCTTGGAGAAGGACAGATCTGCCATCAGAGTGAGCCACAGGCCTTGACATCCCACAGGAAGCTGCAGAACTGCAACTCCGTGCTCAGAGTCCCTCCTCGGCCTTCGTGTCTGCCAGGGCTGGTGCAGGAGGGGTTAACACAGACTGTAAAATAAGGGGGAGCCTCCTCTCTGGGCCATCTGCAACCCCAGAAATAGTCCCTGTGGCTGCTGAGAATGGGACCCAAACCCCAAATCTGCCCTAAGCCTGCCAGGGCCTTAGGTGGGGCCCCAGGATTCCCTGAGCCTTGATTGCCTCATCCGTTAAGTGGGTGGGTACCTTGGGCAGGCTAAGCGTGACATTACCTATGTATCAGACAGAGGCATTTTTTTTTTACTTACATGGTGCTACTAGTTGGGTCACTCATCCGGCTATGCAAAAGGTATTTATGGATTTGTAATGATTTATTTAGTGTGCTCTTGGCCCTGAGCAGGGGGCTGTGGAATGATGCCCGAAAGAGCTCAAAAATAAAAATAGTCACACACATGAATAACCAGCCACAAGCTGGGTGGTACTGGGAGAGGAGAGCGCAGACTCCCAGGGAGATTCCTCAAAGCAGGAGGGCCATCGTGTGCCAGCTCTTCCCCTAGGACTTGTCCCGAATCCTTGCCACGACCCCAACACGGAGGTATCAGCGTCCCAGATGACAGGCGGGGAAACTGAGTCTCCACAATGCTCAGGGACTGGCTCAGGAGGAGTGGGAGGGTGGCAGGGCCAGGATTCAGACTCGGTCTGATGGAGGCCCTGCTTCCCAGGCTGGAAACAGACGCTTAGATTAGCGAATACGCTGTTCAGCTTGAAAATGTGGGGCGTGTGTCTACAAAAGTGGTGACCAGAGGGACTGAGGAGATGGGATGGGACTTTGGGAACAAGGAGAGGGTGACGGGGGTCTCCACTGGGTTTCTCGTGCTAAAAATATATCCTCAAACCACAGCCTCAATGTGGGGGAAGAGGAGGGGCATCTCTACAGTTGGCTTTTGGCCCAGACTTCCCCGTGATTCCTGTGTGGGCTTGGCTAAGACCCTGCCCTCTCTGGGCCTCAGTTTCCCCATCTGTAAAATGGAGCCAATAGTCGTAGCAGCATAGGGATGCTGTATGGATTCTGTAAAACAGTGTATGAAGCATACCTCATGGAGTGCCTGGCACATTGAACACACTTAGGTAAACATGGCCCCCTCCCCCAAAGCCTCCTGTCCAATTACCTCCCTCCACAGCGGGACAAAGAGCCGCAGAAAGCGGGCAGGGCAGGGAGGGAATCCCCATTCCCTGGGCCACCCCCCCTGGATACAACTGGTTCTAGGCCTGAGGCCGAGTCCCTCCCACCTTCAGCCTCTGACCACAGGAGCCACAGAGGCCCTGGGCCAAGGCGCGCCTGCCACCAGCCCTGGGGACTGATTCGGGCCTGGGACAGGCTCCAGCCCCAGGCACGGCTCCCCTTCTGCCTCTCAGGCCTCCCCTGTAATCCCTGCAGACAGTGAGGTGGCTCAGGGGTACCCTGGCTTAAGCCCCCTGCCCAGAATGTGCCCCCTTGGGAGGTAACACCAATTTTCTGGGGCTGGAACACTCTGGGCCCTGAGCTTCTGCCACTTGCAGTTCTGTATGTGTCTTCCCTGCAGCTGGCACATGACGTCCAGCCACCTGTCCCGCAGGTGGACCGGGGCCCAGGGTGGCCTGCCGTGGCCCGAGGATGTCTGCTCTAAACTCTGACCACACCCATGCCACACATCTTCCCTGCTGTTATTATTATCAACAACAGTGATTTTCATGGCCATCTACTGAGCCCCTACTCTGCACAGTAGCGGTCTGAGAGCTGAGTGTGCCTTTCCTCCCTGGGTCCTCAGAGCAGCGCTGCGAGGCATCACAATCCCATCTGCAGGCAGGAAACTCTCTAATGGACACGATCCCTGAGTTGGTCCCCTCCTGAGTGCAACCTGGGGCAGCCCAGGGCCTTCTCGGGGGCTTCCATCAAGAGTAGGAGGCTCAGGCTCGAGCTGGTTCTTGGCCCACGTTCTCCCAGTAAGGGTCGGAGAAAGGGACTGAACAACTCTGAGCAGCTCCCATCACCTGTCTGTCACAGTGTCCTCATCTGTAGAATGGGGATGATAATAGTGTGCCTGCATCATAGCGTTGCTGGGAGGACTCAGTGAGTACCTACATGCAGCCCGTGGCAGTGCCCATGTGCGCCAGCTGTTAGAATTATTGTCACTCCGTGCTGAGCACCACACAGGGACTTCTGCATCATTTCATGGAATCCCTACCACACCCTCGTGGGTATCACCATTGTCCCCTTCACCCCACATCACCCCCATTCCCCAGCTGAGAAGAAGAGCTCCGAGACAGGAAGGTTCCTATTGAAGGTTTGATCCACTGGTCCTGTGCAAAGCCGGTGTGACCACAGTCTCTACTGAAGCTACATGGGTCTCAGCCGAGGGGTGCCCAGTTGGGGTGGGGGGTGGGTAAAGAGCACTGTTTTGTGTTCCACATTCCTGGTCCCACACCCAGGTCTGGCTTTGACCCTATGTGTGCCCCTTCCCTCTCTGTTCTCGGTGTCCCTGTTTGTAACCCTAAGTAGGCTGGGCGTCATCTCTGATGAGGGCCCTCTCGGCCTCATTGTGGAGCGTCTGGAATTCTCCAAATTAACCAGGAATACAAGGTTTGTCCTAAAGCTGCTTCTGTGTCCACAGGGGGAGCAGGGTGAGGACGGCAAGGCCGAGGGGCCCCCCGGGCCACCTGGAGATCGGGTAAGTCTCCCCCAACATCCATCTCCTAGACCAAGGTCAAGATGCAGCCCAGCCGCCTGCTGTGTGGGGAAGGGGAGGCTGTGAACGCTACCGAGGGTGTGGCCAGCGAGGCCCAGGTCAGATAATAGCCCCTGGACCTGGTGGCCCATACTTACTGTTGTCCTTGTCATTCAGGGCCCTGTGGGCGATCGAGGAGACCGTGGGGAACCAGGGGACCCTGGATACCCTGTAAGTATCAGAGCCCCTACCTGCTGGCAGCAGTGGGAGTGTTATAAGAGAGCATTCCTGAGCCCCAAACCCCTGCAACCTGGAATCAGAACAGCCTTCACCAGCAGACAAGCCCTGCCTCCCACCATTAGTGTCCAGGCTTGAAACACAATTTATTAAAAAAGGGCTCGGGGTGTAACTCATCCTGAAAGGGGAAGGGTCTGAGACCTTCCCTGAGGGAGGGAGAGGAGGAGGTTGGGGAGAGAGATCCCTCCCTTCCGAGGGCCTCTGTCTCCCCATCTGTGGCCGGGAATGGCTCTCCCAGCAGAAGCAATGGACAGAAGCAGGAGACAAGCCACTGAATGAGCACCAGGTCCTCATCAGGCTCTTGACCGCCCCTCTGTCCTCGCTGGTGGGGTTATTATTTCACCCGTTTTGCAGACGAGGACGCTGAGGCTCACAGGGACAATGACACTAGGAAGAGCGAGGGCTTCCCAGGGCTCTTCCAGGTTGGAAGTTACCGTGGCCCCCAGCCCTTGCAAGATGGGCCCCCTTACCTGTCTCTCCTTGGCTTCTAGGGACAGGAGGGTGTACAAGGCCTCCGTGGAAATCCGGGCCAGCAGGGCCGACCCGTGAGTGGTACTTCCTGTCCTGTCCCCCTCCTGCCCTGAGTGGGGGTGGAATCGCTGTGGGGGAATTAAAGAACCGGGCCTTTTAAAGTTTAAAGGGACCCTCCCTGCAGGAGGGCCTGGGGCAGCCCATTGTGGTTTCTTCTGCCCTGACCCTGGGGGCACCCCCAGAGCCTGCACCCCCAAACCCCTCCCCACCCCTCCCCCTCCAGGCGGAGACTGGCCACCCTCCCCGGGAGAGAATCCTGGGGCTGCCTTGCGTCATCTCACCTTGGTTTGCAGGGGCATCCGGGACCCCGGGGGCGGCCGGGACCCAAAGGATCGAAAGGGGAAGAGGTAAGAGGGCTGGGTGTCCACAAGGGAGACTGAGGCCCTGAGAAGGGGAAAGACTGGCTCAAGCTCACAGCCAGGGGGAGGCAGCGCTGGGAGAGGATGAGAAAGAGAAGGAACCACGGGGAGGATCAAATGGACCAGCCAGCCGTGGGCTCAGGCTCCCACAAGCAAACTGCCAATGCCCAGAGCCTCTGCAGCGGGGGAGCCCGTGAGGGGCCAGCCCAGAGCAGGGCCAGTGACAACACTCGTAGGTTCCAAGGCCAGCTCTGCCCCTAGGCTTCCAGACCAGGGCGCTTGGGCCCATTTGCAGATTCAGATGCTGAGGCCCTAAAGGTGGAGGGGGCAGGGCCCAGCCACTTAGGGGCCCATGATCTTCTCAATACCCCCCAATTCTAGAGCTCCTAGGGTTTCTTCTCCAGGCAGTCTCTGTCACATGCCCCTTGATTTTTCAGGGACCAAAGGGAAAGCAAGGCAAGGCTGGGGCACCAGGACGGAGGGGGACCCAGGTGAGTGACCCACAGCTGCTCCTCTCCCTCCCACCACCCTGCCCTCCCCAGAAGTCCTCACCAGCTTCTTGTGTACCCTCAGGGCCTGCAGGGGCTGCCCGGGCCCCGGGGCGTGGTGGGGAGACAGGGCCCTGAAGGTGTCGCTGGACCAGACGGGCTTCCTGGCAGGGACGGTCAAGCAGGACAGCAGGTGAGCAGGACTTGGAGTTATCAGATGGCATCTCCATTTGAGCTGGGGGCAGGGGTGTGCTTCCATGAGCCAGTAGGAGCCGGTTGGGAAACTTGGATGGAGCAGAACCAACATTTCCAGAAGTCCCCTGTGTGAGCAGTCGCCTCATCCTTGGGACCTGGGAGCGTGGCCCTCCTGACTGCCTGTCCTCTATGCTAGTCCCCAGAAGGTCATCCCCTGCCCAGTGGATGAGCTTCTGGTTTTTAAGATCCCTCCCCTTCCCTATTTGCAAGTCCTCAGCTGCTCTGGCCCACTGGTCAGCCACCCTCCTAACATAGGCCAATGGCCTCCATCCTGGAGCTCCACCTAGAGTCCACCCAGGCGTTGAGCCATCCTGCCTTCGTTGCTGCATTTCCTGAAGCATACGAGACCCTCCTTTGCTCTCTTTCTTTACAGGGGGAGCAAGGAGACGATGGGGACCCTGGCCCCATAGGCCCTGCTGGGAAGAGAGGAAATCCAGGTGTGGCCGGCTTACCTGGAGCACAGGGACCCCCAGGGTTTAAGGTCAGATATTTGTTAATCTACCTAGCCACCCTTTCTGCCTCAGTACTAACTGTAATGATATTGACTATAATGCTGACACGGGCACTCATGTTCCAGGGCCTGTGTGAAAATGGAGTCCATATTGTTGACCTTTCTCAGAGGTTCTTGTCCCAAGCTTGAACCTGACTTAAAGGAAATTTTGTCCAGGTAGCTATAAATACTGCCCCTTACCAGGCAGGCCCTCAGCCCTCAACGGGTTGTTGAGCTGTCCTTGGGCACCCTCTGGTGGGCTTTTGTGGAACAGTAGCTGTTGCTTGCCACGGGGACCCTCCTCCAAGGCATCTGTTTAGAAAGCTTCCTTGAACGACATGGTCGGGGAGGCCACCATGAGTCAGTCTGAGCCCAGAGCTAGATACTGAAGGAAGGTTGAGATGGATGAATCAGGCGTGGCTCTTGCCATTCCTGAACTTGAGGTTTAGCTGGGGGAAGGTTGGGACCCTCTGTCAGGACAGCAGGCAGAGGGAGAGGTGGCCTTGGCCCATGGAGCATTTAAAGAGGAAAGGGCGGAGGTGGCATTCTAGCAGGAGGAACAGCATCAGTAGAGGTGTGCAGGTGGGAACTGCATGGTCTGTTGGGAAGAAACAATTAAAAGGAGAGGCAGCGTAGGAGAGTAAAGAAGTGGGACCTTGACGACCAGAGTAAGGAAAGAGACTTTCCTTTTAAGGAGGCTGAAGTTTTGAGGCCCCACCAGGCCTCTATTTGAGCCCCAGCATCCTGAGATCTTAGCTGAACCTCTGGAATCACTGTTCTGTCTCTCCTAGGCACCCCTGTCCCCCAGAACCATTTTCCCCTTTGACTGGACATTTTGGTGTTTTTCTTTAAGGGTGAAAGTGGGTTACCTGGGCAGCTGGGTCCCCCCGGCAAACGAGGGACAGAGGGCGGAACAGGGCTTCCTGGGAACCAGGGTGAGCCTGGATCCAAAGGCCAGCCGGTGAGTGAACCCCAGGAAATAAACATGTGCACATGCTCACATGCACCCACAAACACTCATGTTCACACATGTGCCCACGTAGACCCAGAAGCCACCTGCCAGCCCTGTGAGAAGGGCAGAGCAATCCTCTCTCAGGGCACCAGATACCATTCTGCCTCCCCGGAGTGGGAGGAGGCCGAGAAGTGAGACCTGAGTGGTCGCTTCAGAATGAGGACAGGTGGGTCACAACCAGATAAAAAGCCTTATGACCATTAAAGAAATTGAATCTGTAGTTTAAAAGTTTCCCACAAAGAAAATGCTGGTAAATTTAGTAAATATTTCTGGAAGAAATAATACCAATTTCACATAAACTCTTCCAGAAAATTGAAGAGGAGGGACTACTGCTCAACACATTCTATAAAGCTAGCGTTACCCTGATGTCAACGTCAGACAAAGACATTACAAGAAAAGAAAACTACAGACCCATCTACCTCATAAATATAGATATAAAAATTATTCGTACAATTTTACAAAAACAAATCTAAGACTATGTAAAAAGGATAGTACATCTAGATTAAGTGAGATTGATCCTCGGACTGCAAGGATGGTATAACATTTGAAAATAAATCAGTATAATTCACCATATTAACAAACTAAAAAAGAAAACCAATTAAAACGTCTCAGTCGATACAGGAAAAGCATTTGACAAAATGCAACTCCATTTCTGATTAAAAACAACAACAACAAAAAAAAACTCTCAATAAATTTGGTATAGAACTTTCCCAACTTGATAAAGGGTATCCATGAAAAACCTACAGTTAACATCATACTGAATAGTGAATGACTGAACTTTTTCTCCAGGGAAAGTTCCCGCGATTGAAAATCTAACTCTGTAAGCGGAGGGCAGGGAAAAACTGAAGAAAGAAGCTAGCCAGTCCAGCCTGGTGATTAATAGCGTTTGTTAAGGGAAACTTACATACGAGGCCTGTCTTGGGCAGCTGCAGTCTAGATGGATATCTGTACCACTTGGCAGCCACCAAAGTATTGGATAGGGTAAACGGGGGAATAGTCACGGGTACTAGTACGTGAATGCTACCAGGTATGAGAAATTACTTTACATGCTTGACCAGGTGAGGACAACAGCCTATTCCAGGAAGCAGGATGGAGTGGGAAGCCAGGGAGGGGTACTGATTTATGTCAGCACGAACATCGATTGCTATCAGACAGTCTCTGAGGGGGGTTGTGGTAAGTAATCTCCCCCTTCTGGCCCCAGCCCAGCTCGTGGTCTGGCAGCAAACACGTCATGGAACAATCTCTTCTCCGCACCCAAAGAGCAAAAACAAAGATACTGTTCTCACCACTTCTCTTCAGCGTTGTACTGGCAGTTCTAGCCAATGCAGTAAGAAAAGAAAAATAAATAAAAGGCATTCATATCAGGAAGAAGAGAAGCTTTTCATTTGTAGATGAAATGATTATTTATGTAGAAAATCCAATGGAATCTACAATAAAGCTGCTAGAATAAATGGGTTTAGCAAAATGGCAGGATACCAGATCAATATGCACAAATGAATGTATTTCTATATGCTAGCCACAAGCAATTGGAATTTGAAATCTAAAAAGCTATACTATTTACAATAGCATAGAGATATAAAGTACTTAGAGATATCTGACAACAGGTATACAAGACACGTGCATTGAAAACTATAAAGCGTTGCTGAGATAAATTGAGGAAGACCTAAATATGGAGATATTTACTGTGTTCATTGGTCAAAAGACTCAATATTGTTAAGGTGTCAATTTTCGTTAAGTTGGTTTATGGAGTCAATACAATCCCAGTCAAAATCTCATTAGGCTTTTTTCCTGAGGAAAATAACAAGCAGATTTTGAAGTTCATTTGGAAATGCAAAAGACCTAGAATTAACCAAAATAACTTGTAAAAAGAAGAGCAAAGTTGGGAGACTAACAGCAGTGATTTCAAGACTTATTATAAAGCTACAGTAATCAACAAGGTATGGTGGGGCCATAAATATACTAATAGATCAAAAGAACAGAATAGAGAGTCCAGAAACATATTCACACATATATGGACAACTGACTATTTTTTTTAAATTGGGGAACAGTGTGTTTTTCCAGGACCCATCAGCTCCAAGTCAAGTAGTTGTTTCAATCTAGTTGTGGAGGGCACAGCTCAGTGGCCCATGTGGGGATCAAACCGGAAACCGTGATGTTATTAGCACTGTGCTCTAACCAACTGAGCTAACCAGTCACTCCCTGAACAACTGATTTTTGACAAAGGCACAAAAGCAATTCAGTGGAAACAGAATAGTCTTTTTCAGCAAATGGTGCTAGAACAGTTGCATACCTCATACGATGTACAGAAATTAACTCAATATGGATTACACACCAAATGTAAAACCTAAAATGGTAAAACTTGTAGAAGAAAGCATAGAAGAAAAACCTTTGAGACCTTGGGTTATACGAAGATTTCTTACATATGACACCAAAAGCATGATCCATAAAAGAAAATTTGATCAATTGGACTTCATCAAAATTCAAAACTTTTGCCCCTTGAAAGACACTGTTAAGAGAATAAAAAGACAAGTCACATACTAGGAGAAAGTGCAAATCATATTTCGTAAAGGGTAAGTCCTCTATGTATAAAGAACTTACTTGCAAAGCTCAATAATAAGAAAAACAGCCCAATTAAAAAAAATTGGGTAAAAGGTTTGGTAGACACTTTAAAAAAAGATATACAGATGGCAACTAAGTACATGAAAAGAAGATCGGTATCACTGCTCATTAGGCAAATGCTCACAAAAACCATAATGAAATGCTACACCTAGTAGATGGGCAAAAATTTTAAAATTCTGTTGGCAAGGATGTAGAGCAACTGGAACTCTCATTCTCTGCTAATAGGAATGCAAATTGGTATGACCACTTTGGAAAACAGTTGGGCAGTTTCTTTAAAAGTTAAGCATACATCTACCGTATTATCCAGGCCTCTGGAATCTTTCCTACCTGGATCTAGCATGCTACCCAACAGAACAGCTGTGTGACTTTGAGCAAGTTCTTGTCCTCTCTGAGCCTCGGTTTCTCATCTGTGAACAGGGCATATTGTGCCTCCCCAAGCTGATATGGGAACACGCATGCATGATGGGTGGTGCATGCAAAGTGCCTGGCACATAGCAGGCCCTCAGCTAGTGGGGTTACTTCTAGGGGATCATGCCTTAATAATGCTTTTGAGATGGGTTGGGCAGAGTTTGTGGGTCCTTTCATTCTCTTCCTTGAAGACTGGGATAGGAGGTCCTAAGTGTTCTAGAGTTCCTTGTAGAATCCCTGAGCTAACCTCTGCTTTCTCATCTGACAGAGAGCGCAGGCTCCTGTCCTCTGGGAGCCCAGGCTGAACTGGCCACGAGTTTGTGAACTGTTCATTCATATTTGATTGTCTCATGATAGAGTAGCTGATGTCCCTGGGGAGAAGGCAGGCCCAGTGGTCCTGGGTGACTGTCCAGGCACCCTTGTCCTGGCCCCACTCATCCCATCTCATCCTACTCTCCCCACAGGGTGACTCTGGTGAGATGGGCTTCCCAGGAATGGCTGGCCTCTTTGGACCCAAGGTACAAATTCTCACTCCACATTGTTCCTGTTGGGGTCCCATCCACCCACCTACTTGTTCATTCATTCATTCAACAAATATTTCTCAAGCACTTACAAGGTGGGTTGGCACATAACCAGAATCAAGCATGAGCATCCTTTCCACATTCCAGCCAACCTGGGTTCCACGCCCAGTTCCACCATTTACCTGCCTAAGGCAAGTCACTTGGTCTCTCCAAGCCTCAGTTTCCTCATCTATAAAATAGGCAAAATAGCAGTAGAGGAGCACCAGACACATGCACCACATAGCCCTGAGCCTGCACACTTGTCCCTGCTTAATAATTGTGGACATTGGTTACTGTTCCTGGGACCTCTCAGGCAAGGCCTCTCTTGACAGGGAGGGCAAAGGTTGGCCAGACCCCAGGGGTGAGGGAGCAGCTGGGGCCTCTACCAGTGGCCACTGGACACAGATAGCCTTCCTCTGCCTCCTGCAGGGCCCTCCGGGAGACATTGGCTTCAAAGGCATCCAGGGCCCTCGAGGGCCTCCTGGCTTGATGGTGAGTCCCCTTCCTGTCTGTCCCAGCGAGGACAGTCACCCCAGGTCCGAGGCTGGCCAGCCATCGGCTAGGTGGATGCATGTCCTCCTCCGCCTGCTCCTTCAGTCTTGAGCCCCCCTCTGCCTATCGTCTTCCCCCCACTTCCATACCTTCGCCTCTGCTGTTCCTACCAGCTGGGCTGCCATCCTCCCTGTCTTTCACCTGCTCTCCTCCCCGCTCCACTCTTGTAGCCTCCCCGCCCCGCAAGGAGCAGAAGAGGGGCTGAGGAGGTTCATGGCCTGGCCCCTGCTTGAGGGGGTCTGCATTCTGTTCCCTCGGGACACTCAGGCTGCCCGCTACCCTCCTGCCCCTGTGACTATTCCCCAGGCCCTGGGACAAGGACACACAAGCGTTTCTCTCTCCTTTAGGGAAAGGAGGGCATCATTGGGCCCCTCGGAATCCTGGGACCTTCGGGACGCCCGGTATGTGCAGGAGGTTGGCCAAAGACTGCTGGTTCCCCTTGCCTTCCTGGCTCCAGATTGTCTCTGTGACCCAGGGCTAGCCTGAGCCTCAGTTTACCCATCTGAGAAATGGGGCTTCCTTCTGAGCCCTCTCTCACTAGGCCATGGTTTATTGCAGGGTCCGAAGGGTGACAAAGGTAGCCAAGGGAACTTGGTAAGTGGATGGGCTCGGGGGCAGTGCTACAGAGGGTGGAGGAAGGAGAATTCCATGTGGGGAGTGTGGCTCAGCCCCGGTCCCCTAACTCTCTCTCCCTGCTTCTGTCTTCCTCCAGGGATTGCAAGGTCCGAGGGTGAGTGGGCTGGGGTGTGAGGGCTGGTGGGAAGGGGATTGGGGGGGCGGGCACTCTGTACCCATCTATGCCAGGGTCACCATTGTCCCTGGGTCTTAGGTCTGCTCCAGGAGGCCTAGGGTGGGGGGAGGTAAAGGCCTTTGACCAGGGCCTCACTGTTCTCCTCTTCCTCCAGGGTCCTCCTGGCCCCAGAGGGCGACCTGGCCCACCGGTAGGTAACTGTGTACTTGGTGCCCATTGAACTCTGTGCAGGTGGCGGGGTTCCTTTAAATGAGACCCAAGGCTTTGCCTGCAGACCCTTGTTTTGGTCCTGATGATACAGCACTCATAAGCTTCTTGTAGTACATAGGCTTCTAGGAGAGTGGAGACCAGCCCTGGTGGGGCCAGGCCTCCATGAGAATGTAGACCAACCCTGGCCTCCAGGAGAGCTGAGCCCAGCTTGGTGGGTCCTCGCATGCCCTGACAGCCCCCAGGACTCTAGCCCCCAGTCCCCATTAAATACTGACCCAGGCTCTTCTTTTGCAGGGTCCTCCAGGGAGCCCTATCCACTTTGTAAGTTGGAGAACATTCTCTTTTGTCTAGTTGGGTAAGACCGGGGGTAGTTTGGCAGCTGACCCCAATCTGGCCACGGTGGCTGGACCCCTAAGCTAGGCCTGGGGATGCCCATGTCCTTTTGTCGTTCCATATTGAACCCTGGACACGGAAGCACCAGAAAGAGCCCTGAGCCGGGAGGCAGGACACCCAGGTGTGAGCTGGAACGTGCCCTGACTGTGAACCCAGGAACACACTCCCAACAGCGGGGCTCCCGGGTCCTGCTCGCACACTCGGTGCAGATCAGCTAATTTGCTGATGATTCTTCCACATCAGATTCTGAGTCCAAAGAGAGTGCAGATGGGGGTACCTGCATTCCTCCCTGGTGGGCACTGCAGTCCCGTCTGAAAGCGTGGCCCGCCCCAAGCCCTCCGATGAGTCTTTCCTCGTTTTACCACTGGGCTGATTGACGGGTAGAACCAGGCCCTGACAGTGTCCCAGGAAGTGGCCAAGGGGAAGGGCTGAAGGCAGCAGGGACCCTTGGGCACGAGCCACTTGGAATCTCTGCTCTTGTCACCTCAGCTTCTCACTGGCCCCTCCTGCATTGTCCTCAACAACGGAATTACCTGGCCTTTCTTCTGCCCTTCCCCTAGTCCTCCTCCTCAGTAAGGAAGCCAGATAAGGGAAAGCGAAGAGACCCAGGAAAAAACCCTTTCCCGCTAAAGAAAGGAACATTAGAGTGTTTTCAGTTTTTTAAAATACCAACCTAATCTGCTGAGTGCTTGTTATATGCTAGACACCGTTAGAAGTGCTTTTCGTGTATTAACTCCCTTTATTCCTCTCAATAGTTCACTATCAGTTTTATCATCAAGCCCATTTTCAAGAGGAGAGAACTGAGGCAGAGCAGTTAAACAACTTGCCCTAGATGATGCGGTTAATACGTAGCAAGGCTTGGATTTGAACTTGAGAAGTGCATCATCAGAGTCCCAGCTGTGGACCCCAATCCTGGCTTTTACTCACTGTCAGAGTCAGCCCCTCACCGTTTTCATGGCAAGACTGAGGCTATGCACCTGACAAGCCTAGTGTGAGGGATGGAGGTCCAAGTGTACGTTAGATAGTACAGTGCAAGCCAGTGGAGAAAACGGGCAGGGTTTCTCAATTGCAGCACTGCTGACCTTTGGGACCAAATGATTCTTTGCTGGGAGTGACTGTCCTGTGTAGTGTAGGTTATTCAGCATCATCCCTGGCTTCTACCCACTAGATTCCAGTAGCACTCCCTCCTCCAGTTGTGACAGCCAAGAAGGCCTCCAGATATTACCTAATGCCTCTAGGGGGCAACATTGCCCCTGGCTGAGAACCACTGGAAGAGGAGTTAGCCAGATGGTGCATTGGAGGGAGGAAGGGTGTTCCAGGAGATCGGAGCAGCATGTGCAAAGACCCCATGGCTAGATAGAGCGTGGCACTTAGGAACTTAGAAATACGGTCGTGTGCCTGGTGCACAGAGCAATGGAGAGCTATCGAAGTGCCTGAGGAAGGGAGTGGCAGGGCCACCAGCTCTGACTCTGTAAAAGGGAGAAGGACAGAGTTCCACAAAGGGCATGTGACTTGGCCATGTTCTGCAGGGAAGGTCGGGGGGAGAGCTTGTGCTCAGATATCTGGCACTCCTGCTTGGTGGGCCTGGTGGGGGTAGGGGGAGGGCAAGATACACACCCTGTCTTCTGCCTGCACAGCAACAAGATGACCTTGGGGCAGCTTTCCAGACGTGGATGGACACTCATGGAGCACTGAGAGCAGAGGTACTGCCAAGAGCGTTTCCTGGGGGAAACAGAAATAATGGCTCACATGCGGTCAATGCCCTCCACGTGGCCTGCACTGAACGTTTCATAGCCCTTGATGGCATCGCACAGCCATAAATGAGGGAGGGTTGTTGCTGAGGCTCAAAGTGGATGGCGACAAGTCCAAGATCACAAGGCCAGTCCCTGAGCCCTTTGCCTTCCTCCAAGGCCCTCTCAGGGTATCAGTTCTTGCTGGCCTGAGTCAGGAAGCAATGCTTGCTTGGCCCAGAGCCCACAGCAGCCTGTGGTTCTGTCCCACCATCCACCAGGAGCAGGAAGCTCATGGTCATCCCACAGGGCTCTGCTAAGACCTTCACCTGTGGTCAACTCAGCTCCAAGACTCCAGGCTGAGAAGGCCCTCAAGTGTCCTCTAGTCGAGCCTCTGCCAGGAGTGCCCTGTGCTGCCTTGTCTCCATCCCATGACGGGGAGCTTCCCCTGCTCTCAGCTCAGACATTTCTACTTATTCCCTGAGCTGGATGCCAGGGAAAGGCGATGCCCAGTCGGCTCTCAGCCACGCCTTCTGGAAGGATTTGGGCCATTCATTCCCCAGTGTTATGCACACCTTGTCTGCCTCGCTTGTGGAGGCCTGTCCATCTTAGACCAGAGACTAGGCTGACCCTCCACCCTCAAGCCTCTAGTCCCTCATGGCAATACCCCACCTGTCTGTCCATGTCCCCCAGTTTCTGTTAAGCAGAGGGAGACCCAACCTCTGTTCCAACATGGCCCTGGAGACTCAGAGATGTCTCCCAAGTATCAAGAACTTGGGGGCTGTGGAGGCTCAGACCTTGGGCCTAGGCAGGACCTCAAGGGGCTGATGGCTCCCCTCTCTCCTCATGATAGGTTTACAGCCATCCGGACCGGCTGGTGCTGGACCAGGGAGGGGAGATCTTTAAAACCTTACACTACCTCAGCAACCTCATCCAGAGCATTAAGACACCCCTGGGCACCAAAGAGAACCCCGCTCGGGTCTGCCGGGACCTTATGGACTGTGAGCAGAAGATGGCCGATGGTATGAGGGCCTGTGGGGTCTGAAGAGAGGACTTTCTGCCCCAAGAGTAGAATGGGGTGGGGCCAGGGGGTTCCGGGAGGAGCTGGGGGAGATAGGACCTTTGAGCCTTGGCTCATCGTGGCCCAGTTTCTGTCCTTGGAGAGACAGGTACGTGGTCAGTCATTTATTCACGCAACAGTCACTGCAGGCTTTGTGCTTCCTGGGGCATGAGGATATAGTGGGAAACCCCAAGGAGTGCTTCTACCTTCCTAGAGCCCACAGATACACAAGCTGGGGTGGCCATTTCAGTACAGTGAGACAAGACCTGTGGCAGAAAAAGCCCCCCCAGGGCTAGGATAGGATGGGAACAGGTGGGGCAGTGCTCAGCACCTCATCCAACTCTCTTCTTTCCCTGTGAGTTGATGTGGTACCATGGAAGGGCCACAGCTTTGGAGGCAGACAGACCTGGGTTCGAATGTAAGCCTTGCCTCTGACTTGGCACAAGCCTGTGAGCTGGGACAAGCCACCTCACTGCAACTCTTCCTCTGCTGCACAAGAAAGTGGATGAGTGGCCGGTCGTTCCACTCTTTCAGCTGTGGGGACTTTGGCTCCCTTGGAAGTCTGATGGGGAAACCAGATGCCAGCAGAGCAGCCTGGCTAATGGGCTGGAAACCCTGGCTCCTGCCCCTCTCTATTCAGCCCGAGAAGGATCACCAGCCTTGATGGAGAAGCCACCCCACTAGATAATCCCTAAATCCCTTGGGCAAGTGGCTCAGCCTCTCAACCTCAGTTGTCCCTTCTGTAAAGTGGACATTTCCCAATAGCATTAGGTCAAGTGCTCAGCCATCTGCTGCTCTGGGGGCTCTGCCAGCTGTGAGCTTGGCTCAGAGATCTGTGGCTCACAGGATCCCTTTTCTGCTCCACCTCCCATGATTTCATGCACGACTGGGGCTCAGCAGGTCACAAGGTGCAGGGTTCACCTACAGAACCAAGCCCTGGGCTCCTCCCCACATACATACACCACCACCCCATCCCCCGATCCCATGCTGCCTGCAGGAACCTACTGGGTGGATCCAAACCTTGGCTGCTCGTCCGACACCATCGAAGTCTCCTGCAACTTCACACATGGTGGACAGACGTGTCTCAAGCCCATCACAGCCTCCAAGGTACCGACCTGCTCCCTGTCCCCCACCAGCTGGCCCTCTCTACCCGCACTTTGCCCTGGGCCACAGCTCACCCAGGTTTTGGTCTTGCCACTTGGTGTTGGGAAAGTCATCTCCTCTTTCCAAACCTCAGTTTCCTCATCTATAAATTGGGGATACATTTTTCTATAGTTGTGGTTTCCAACCCCTTTTGAGTTGTATGATACTCATTCAACTTCATATAGAACTTTCTGCCTAATACCTAAAACAACATAGTTGGCCAAGCTGGCCTGGCTTGGAGAACCATGAGCCATCAGCACAAAATAAGTCAGCATAAGGCTCCCCTGGGATATGTTGCCGGAATTGTGTGTGCAAACATTAAGCAGATGTTCACTGCCCGCTTACCAGGTGCCTGTCTCTGGACTGAGAATTTTTGGTGGGTCAGGGCGACTCAACAGCCAGCCAAGACAGGTGGTGGCAGTGGGGCATGACCATTCTCTCGCCCAGGGTACTCTCCGTGCATTGTGGGTCTGTACTTTCAGCAAGCACGGATGATCCGTGCTGTAGTAAGAAATGACTGCAGGGGAGGCAGGAACCAGAGCACCTTGCATCCCATC
>NW_017731374.1:6898751-6900577 GCF_001890085.2 Hipposideros armiger
GCATGCCAGGGCCTGGGGTTTTGTGGGCTCACACTATGGGTGAATTTAAAGCTCAGGAGGAGAAAAGACAAGTGGCCCAAATGATCAATTATTGAAAGCCACCAAGATCTCTAAAACAAAGGAGCCTCAGTGGGGGAAGTGTTCTGGTTCTTTATGCAGTTGCTGGCTGGCAATGTGTTTATGGGAGGTGGCCGTCTTTAAAGTGGATGGGATCAAAGCTTAATTTAAGTCAGTTACTTGCATTATAAAAATAGAGAAAACCAACTGTCAGAGCTCACACTACCACCATGGAAGCCATAAATCCTGTCCTATTGTTTGTTGTCAGGTCTGCCTTTTCCCCATCCCACCCCTCTTCCCGGGGATCTTGGAACTCAGAGAGGATGGGGAGGGCATTTCTCATTTCCTCTGCTCTCCAAGAGCCTCTCAATCTCAGGCAAGATCTTCTGCTCGGGGCTTTGGATCCCAGCTCAGCTCCAAAGACCCCACCTCCCTACCATGGAGGAGAGGGGTTGTGGATCAGATTGTATCAGGATCCTTGCAGCTCCGGCTCTGGAGTGAGGCAGGCCTCGGTTCCTTCTCTTCCTTGTTTCCTTGTTAGTCCTCGGCTATGGACCAGCTCCCACAGACCTCAGTTTTCTTGTCTTTTAAGTGGGCACATATCTGGGAGCATGACTGGGAAATGCTTACCAGTAAAGGGCTTATCCCTGAGCCCTCCAGAGAATTCTGAGAACTGTGGAGAGTCAAGCCTGATCCTACCTCACTGCTGTGTCTCTTCCACAGGTCGAGTTTGCCGTCAGCCGGGTCCAGATGAATTTTCTGCACCTGCTAAGCTCTGAGGTGACACAGCATATCACCATCCACTGCCTTAACATGACTGTGTGGCAGGAGGGTACAGGGAAGACCCCCACCAAGCAGGCTGTGCGCTTCCGGGCCTGGAATGGTCAGATATTTGAAGCCGGGGGTCAGTTCAGGCCGGAAGTGTCAATGGATGGCTGCAAGGTAACTCTCGGAGCCCCCCACAGGCCCCTCATACACAGACAAATGGAAAAAGTGTTTTTATTATAAAGTCGTATATAACAATTTTATGCTATATTAGTATGATGCATATACTTTTTATTTTTGTGTAATAATTTTATTATAACACTTTTATAAAATTGTTTTTATTCACTTTCCTCTCTGGGAAACTTCTAAGGGAAGACCTGGGCTGGTACAGGCTAGTAAATACTGTACTTATTTGCAAGGCAGCTTATAGGAGGAGATATATATTCTCTGTCCCCACACTGGCCAGGCTTATTGCTTTTCTTAACATTTTTTGTTATTTTCAAATGCCTAAAACAGGGTGGGTTGTCAAGGGACAGGGAGACAGAAAGTTGTTTTAAAAAACCAGTTTCACAAGATTAAACAAAACTGGTAATCATAATGTTAGTGAGGATATGGGGAATCCAACATTTTTACAGAAAGCTATTTTGAAAAAATTATTTGGTAGAGGCTTTCATGACAGTAGGTATATATATCTATATCTAGACAGATAGATAGAACAGTAGATATATATCTATATCTAGATAGATAGATAGATAAATAGATAGATAGATGGATAGATGCGAGGTGTGATCAAAAGAAAACGGTGAATGTTTAAATGAGAAAAATTTATTACAGTGAAGGACACATTGCCATTAACCCCCCTCAAAATACTCCCTCTCACTTCAAACACACTTATCCCATCATTCTTACCACTTTCTGAAGCAGTTCTGGAAGTTCTGTTTTGTGAGTGTCTTTACTTCATCCTCTATCATGACAACACTCTGTGTCACACACCGCTTCTGTTA
>NW_017731374.1:6905747-6907877 GCF_001890085.2 Hipposideros armiger
GAAGGGCTTGGAGACTCCCACATCCCAGGTACACCCTCCCCTTTCACATTAAGGGCAACTGAACGCAGGGAAGTAAGTGCCTGAGGTCACCTGGTGAGGCCAAGGCAGAGCTGCGATTCAAACCCAAGACTTGGTGGCGCTATTGTGTGCGTTAGACCAGTGGTTCTCAGTGTGGCCCCTGGGATTGGCAGAGCCAGCAGCCCCTGGGAGCTGGTTATAATGCGTATTTTCAGCCCCTTCCCAAACCTACTGAGTCACAAACACTGAAAGTGGGGCCCAGCGATCTGTTTTAACAGCCTCCCTGGACATTCCAGTTCCTGCTCTAGTCCCAGATTCCCTAAATCTGGAAAATGGTTTTCCAACACTGGAAAAAAAACCTGGAAATGAGACGGGATGTTCTTTTCATTTCTTTGACTGACAATTAATTAGAAATGAAATTAAGACAGAATGGCCCGTTTTCTGAGGTCTGTCACCCCCAAAGAGCTTGCCCAGCTGCCTGATCATGTTTCCCGTTTTACAGGTGGGAAAGTTCAGTCACTCAAATACCTGTTTTCCCATCGAAAGCTCTGTGAGGGCAGAGGCTATGCCTTGTTCTCTGCTGCAGCCACAGTGTACAGCCTACTGAAGGCACTCAAGCTTGTTAAACTATCGCTCATGGAACTCTTGCCTTCCGTTCCTCCACGAGCGTGTATCAGCGGCATCTTCTCTGTGTTGCGCCCTGTCCATACACAGTGTATTTGAGGGGCTTTGAGACGGGTGGGGGCAGCTGGAGGAGTTGGAACTTGTGTGGTTAGGGTTAGGAAAGTGGGGTACCAGAGGCCAGGTGTGGCNGTGTGTGTGTGTGTGTGTGTGATGTACATATCCTTTAATCCAGCAAATCTTCTAGAATTTGTTCTAGAAAAATAATTAAAAGTGTGCACAAAAGCTTAGTACAATGATATTCATTACTCATAAGAATAAAAATAGTAGAAGCAATCTAAATGGACAAATACAGGTCATTGCTATGGCGAAATACCATGTGGCCTTTAGAAACCGTGAGGAAGGATGATGGGGAAATGCCCATGACATATGATGAGGACCATAATGGATACACGCGTCCCCTTTTCTTCTACCCTGAGGTCCAGGATGGCCGCTGGCATCAGACGCTCTTCACCTTCCGCACCCAGGACCCCCAGCAGCTGCCCATTGTCAGCGTGGACAACCTCCCTCCTGCCTCATCAGGGAAACAGTACCGCCTAGAAGTTGGACCTGCGTGCTTCCTCTGACCTCTGACCCCTCGGCTCCTCTGGGCCTCAGTAGGGGGGAGGAGGAGGAGGAGGAGGCAAAGGGAGGGTACTTAGGGGCAGATGGGCCCAGGAGAGGCAGCTTACCTGCCAGAGGATCCTAGGGCAGGCCCCAGCTGTTGTCTTCCCAATAGAAGTGGCTGGGGGGTAGCAGGGAACGGGGTGTTCTTGGGAACAACTAATCCCAGCGCAGCTCCAAAGACCAACCAAAGAGCCAGCTCTAGAGCAAGCTGGGCCTGCAGCCTGCCTGAGCCCCGTGGCCTGTCTCCCAGCTCTGCGGCCACCCCTTCCCTCCCCAGCTTCCTGCCCAAAGAGCCCCACGGTTCCAGCCAGCTTGAGGGAAGGGGGCATCTCATCAGCTGGTCCCTGCCAGGGAGCTTTGATGTGCAATATTAGAGAGGAGACATGAAAAACAGGAGAAAAGGAAAGAAAGAAGTATATATATTTTATTTAAACAAACACAAAGAAGGTGCGTTACTATTTTTTTCACCTGGGAAAGAGGTGAGAGGGAGAGAAAGAGCAGCCGGGGGTGGGAAGCAATAGAGATCCTCGGGGCTGGGGGCGCCCACGTTTGCTACCTCCCACTGTGAAATCGCTGGTGCTCGCAATTGTCTCGCAGTGTATGTGATTTTTTAGGGAAAAAAACAAAACAAAACGCTATTTAAGATTCTGAAGGTGCTACCATTGTTGCCACAGACTTTGAAGAAACATTTTGATGTGGGCTATCCACATTTTTCTCTCTCCTCCAAATGACAAAGTTTGGAGAATTTAAAATTTTTTTCTTTCTTAGCATCGCCCTTGTGCTCATCAGGTAATCTGCTAAGGAAGGTGGGGAAAGGAAAAACGA
>NW_017731590.1:0-1055 GCF_001890085.2 Hipposideros armiger
AGTTAACGTCATGTTACATGCTGTTTCATTCAGGAAATATTTACTGAATGTTTACTAAATGTAACTAACTCCTTGTTCATGGAAGTGAATTAGACATCTCAACTTATGCATACAGTTATGAAAATTTTTGTCATATCATATAATGAAAATTACTATGCTAGCATTTAAAATGATGAGATTAATATTTAAGACATGGAAATATATCAATAAAATGTTAACTTAAAAGCGGATTGCAAATAAAAAAGGAAACAAACAAAAGCAGACTACAAAATATGTATACAGTGACTTTCTTTGTTTAAAAAAGTAATCAATTTAATAAGTACATTTATACATAGAGAAAAGTGTGGATGGAAAGGCACTGAACTGTAAAGTATGGTTCTCTCCATGGGATGGAATTTTGGATGCTCCTCTTCTGAATATTTTTATGTATTTTGTAAATTGTTTTTACATTGATATATGATTTATAATCTGAAAAAGAAAATGTTAGGTTTTCACTTCCAAAGTTTATTTAAAATCTAACATAACCATACATAAATAACCAAATTATATGTTAGAAAGTTATTAGTGCCACAAAATGGACTTAAAATGCCATGAGCTTTGAGGCTGTTTGAGATTAGTTGTAGCTGGAGAAATTAAGGTGGATTATCTAGAGGAGGTAATAGGTTGATATAGACTGTGAAGGATATACTCAGAAAAGTATGTTTCGGGAAGAAGGGGTAGTAACATAGATGGTGTACCACAGATGTGGAAAAGTATAAGATATTGAGATAATTTATTTTTAGAATGAGAATTTCTCTCCAATTATGTATTTTATATTTATTTTTAAACTACTTCATCTTTTTTCTTCCTAAAGGTTTGAGATTGAAATTGAACCCATTTTTGCAAGTTTGGCTCTATATGATGTCAAGGAAAAGAAAAAGGTAAGGTTATATAATTTAAATGTAGTTTTTTTTTGTCATAATCATAGGTTTCAGAAATCTGATTTTAAGTTGTTTCATAGGATAAATAATGATGTTTTGAGAATTGTTAAACATGGATGTTTTAAAAGGAAAACA
>NW_017731590.1:4233-5327 GCF_001890085.2 Hipposideros armiger
GTTTCCGTTATCTTGGGGTAAAGAAAGAAGTCATTGGGGGCCAGATCAGGTGAGTAGGGAGGATGTCCCAATCAGTTATTTGTTTACTGGCTAAAAACTCCCTCACAGACAGTGCCGTGTGAGCTGGTACATTGTCGTGATGCAAGAGCCATGAATTGTTGGCGTGAAAAGTTCAGGTCGTCTAACTTTTTCACGCAGCCTTTCAACCCTTCCAAATAGTAAACTTGGTTAACTGTTTGTCCAGTTGGTACAAATTCATAATGAGTAATCCCTCTGATATCAAAAAAGTCTAGCGACATTGTTCCAACAAGTTCTCGAACTTAATTGTCAGGCCTCATATGATTTCTCTCATTCCATAGGTTTCGTTTTCACCCTGTTGATTGTGTCCTGTGATGCCCCAGAGTTTTAAACTTTGATGTAGTCCAGTTTATCTATTTTAACTTTTATTATTTGCTTGTGATTTTTTTTTTTTGTAAGAAATTTTTATTGGGGAACAGTGTGCTTTTCCAAGACTCATCAGCTGTAAGTCAAGCAGTTGTCTTCAGTCTAGTTGTGGAGGGAGCAGCTCTTTGGCCCATGTGGGAATCGAACCGGCAACCTTGGTGCTATGAGCCTGCACTCTAACCACCTGAGCTAACTAGCCGGCCCAGCCTGTGCTTTTTTGATGTCAAATCCAAGAAAACATTGCCAAATCCAATGTCATGAAGCTTTTCCTCGAATTTTTATTCTAGGCATTTATAGTTTTTGGTGTATGTTTAAGCCTTTGATCTGTTTTTGAGTTAATTTTTGTATATAATAAAAGATAGAGGTCTAACTTTATTCTTTTGTATTTGGATATTCATTTTTTTTTTTAACACCGTTTGTTGCGAAGACTCCTTGCCCCGTTGAATGATCTTGGCACCCTTGTTGACTATGTATATGATGACCCTATTCTATTCAGTTGATCTATATGTATATGCTTATGCCAGTACCACACTGTTTCGATTACTGTAGTTTTGTATTACATTTTGAAATCAGGAAGTATGAGCCTTCCAACTGTGTTCAGTTTTTTAAAAAAGTTTGTTTGACTATTCAAGGTTCTTTATGATTCCATA
>NW_017731590.1:5987-8780 GCF_001890085.2 Hipposideros armiger
TTATTGAATTTTGCCCAGTGCTTTTTTTTTGTATTAATTGAGATGATCATGTGTTTTCTGTTTTTTGTTTTGTGTTATTCTGTTAATGTGTATTTCTTATTGATGATCATGTGTTTTTTGTTTTCTATTTTTCTGTTAATGTGTATTTTATTGATTATTTTTTTAAGATTTTATTGGGGAATTTGGGGAGGGAACAGCATTGGGGAATCAGGGAAGGGGAACAACAAGCCGCTGTCCTTTTGTTCTTCAGTCTAGTTGTGGAGGACATCGCTTCACTGGCCCATGTTGGCACTATCATTGTGCTCTTCCCAGGTGAGGCAGTTGCTCACTAGCCATTGGATGGCCGCTCATGGTGGCCCACGGCAGCCCACAAAAGCTCATGCCCGCTGCTGGCCAGTCCCACCACAGCCCACGCCGTCGCCGGCAACTCACGGCTGCCCAGCTCCAGGTCCAGCGAGCTGTTGCTCACCATCCTAGCTGCAGAGGGCACAGTGTCACTGGTCCTCATATGGGATCCGAACCGGGGCCCTGCTGCTCAGAGCTGGCGTCCCAAGCCAACTCCAACCAACGCACCACTTGGCTGGCCCATACTGATTAATTTTTTATATTGAATTGTCCTTGCATTCCAGGCTGATTGATTTTTTTAAGCTTAATCTTTACTGTTTTGTCTTTGACAGCTAGAAAAAGTCCTACAACAAGGAGACATTGGAGAGTGTGCAGAACCATATATGATTTTCAAAGAAGCAGATGCCACCAAGGTAGAATGTCATGCCTCTCATTTCCCTCACTTTTGTATTTTCTAGCAGTCATTCTCCAGTCTTCCCAAATCCCTAAACCCAACCCTGAATAACCTCTAATCTCCCAAATTGTAATTTGGGAGAATAATATACAGAGCATATTAAAGATTTGACTACTAATTCATTTTTTTATTGGCCTAACCAATTTCTAACGTTCTTCTGTATTTCCTTTGTCACCTAGCTTGTGTCATGTGCTGTGCTATTCTTTAAACTCTCCGTCACCCCCAAACTAATTCATTGTTGTTGTTTTTTTGTTTTTGGACAGAAGTAAGTTAATTTAGTTTAATTTCTAAATAATTACATTTTTCCTGTATATACAAAATAGTGGTATTGATGGAACTTTTCCTAGCAAAACAAGCATTCTAGGCTTCTCTCTAGCTGCAGATAATTAAGGAATATGGTAAAAATAGAAAATACAATCTATGTATTGCTATCAAATGACTAATTTCTAGACTTTCACTAAACTTATAAAACAAAAATGGTCAACAGTAGGTACCAAATTTCAGCTACCCTAAGTTAGCTACAAGAATAACAGTTGATCTTGGATCTTGAACACATGATTTAATACTTGGATTAGCTAGGAGTGGTATGCTTGAGCAATACTGGACCAGTCACCAAAATGTAGAAAATATTTGCTTTCTTTTTTCCTGAGAATCAGAACAAGAACTAAGCCTTTTCTGCTAATACAGGTAGATCTGAGCACATGACATTCTTCTCTGATTGCTGGTTATCTGGTTGTCATATTTCAAATTAAATTTGCTCTGCTTTATGGAGCTCATAGGCATAACAACAGCTTATTCCACTCTTCTCTTAATGTATTTGCATAAACTGATAAAATTAAGTACACTTGATAGCTAGGCTGTTAAAGGAAGAACCTATTTTGAAGTATAATAGACATAGCAATAAACAGTGCTACCATTTAGCTAGCCTTCCGTCTTTTCCCAGCT
The DNA here is from genome assembly GCF_001890085.2 of Hipposideros armiger. NCBI lineage: Eukaryota > Metazoa > Chordata > Mammalia > Chiroptera > Hipposideridae > Hipposideros > Hipposideros armiger. The sequence goes on from NW_017731590.1 coordinate 7,732, forward strand.
CTAAGCCCTAACATAAGACACTGTCATTAGAATATACCTCATCAACATACTGTATGGAAAGAGTATGTAAGATATTTGGTGTAGGTTTACACTGTTGGAACATTGATTGTCTATTGCAGGCCACCTTAGTGTTTGTTTCAGGAATAACCTAAAATTGAGCCAGCCTTAGGATGTCTTATAGGCATATACTGTTTACACCATTAGTTTTTTTTCAGGGTTTAGTCCTCTTGTAATACTTTTTGTTTTTGTTTTTGTTTTCTGCTTTTATTACAACTCTGGGCTTATTATTGGCCTATTTGTGCCTCTTACTCCCATTTCATGATTGCCCTAAGTTATGGATTATTTCAAATGGACTCAACTGCTTCCATCTTTTTTAGAATATTAAAATTTAACAAGTCATAACCTAGAATATTTTGTAGTTTGTAGTTGCTGGCCAGAACATGGTTATGTTTCCTTTCATAAAATAATACTTGCAATACATAAACATGTTTGACATTTGCTCTCCTTTCTTTTTTCTAAAGATGAGATAATCACAAAAATTTCAGACTTACTCTATACATATATTTGTAGAGCAGGTTGAGGTGGTTCACTGGTTAAGACAGTACACTGTTAATTGATCTCTGAAAGGCACAGATTGTTTTTCCATCTTTGCTGAGAACTGAGAATTCTTAACCTATTTATTATGAAATAGCCTTTAATTCATCTTTTTTGAGCATAATTATATAATGTATAAAGTTTTGTTTTGCAGAATAAGGAAAAATTGGAGAAGCTGAAAAGTCAAGCTGATCAGTTTTGCCAAAGACTTGGGAAATATCGCATGCCCTTTGCTTGGACTGCGATCCATTTAATGAATATTGTTAGCAGTGCTGGGAGTTTGGAAAGAGATTCTACAGAGGTAGAAATAAGCACTGGAGGTAAGAGTGTTTTTATAAAATATTTCTAAATGTATAATATTTTTCCTTTTTCTTACATAAGCTTGTTTTATTTGTAGACTTTGCAATGTAATAAGGCATAAAAAAGGTTTGCTTTTTTTTCCTTTTTTTTTCTTT
>NW_017731590.1:11950-13111 GCF_001890085.2 Hipposideros armiger
TTTAAAAATCCCACTAACAGGGCCGGTCAAGTGGCTCAGTTGGTTAAGAGCTCGCTGAAGAGTGCAAGCTCTGAGCAACAGCGGTTCGATGCCCGGCCCGAGCTGAGCTGCCAACAGGTGGCAGGATGGCTCAGCTATAAAAAAAAGAAAAAAAAAATCCCAATAACATTGTATGAATTTCCAATTTCCCCCTATCTTTAATTTACCAACACTTTGTGATCTGCCCTTAGATTATAGCCATCTAGTGCGGGTGAAGTGATGTCTTACTGTAGTTTGGATTTGCCTTTTTCTGATAGCTAATGATGTTGAGTATCATTTTGTGTGCACTGCCTATTTGTACATCTTCTTTGGAGAAACATGTAGTCATATTTTTTGCCGTTTTTTAACAGCTTTTTAAATCTTATCCATTTGATGCTCATTTCTTAAGTGGCTTTTTCATATTCTTATCATTTAGTTGTAAGAGTTCTTTATATAGTCTGGGTACAAATCCCTTATCTAAGAAAGAATTTACAGATATTTTCTCCTAATTTGTGGGTTATATTTTTACTGTCTTGATGGTATTGTTTGTAGCTTTTGATGAGCTTCAGTTTATCTGTTTCTTCTTTTGTTGGTTGTGTTTTTGGTGTTGTATCCCAGAAAGCATTACCTAACCAAAGATGAAAGATTTACTTCTATGGTGTTGTCTAAGAGTTTTATAATTATAGGTCTTACATTTAGGTATAATCTATTTTCAGTTAATTTTTGTACATGGTGAGAGGTAAGGTTCCAACTTCATTCTTTTTATGAAGATATCTAGTTGTTCCAACACCATATGTTGAAAAGACTATTCTTTCCCATTGAGTGGTCTTGGCATTCTTGTTGAAAAATCAGTTAACTGTAGATATATGGGTTTATTGGAACTCTTAATTCTATTCCATTGATTTATATATATGTTTAAGCTTATGCGATTATTAATACTATCTTTGTTATTTTAGCTTTGCAGCAAGTTTTGAAATTGGGAAGAGTGGGTCCTCCAACATTTTTGTCCTTTTTAAAAATTGTTTTGACTACTTTGGGTCCCTTATATTTTCACATGAAGTTTAGGATCAGCTGTCAATTTCCGCAGAAAGGTAGCTGGAATTTTGAAAGGAATTATATTGAATCTGTAGGTCAATTTGGGGA
>NW_017731590.1:15836-16996 GCF_001890085.2 Hipposideros armiger
ATCAAAGCAATGTTCAGCAGTATCATTAAAATATACGGCATTTTACAACACTACTATCATATCGAGCCTCTCTTTTAATAACATTTATTGTCAGCATCTTGAGTATTTTCTAATTTCTCTTGTAATTTGCTCTTTGACCAATTAGTTGTTTAATTTCCCCATGTTTATGAATTTCCCAAATTTTTGTCTGTTATTGATTTATCTTTTAATTTCACTGTTCTTGTAGAGCATAGTTTATTATGATTTCAGTCCTTTTGAATTCATTTTATTTTGTTTTGTGGCTAGTACAGGCATACCTCAGAGATATTTCAGGTTCGGTTTCAGCTACTACAAATATTACAATAAATAAAGCAAATCACGCAAATTTTTTGGTTTCCCATGCATATGAAAATTATGTTTACACTATACTGTATTCTGTTAAGTGTGCAATAGCATTATGTCTTTAAAAAAAATACATACCTTAATTTAAAAAGACTTCATTGCAAAAAAAGGCTAACCATCATCTGAGCCTTCAGTGAGTTGTAATCTTTTTGCTGGTGAGGGTCTTGCCTCCATGTTGATGGCTGCTGACTGATCAGGATTGTGGTTGCTGAAGGTTGGGGTGGCTGTGACAATTTCTTAAAAATAAGACAGCAAAAAACCTGCCGCATCAATTGACTTTTCCTTTCATGAATGATTTCCTTGTAGCATGCAATGCTGTTTGATAGCATTTTACCCACAGTAGAGCTTCTTTCAAAACTGGAGTCTATGCTTTCAAACCCTGCCACTGCTTTATCATCTAAATTTGTGTAATATTCTAAATCCTTTGTTGTCATTTTGACAATCTTCATGGCATCTTCACCAGGACTAGATTCTTTCTCAAGAAACTACTTTGCTCATCCATAAGAAGCAGCCTTTCATCTGTTAAAGTTCTGTCTTGAGATTGAGGCAATACAGTCCCATCTTCAGGCTCCACTTCTTATTCTAGTTCTCTTGCTATTTCCACCACATCTGCAATTACTTCCTTCATTTAAGTCTTCACCTCCTCAAAGGCATTCGTGAGAGTTGGAATCAACATTTCTAAAATCCTATTAATATTGATATTTTGACCTCTTCCCAAGATCGTGAATGTTCTTAATGGCATCTAGAAGGGTGAATCATTTCCAGAAGGTTTTCAATTT
>NW_017731590.1:19686-21801 GCF_001890085.2 Hipposideros armiger
TGTTATGGCTTCTTTCCTTAAACCTATGAACCAACATCTGCCAGCTTTAAGCCATTCTTCTGCAACTTCCTCACCTTTCTCAGGCTTCATATAATTGAAAATAGTTAGGGCCTTGCTCTGGACTAGGTTTTGGCTTAAGGGAATGTTACGACTGGTTTGATCTGTTATCTAGACTACTAAAACTTTCTCCACATCAACAATAAGGCTGTTTTGCTTTCTTATCTTTTGTATGTTCACTGGAGTAGCACTTTTAATTTTCTTAAAGAATTTTTCATTTGCATTCACAAGTTGGCTGTTTGGTGCAAGAGACCTAGCTTTCAGCCCATCTTAGCTTTCTACATGCCTTCCTCACTAAGCTTAATCATTTTAGCTTTTGATTTAAAGTGAAAGATATGTGACTCTTCCCTTCACTGGAACACTTGGAGGGTTATTAATTGGCACAATTTCAATATTGTCATGTCTCAGGGACTAGGCAAGGAGAGGAGAGAGATGAGGTAACAACTGGTCATTGAAGCAGTCAGAACACACAGCATTATTAATTAAGTTTACTGTCATATATGGGCATGGTTTGTGGTGCCCCAAAACAATTACAATAGTAACATGAAAGATCACTGATCACAGATCTCTACAACCAACATAATAACAATGAAAAAGTTTGAAATATTACAAGAATTACCAAAATGACACAGAGACATGAAATGAGCAAATGCTGTTAGAAAAATGGTGCCAGTAGACTTGCTCAATGCATGGTTGCCACAAACCTTCAATATGTGAAAAGTACAATATCTGCAAATTGCAAAGAAGTGAAGTATGCCTATACGAGGTCTGATAAAACAATACAGTGAATGTTTAAACAAAAGAAATTATTACAGTAAAAGACACATTGCCATTAATTCTCCTCAAGATACTTCCCTTGCTTTGAACACACTTATCCTATTGTTCTTGCCAGTTTCTGAAGCAGTTCTGAAAGTCCTCTTTCGTGAGTCTTTAGTTGTGCTGTCGTGGCTGCCTCAATGTCCTGAATTGATTGAAAACATTTTCCTTTCGTGGTCATTTTGACTTTAGGGNCATCTTAGCTGTAGAGGGCAGTGTCACTGGCCCTCATATGTGGGATCTGAACTGGGCCCTCTGGCGTCCCAAGCCAGCTCTTAACCAATGCATCACTCGGCCGGCCCCCTTGTCTAGTTCTTGACCTTAGCAGGGATATATTCAGTCTTTATTTCACCATCAAGTATGATGTTTGCTGTAGGTTTTTCATAGATGTAATTTAGTAGAGTAAGGAAGTTCCCTTCTATTCCTAACTTTTTTAGTGTTTTTACTATGAAAGTGTGTTGGCTTTTGTCAAATGCTCTTTCTGCCTCTATTTAGATGATTTGTATGGTTTTTGCTCTGTACGTGTATTCTTTTAGTATGGTATATTATATTAATTGATTGTTTGGATGGCAAACTAATCTTACATTTCTGGATAAGTCCCACTTAGTCATGGTATATAATCTTTTTATGTGTGTTGGTAGAGCCTGTTTCCTAGTATGTATTTAGTATTTTTCTTCTTTATTCATAAGAGATATTGGTCCATAGGTTTTTTTCCTGTGATGTCTTTGTCTCGTTTTTGTATCAGAGTAATACTGGCCTCATAGAATGAGTTGTGAATTGCTGTCTTCTGTTTTTTTGAAAGAGTTTGTGAAGGACTGGTATTTATTCAACTTTGAAAGCTTAGAAGCATTCACTAATAGAGCCGTCTTGGCTTGGTTTTTTCTTATGGTAAGTTTTTTCATGACTAATTACGGTAGATCTCTTGTTTTATTTAGATCTAGTCACATTTTCTCTTTCATCTTGAGCAGTTTGTAGTACTGTGTATATTTCTAGAAATTTGTTCATTTCATGTAAATTACCTAATTGTTATCTAACTGTTGATCTACAGTTAAGCATAGTATTGCAATTTAATTATTTTTCTCTCTACAGTCTGTAGTGATGTTCTCTTTTTCTTTCCTGATTTTAGTAATTTGAATCTTTTTAAATTTTTTCCTTTAGCAGTTTATCTAAAGTTTTAAAAATTTTATTTTTTTAAGAACCAGTGTTTGGTTTTATTAATTTTTTTCATATTGTTTTTCTGGG
>NW_017731590.1:23302-24597 GCF_001890085.2 Hipposideros armiger
TTGTTTTTACAGGTGAATTTATAGGTCCAAGAAGTTCTTAAAGATATGTTTGCAAATATGTTCCCTACACTTCAAATCATGAGTCAAATCAGTATTTTTCAAATCTACTGGTCATGATCCATTAATGGTAATGGAAATTTAGTAGATAACACTCAGCTTAAAAAAAACAAACCAAAAAAACCCCACAGAATAGAAATATAATTGCACATAATGAGGTCAAATATTGCTTTAGTGAGCTTTGTTCCCCTTAGTATTTTTGTGAGTGTATGTGTGTATATGTATGCATCCTGGATTTTTATGTAAAATAAATTTTATACTGTGAATCAAGATCAGAAAATTTGGAAAGCCTTTGTCTTAAGCAGTAAGATGAATAGAACCATATAAGAATGGGAGAAAATTTGTATTAACATGACAACTGGAACAGGGTACCAGGCATGTATATTAGAGCAGATTAAAGGAAAATGCTAAGTATTATCTCAAAATTCTCCCTCTTGAGAAGTTACTCTAAATAAAAGGAGGAAATCCTGGCCTGCTGACCACCTTATAACTTGAGAGGGCAAGATTTTAGGGAAGGATGTGCCATGACTTGACAGATAGCTGTCTACCTGATGCCCCTTTCACAGTTATATATCAATAGCATTCATAAGCAGCTGCTCTGAAAGACTCAGATGGAAAATAAAGCAGGTGAGAAGTGTCTGAAGTGTTAAGGGTCTTTTTTTTATTGTGGACAGTAATACAAGAAAGAATCTAAAAAAGGCCACAGTGTTACTTGGCTGAGGTGATAGGCCAGATATAGCTATGGAAATGGCTGTAGATTTACTCGATACAGTGACACAACCTTGCAGCTGTGACATTTTTCTCTTTTTGTATTTCTTCAGCTACTACATCACTCCTGCCGATATTTCCAGAGTTCTCTTTTCATTTCTTGAGCTGCTTTATCATTGAACTGGTATTGTAAACTTAAATGAACAAGTCATTCATCCACCCACCCACTTATTATTCAACGAATATATTTTGAGCATTCATGATGTAATAAGCATCATTCCCCTCACCTACCTATTGTTCGATAAATACTTTTTGAGCATTTACCATGTACTAGAGGCTGGTAACTAGAAACTATCACATAGTGATTATAATAACTTGAAAGTTAATGATTGCTGGAAACAATGGAAAGAAATTACACTTGACTTTGTACAGTTCTGTATTTTTTTAACTTGGCATGTGTAATTTTTAGAAGTATTTTTAAATAGCTAGAGTATTATACATAAGGCAAATGCAAATTAAGTAAAAAGCAG
>NW_017731590.1:27632-28506 GCF_001890085.2 Hipposideros armiger
TTATTGAGATATTTTACTTTTTTTCTTTTCTACTAAAACTCTTCAAAATCTGGTGTGTATTTTATTCTCAATTCAGATGAGCCAGATTTCAAATGTTCAAGAGCCATGTGGGGCTAGAGGGTATCATTGGATAGCTGCTGATCTTGAATTTTGCTGCACTTTTCTAATTTAATCATCTTATTTCTACCCCTGCTTCAGTCAATTCTCAACATTGCAACCAGAGCGATTTTTAAAAATTATAAATCAGATCATTCATTCCTCTGTCTGAAAAACTCTAGTGGCTACCATTTCAAGCAAAAAAACAAGGAAGGAATTTTTTATAATAGTCTATAAGACTCTACATGATCTGGCTCCTGCCTTTCTCCAACTTTATGTCCTACTAATCTTTGCTTTCCTTATTTCATTTTAGCCTTCATCCTTGAGCAAACAAAATTCAATTCTGCCTAAGACTTTTCCATTTGTTCTTCCCTTTGCCTGGCATGTTTTCCCCCAGATTTCCAAATGGCTTGGTTCCTTATTCAGACATCTATCTGCTTAAAGGTCACTTCCTAGAGAGACTCACTCTCATCATCCTGCCTAAAAAGATCCACTGCTTCCCTTCCCAAGCTCTTTACCCATCTTTGTATTTGTTATCTGACATTATAAAATGAAGTTATATGATCATTTTTTTTCTTGTCTTTCTCACTAGAATGTAATTACTGTGAAGGGTAGAGACTTGTCTGTTTTGTTTACCACTTTGTCTTCAGCATCTAGAATAGTGTGCTAGCACACAGAAAACACACAGTAAATATTTATTTCATGAGTTAAGAAATTAGAAACTGCACTGGTATGAGGATGGGATTTAGAGTCATATAGATAGGGGTGTGATCTCTGA
>NW_017731590.1:30531-31847 GCF_001890085.2 Hipposideros armiger
TTTACCATTTTCCTGGAAATATTTTTTGCATTTCTTTTGCAATGGAGTTCTTATTTCATAAATATTTTTTTTGGTTTACACATTTCACTGAGAGCCTTCAGTATCTTCCTGAAATAGGGCTTATGGGGGGGTAAATTATTTGAGACTGTTTACATCTGACAATATCTTTAATTTACCCTTACTCCAGAATTGTTAGTTTTGGTGGATATAAAATTTGAAGTTGTAAATTACTTTCTGTCATAATTTTGAAAACATAACACAACTGCCTTCTGGTTTTAAGTGATACTTTTGAGTAGTCCAGTATAATTCTGATTGCTAATCTTTTATTTATGTCTTATTTTCCCTTTGAAGGCTTTTTTTTGAGGTGTTTTCTTTATCCTTGGTGTTCTGAACTTTCATGTGATCTGCTGATATGATAACATTTATTTAGTGCTTTATAGTATTAAATTATTTTTATTCAAGTTATTCATTGTTAAGTATTATATAAATTACATAATTCTGGCAATATTATTTATTTATCACCACTTATAGGTAAGAAAAATAAGGTGAGGTTAAGAAACTTATTTGGACTTGGACCCAGGTCATCTGATTTTATTTTTTATGTTCTTCATCATTTGGGATGATAGCACAACCAGCATTCATAATTATATACAATATGAAAAAAAATCACATTGCTAGGTAATTGGTTGCTACATTTTTATTGAAGCAGGCAGAACACCTTTATTTACCTTATTTGCCTCAAAGTGTACATCTTTATTTATTGTTTAATAATTTTTTAATGTCTTAAAATTGACCTAAGTGTAATGCTTGATAGACATAGCATCCTAGAATATTATATTTATGAAGTAATAGAAACTAGGGCCAAAATAGAAAATCTAGATGTTACAGGACTTAAATGAGAATTGTATAGAGATGTTATACTAAGTGAGAAGACATCTTACTAAGTAAGATAGCATATTGTTTTCTCTGAAATATGTATCTAGTTTTAATATATCAGATACTCCTCTTGGGGGAGATGGAAAAGTTAATACACCAAAAATTTTAAGTGGATTTTATAAGTTATAAATTAGTATGTTTTTGCTATATGAATTTATGGAAATTATATAAACATGTATTAGCTCTTACATAATTTATTTGGGTTTAATTTTTGGTTTTGTAATTGAATGCTTTATGATTTGAAAGGTTTTGAATCTGTAAGGATAATTGATTGTCCAAAAACGAATTATTTTGTATTCTGGGAATAAACTTTTCAAGTATGAAAATGAATTCATAGCGTATTAGCTTGAGAATGATCTTGAGAGATTTTTTTTTTTTTT